>NC_139347.1:131839185-132179185 GCF_055883805.1 Amblyomma maculatum
TTAATGAGGCATGCCATTTTTTTACAGCGCATCTGTTGCCTTCCTCACCCTTATTTTACACTTGGTTCTTGCTTCTTCAGCAGTGGGCTATTTTCTGATATGAGTTATATTGCATAAAATTTTTCTTTCTTGTTTTTTCTTTTTAAATCTGCCAAATGGTAATTACTAATGTTATTACGTACTATTACTTTTCTTTTCTCTGTTCAACTCTTTTGTGACCATTTTTTATGTATACATTTATCCGCATTTTCCCTTTCTATTTTATCTTAATTATTTTCCGTCGACCGGTATTATATATTTTCCCATTTCGGGGATTTTTTTTGTACGTTTCACCCATCCGATTTGGACGGAATTTTATTCTATAATTTCACAGTAATGAACGTCTTCTTAAGCTTCAAGGATTTCATTTGATATATTCTATGTGCCGTTTTGTCTCCATTTGTTTTGTATGCGCGATACTTTTTAATGCTATTTTTTTTCTCATTTATAGGCAGACTTTGGCAAAAGCTTTATAGTTTTTTTCTAGGCTGTAGTGTGCTTAGCATACTCAATTGAGAGTCATATTTTTGTGTGTTGGCTAATCCTTAATGCACAATTTTTGCGTTTCTGTTCTCTCTTTTGCAGTTTCTGGCTACTCACGGACGTTTTTTTCTGTGCCTCCTTCTTTCCTGGACCTTTTTATCTTTTTGTGCTTTCCTTCTCTCATTTTTTTTGTTTCTTTGTCCTTTTTCATTTCATCTAACTACTTGTTGCAAATAGGTAGTTGTGTTCTTTGTTTACTTTTGTATCTTTAAGGTATATACATTTTCTTTTTACATCCATGTTTTTTCCTCTAAATTACTTTTTTTTTATTTTGGGCGTTTAGCTCCTTTTCTTTTATCTTAAATTGGGTTAAGCCTGCCAAAGCTTTGCTGGTCCGGGCTCCCTCTCTCGCTCTTTTACATTTTTTTGCCATATTCTGAGAGGATTAATAAAAGGTTAAAAAAAGGTACCCTTCACCAGTTTTCAACTGACATGCGTCTGTGGTTTTCAGGATTAGTATGCCATTAGGGCATTATATAAGGGAAATTTAGACACCGTAACTTTCATGGCAACACATAATATCCTATCTTTCCACGATATATACAGAAATTATCTATGTACGTGTAATCTGAAGTGTCGAGCAATTACAAAAGATTTTCTAGTCATTATCTAAATAGAGATACTGGTCACAATTTGCGGAAGACTTTCATTTTTGTGATAAACCTCGGATTAATTATGCTAAAAAGACAATTGATCATCAAATCATGAAACTGTGTTAAAATTATCCAGACATCCTTGATATCGCAAGAATAAGTGGTAGTCTGCCAACTTTCGAAAGCTGAATAGAACCTCTTTTCACTTTACATAGGGAAGCAAATACATGACTAAAGCAGATATGAAATCGCAATGTATATTGCTATTCCTTTATATTGTTACAGTTTCATGATAACTGTTGTTACATTTCCTGATGTTTTGATATTGGCACGTGCCTGAATGCGTATTTTGTACTTTGGTGATGGTGGTAACTCGGTGTCTATCTTTCTTGTCTTCTATTTTGTATTCATACATATTTATATACAGTGAAGAGTGTTGTATTCAGTTGCATGTGCACTGTCTATGCTTTGTACCCGCTGCTGTTGCGCCCAATGGGGCCAGGACCTAGTCAGGAGACAAATTACCTCCTTTTGTCCTGCCCCCCGGGCACTATCATGTATTGCCCACACAAGCACTGAATAAAAATAAATAAATATATAAAAAATGTATTGTGTCACCAGAAGAGATATTAGCGACTGACTGATTCCACTGCCGCCTCTAGCGAGTCAAGACAACGTGGCTCTGCATTTCCGCTTGGAATGCACGCAGTGGTGGGGGTAGAAACATTTACTGCCAATATTACAGAGGGTGCTATATGGCATTTCAGAGCCCACTCAATGTACGGAGGGCCCTCTTAAAAGGAAAGGAAAGCCATTGGAGGGCTATCCGAGCGAGAGCGCATCTAAGGATCTTGCGCTGGTCCTTATAGGAGGTACTGGTGAGTAGCTTCTCTCAGTAATCTAGGGCCACCTCTTGTGAAGGAGGAGAAGGAAATGAGGAGTAGTGTGTGTAGAATGTCGCCAGGTTTGCCACAGAGCTTGCAGGAAGAGGAAAACTGGTCTGGAAAGCGGGCGTGGAAACGTATGGGGTACAGGACTGTTGGCGTTTTTGGCTTGCGTCAATGGGCAGTTTGTGTTAGTGTGAGACTCGGGGCAAGGGGTGCATATAAGTCCCCCTATTTTTGCAGTGGTAGGTAAAGATCTCACGAAAAGACAGCAGGCACTCCCCGGCATCTGTGGGAAACTGTTCCTCCCCAGCCTGGAAAGTGAGACCTTTGGCCAGCGAGTGAGCCTCCTTATTATCGGGAAGGCCCGCATGCGCGGATGTCCAAATAAGGGTGACAAATTGTAGGGGTTGCCAAAAACGCAAAAGTGTTGGGTGTTGGGAGACGCTAATTAATTGGCAATGTTTAGGATAGCTGTTTTGCAGTCCGAAATACTCTGATCCGCTGATAGCGAGCTGGTGGTTCGGCAACCGAACACCGGGATTCGCTCACTGGCCCGCGTAAGGAGCGGACGCGTTCGCATCGACTCATCACTTTTTCGACTGATTTATGCGGTCTGATCGACTCCCTACGAACTGAAGTGCTTCAATGGTATATGAAACTGCTATGCACCTCACCACTACTACTTTTTTGGAATGTCGCTCAAGAACTTGCTATACACCGTGCAATTTCTACTCGAAGCGGCGCCGCTCGCTAGGCCTAGTTTGGGCCTATAGCGATTTCGCCGATCCCAGGTGCGGCTGTGCCTGGCCTCCCTCGTGCAACCGGACCCTCTACTGGTAGGTGGACGCTTCCACAGAAGCATGGCCCATCAAGCCGACGGGGAAGCGGACACTCCCGAAGTACTCGACACCGATCCGAAATGGATTAGGTTATTGAAGCCCGAACGCTGAATCACCCGAAGCCACTCGCGTCCGGGCAGCCCAGCCCGCGTTCGCCACCTCCGCCACCGGCAGGCCAGGTCACACCGGCACAACTACACCAAGCCAAGTCTTCATCCACCACTATGAGGCCCTGTTACCTAAGCTACCTGCAAATGATTTGAAGATTATCTACCGTCCTAATAGAGGCCTCGACCTCAGCAGGCATAACGGAGGATAGATCTTATCCCTAGGGAGTACTACTCTGAAACTCCCAATGGAAGCAGTCCGTCAACAAGACGTCATCCGAATCAATCCCCGAAACAACTCTTTCACCATAAATACTACCTTCAAAGACAGAGCAAAATGCTACGCCCAACTTGCATCCCTCCAAGTTGCGGATAAACAATACCCGATGAAGGCATACATCGCCCAACCTGACACCGCCATCAGAGGCATAATATACAACGCCATATACGACCGAACACCAGAAGAAGAGTACCAGGAACTGCAGATGTTCAACCGAAGCCAATCATACACCATCACGGATGCCCGACAGATTGGAAGAACTAAATCAATCCTGGTTACGTTCATCAATACGAAGACGGTCCCCCGGCAACTCCGTTTCTACGGCGCTGTATATAATTCCTACCCCTTCTTGGCCAAGGCGGAAGCCTGCTATAATTGCCACCAGGCTGGTCATAGAAGGGATGTGTGCACCAAGCTAAAGAACAATTTATTTCAGTGATGTGGAGACGCTCACACACCCTTGGAACCATCTACGTGCCCGGTGAAATGCATTCGCTGCAACGGTCCTCATTTCACAGGATCTAAGGATTGCAGAGAACGCCACAACCGCCCGGGCAACAAGAGGACAACAGCCGCCCCTGCCGATGGCGCA
Organism: Amblyomma maculatum; assembly: GCF_055883805.1. Taxonomy (NCBI): domain Eukaryota; kingdom Metazoa; phylum Arthropoda; class Arachnida; order Ixodida; family Ixodidae; genus Amblyomma; species Amblyomma maculatum. The sequence goes on from NC_139347.1 coordinate 131,843,066, forward strand.
GCGGACCAGTTGACTGCCCGGAAGTCCCGCACCAAGCACCGGCCAAACTCTGCTAACCGCAGCCGCTCCCACAACCGCTCTGAATTGACAGCGAGGACAGAATCCAAACCACCCAAGATCGCCATCCTTCCTGCCTCTGACAGACCAGCCCATTCCAGACAAAGAGGTGAGCTGGGGCCCTCGATCTTCCTCCCTCGTCCGTGAGAGCGCCCTTCTTAAGGCCCGGGTAGAGAAACAGGACCAACCAATTCAAAAACAGAGCACGCAAATAGCCAAGCTTAGCAATCAGCTAGTACTTCTATTAGAAAAATTGTCCCCCACACAGAGAATGGAAGTCCAACCCCTCACCTATCATCCAGCACAGAACCTTCCACCCCCTTCCCCATCTCCTGTACCCGCAGCAAGCCCCACACCTTCCACCTCCCACAATGCCCCCACCAAGCGTAAGGCTACGGAACAGACCCCACAGCAAACGACAAACCAAAATCAATCAGACCTCCTCACTTCTCTGGCTCTCCTCGAACAAAATGTAGCCGAAAAGTTCGTAGCAATGGCACAAATCACAAATTCAGGGGCCACTGACCTCAGCACTCAGTTGACAGCGATCGAGCAGCAGCAATCTTCCCAAGCGAAGATCGTAGCCCAACTCCAGTCCAAGCTCTATCACATCATAGTCTCTCACCCCAAAACATCATCTACCTCAACTTGGAACCTACCTAACGATGGCAGGAAACCGCAAGGAAACTAGAGTGTGGCAGTGGAATTGCAGGAATTTTCGCTCCAAGCGCAGCAACCTCCAACTCCACATTCCATCTCTGTCCGAGGTAGAGATACCTACAGTCATCGCACTACAAGAAACGTATGCTTCTGTTAAACTCTTCAACTACACCCCCCACATACCAACAAATACAACCGTACCTAAAGTAGCTACATTGGTACACAGCAACTAAACCGCTAAAGATCACTCGATGGAATTAGAAGACATCGACTGTCATCTCATTGAACTCCTGCCCCGAACCAGAATGAGCCCTGGTCTCCTTATCCTAAACATTTATACTCACCCTAAGGGTAAAGCAGCTCCCCTCATGCCGGCATTAAGAAAAAAAAAACATTGCAGATCAGTACACGCCACACGCTGATTGTGGTAGGCGACTTCAACGCTCGGCACGTCAGTTGGGGCTACACATCAATTGCCGCAAGGGATTCCAACTCTGTACGTTCCTTCAAAACGAGGGCTTCACACTGGTGAACGAACCGCAGCGACATACGCGTATTGGCAACAGTGTGCAGCAAAACACTACACCTGATCTTACACTTACAAAAATCTCACACAATGCCAGTGGTCGAACACGCAGACATCATTAAGCAGTGACCACTACATCATCCAAACTTAATTCTCTCAAAGCTCCATCACCCCATATGTCAAAAAGCGCCTCAAAATAACAAACTGGCACAAGTTCCGAAACCTCCAAAAGGTGCAGCCACTCAATAGATCACCTCGTAAATTGGGTCAATGACCTTAACCGCGACATAGCCACGGCCACGTCGGAGGTCTCGAACACCAAAGAGTCGGACGTCACCGATAGCCGCCTTCTACATATGTGGGAGGCACACAACAGCTTGCAAAAGCGATGGCTCAAAACAAGCATAACTGATCCCTGAAGAGAATGATTTCAGCCCTGAATACGGACATAGAGTCACATGAAGCACAACTAACCCGACAACAGTGGGGACAGGTGTGCGACCGCATGGAAGGCAACCTCGTACTTCGAGACACATGGAAGCTTCTGAGGTGCCTTCTAGAACCCAATCGCACAAAAAGCTCTTAACACCGCAACGTAACTAGTCTCACCACAGCTTAAAGATGGATAATGACACTTTAATACAAACCCTAAAAGCCAAGTACCTCAATAACTACGCCACGAACTCTAACCCTTCATACACGGGCAAGCCCAACCCCGATCTCGATGCAGACACAGCGACATAGGAGGTTCCAGCAGCGATGCATAAACTCCGCACTATTTCCGCCCCGCGAGTAGATCGGATAACAAGCAAAGCTCTGCGCAACCTCGATGGCCATTCTGTTCAAGCTATGACAGACTTTGTTACAACAAACACTGGAAAGCAGGCACTCTCCCCCCAGAATGGACACACGCAAGAGCCACTTTCATTCCAAAAACCAGGCAAACCACTAGACATAACCAACCTCCGACCAATCTCTCTCACATCATGCATGGCCAAACTTTTAGAGCATGTAATCCTTAACATATTACACAACCGCATGTATACTCGCAATCTCTTCCCATACACGATGCTAGGATTCAGAAGACACTTATCCACAAGACATCATGCTTCAAATTTCCGAAGAAATTCTACATCCTCAGCATCGAAACCGCACGAGAGCCTTATTGGCTCTGGACCTCCCCAAAGCATTTGATAATATACAACATGACTCAATCCTTGACGCTCTCTCCAGCTTAGGGGTATGAGAACGCACCCACTCATATATCGCAGCCTTTCTCCGCGACCGCACCGAGGAACTCAAACTCGCTCATATAGAATCCCCCACCTTCTCTCTAGGGAATCGCGGAACACTCCAGGGTTCAGTCCTCTCCCCGCTACTATTTAACATCACGCTCATCCCGATGGCCCACAAACTAACACAAATCTCAAACCTCTCCCACACCCTCTATGCGGATGATATTGATGATATTGGAAATGTAGGAAACATAGAGGACACCCTTCAAGCAGAAGCGGATGTAGTGGCAACGCACGCAGCATCCGTTGGCCTAGCGTGCTCCCCCCTAAATCCGATCTCCTGTTGCTCCACCCAAACCGTCGCCTTACCAAGCAAAAACGTGCCTCCATACACATCATCATAGATGGGCTCCAAGTGCCCGAGGTCAGCAAACTTCGAATTCTGGGAATGTTCCTGCAAAACAATAGACTCAACACGGAAACTATCCTGAAACTATTACCACCCATCAAACTATCAGACTCATCAAACGAACAGCGAACAGACACAGAGGCATGTGAGAGCACGATCTCCGGTGCCTTGTACAGGCATTCGTCATCAGCCGAATGGTTTATTCACTCCCGTATTTCTATCTTGGACGCACTCATTCGTCAGGCATGCAAAACAGCTCTTCACCTCCCGAAACATATTCCTGCCACACGCCTCCTAAACATAGAAGTACACAACACAATCCAAGAACTAGTGGAAGCTCATCGTACTGCCCAGATCAACAGACTCTCCTCCACAGAAACAGGCAGGTTAATCCTCGCTGCGCTAAAACTTAACCATTTGATCCACCTATTGAAAACAACCTCCTAGTCCCCAAACGCATCAGGGACAACCTTACTTTACAACCTCTACCTAAAAATATGCACCCTGCTCACCACAAGGCACGACGAGAAGCTTGAGCCAAGACGTTATACAAAGAACACGCGACTGACACCGAAGCGGCCTACGTAGACGCGGCAGAATACAGTCACCCCATGGCATATACCATCAGTGTGATTTCTTATAACTTCAATCACATAGTTTCTGCCTCTGTCAAAGCAAAAACGTCGACACAAGCCGAAGAGGCAGCCATAGCGCTAGCCATCTCCTCTTCCACTGCCACACTCATTTTCAGCGATTCTAAAACTGGCATTCGAAATTTCGCAAGAGGGAAAATACACCCAGTCGCCCATCTAATTTTAACCTCTGTTTCCACAGCTCCCCGACCCATTCACATGGTCTGGGTACCAGGCCATGCAGGCAACCCCGGTAACGAGGCAGCCCACTCAACTGCTTGAGCACACGTCAACGGAGCGGGACATACCGTACACTGGGGAAGTACACGGGACAGACTTCTCACCTATCCGGACATAACACTTCACTACCGAGAAGAACGACTCTTATATCCCCCACCTCATACCTCTCTCTCAAAACCCCATCAAATAATCTGGCGACAGCTACAAGTCAAAACATTTCCCTCCCCAACTTGGTTGGCCTTGGCTCACCCGGTCCGATACGACCCCACATGCTATGTGGCGCACCTAGAGCTACCTTCAATCACATAATGTTTCTATGCGAAGATTTCAAGCCACCGCCCCAATGGGCCCTCACGGACCAAGAGGGTTGGGAGATCGCGGTCTCAAGCTCGGACCCAGCAGCGCAAAAGATGCTGGTTCACTGAGCTGAAGCGGTGGCTGCCAGGCACAACCTGACAGACACCAGCCGGGATCAGGAACCACTTCAATCCTTATAATCTACCCTGCTTCCTAAAATAAATGCTTTACCACCACCGAACGAACACCGTCGCCGCCACGCAGGAAGAAGGGGGGGGGGGGGTACACGCAAGGCGAACGGTGTGGCAGGATCGCGCACAGCAATCGGAGAACACGTGCGGTTGCCGATATGAAGGAAGAGGGAGGGGGAGGAAAGGAGAGCGCGCTGCACCAGCTGCGGAGCTGGTTACAAAGGACAAAGGACAACGGCGATGGCGGCGAGGACGAGAAACTCAGGAAAGGGCGTCAAAGAGTTTAATGCTGAAACTATGCCATTCAAGACATTTTTTGAAAAACGTTTTTTGTTTACCATGGTGAACTGGCTGTTAATACGCAAACTACATCAAAATATGATGCTTTTCTCAGTGAGTGTGTGAACTGTCGGTTACTGCACATGTTACCCTGCAGTTCGGTGTGGGCGCTCGCATTATTCGTGAATTATCTTTGCAGTGTGTACGATGTGTGATCACGCCTTTTAAGTGTTCCAAGTAATGTAGCACCTTACACTGATAGGGCGTGAAGTGGGAACAATGTAGCAGGCAAAAGAAGCTTCCGCCGTTGCTATCGCTATTCAACAGGGTTGACCAGAGTTAAATAACAACTAATATTTTATTTTATTAAGCACATACCTGCAGCACCGCAAGCTTATAAGTACTCGATGGTGGCCAAGAAAAAATGAGGTTAACAATTTTCTTGCTGTGGAAAAATGCCCGCATATTCTGGGTTATGATTATATATTTATAGTCCGAAAGCAGTCAGATCCAAACTTTTACGCAGTACACAAAAATGGCTTCATTTTAACACACGTTTTATTAGCTCAAGCTTATTTGTCAAATTACATTTGGAAAGTCTAGGACTGAGATAAACTCTGTAAGAAACTTCCAAAGTTATGCTTTTATTCAAAAATAAGAACCGTTAAGAAACTGGACCGCAAAAGATGTCTACTTATAGAATAGCAATGTTGGTGAATAAGTCAGTGTTCTGGCAACTATTCTACTTTGGCAGTGGGCCCAGATATTGGTGCGCCTCTACTGCGCTTCCCTGGGAGCGCGGCAATTTGTCACCGGTCATGTGAATGTCTAATCACGAGAATGCCTAATGCCCAATAAAAGTTTTTCTAAACACATCTGAATTGCCAACCTCAAGAATGCTGCACTGAAAGATTTGCACCGCTTTTAGAGGAAGGGGAGGGGGGGGGGGGAATTTGGTCGTCTACTAACACCCCGCGAAGTGTCATTATACTTTAAAACATTTCGCACGCTCCTAGTAAAGTTTAAACGTTTATTCTTTTCATCAACACTACCATTATTCCGTAACAACCCTAAACAGCTCTGGAGGATTATTAACCTAAACGTTCAAATACACGCGTGTCCTTAACTAATGAGTCAGGCATTCGTTTATCTAATTGTGCTATTGCTGAGGCCCTCGACCGTACATTCAGTGCGGTCTTCACTCAAAAGACTAACGCAAACCTCCCTCCCTTTCCAATTTTAATTCACCCGAAAATGACGGACATCACCTTTACACCTCATGGCATAGCAAACATTATTGACTTTCTGAAGCTTACATCGTCTGCAGGCGTTGACGGTATCAACACAAAGGTTCTGAAAAACACTAAACATATAGCTAGCATAATTCTAACAAACATTTTTCAGCAGTCATTATCATCTGGCACAGTTCCCCAAGACTGGAATGTGGGCAAGATCGTTCCAGTTCCTAATAAGGGCTCAGATAACACTTTTCGCACCATTCCATTCACAAACGCATGTTCAAAAATAGTGAACACAATATTTACTCTCATTTCGCCAACTTCCTAACATATAAAACTGCAGAGAATTAACTTCAACGCATCTGTATTTGATTGGATCGAATATTTCTTTACAAACCGCTCCCAATTTGTTCTCGCTAACGATCACACTTCCAGCTTCACCCCAGTTTTCTCCGGTCTACCCCAAGGTATCACACTTGGTCCTCTTCTTTTCTCTAAATATATTAATGACCTACCCAGCTGCATCTCTTTTAAAGTCCGCTTTTTTGCCGACGACTGTGTTATTTACAGTCCCATGCATAACACTACTGATAATTGGGCTCTTCAGTCTGATCTGCTAAAAGTCGAGGAATAGTGACGAAATTGGTTAATACCTCTTAATGTTAACAAGACGGCCCTAATTACAGTACACAGATGCCAGCATTATTCTTCGCACAACTACTTATTAAACAGTACTACTATCTCCTCGGTTTCTTCTTTGAACTATGTAGGTGCCGCAATTTCCAGTGATCTTGCATTGCATTCTCGTATTACGTTTGTTACTAATGATGCTAACCGCACACTTGGCTTCCTTCAACGTAATCCAGCTCAGGCACCTTCTTCCGTAAAAGATCTAGCTTATATAACTCTTGTAAGGCCCAAATTGGAGTCCGCCTGCGCACTGTGTAGCACACATCTTCGTCAAGCAAGAGCAAAATGCAGAATAATGCCTGACACGGGCTCTCGCCCCATACACAGTTTGGCATGACAGCCATTGCACAGATAACAATATTTTTCACATTAGCAGCTTCCAGAAGAGGATTATAAGTGGATGCGACACAGTGCTCAAGAACAGACACTAGCACGAAAGACACATCAGCAATACAAAAAATGCAGTCTTAACATAATTATCAAATTGCATGTGAGAAGCAATAACAATATAACAACAATATGTAATACAAGATACCGAAGAGATAATAAAGACTTATAATACACAGAGACGCAAGTATGAGCACAGTTAGGTAATGCTATGCTATATTCAATGAAAATGACTTTAAGAGTTTTTTTTTTAGATATTTAAACTGAAGTCGATTAATTCTCGTACTTGATTTAAAAGAGTAGGTATCTGATATTCAGTATGTTGCAGTCCATAATTTGTTCTTGTTTTTGATGGTCGGAGGAATTCTTTACGGAATGTGTAGGGAGTATTCACATTCGAGGTATGCGCGTTGTAGTAAAGTTGTTCTTTCCTAATATGGTGTAGCAATTTGAAATAATAAACTTGATTGGCTTTTAACATTTGATGTTTCATGAACAGTGCCTTTGTTTGCAGTCGTTCTGGTGGCCCGTGATAGCGCTCAAATATTCTAAGCACTTTATATTCTAAGCAAATCATCAGTTTATTGTAGTTTTGACTGGACATAGTGCCCCAGACTCAGACACGGTAACAAAGCTTCGAATAGAACAGAGAGTAGTAAAGGGCACTTCGCAACCACGGAAGAACTAGAGGACATATCCTAAAGAGGCAGCCAACGGTTTTGGTAAGGTCAGCGAGAAGGCAATTTACATGAGCCTTCCAGGACAAGTTTTCTTCGAGCCACACACCCAAAAATGTTTAAGTATTGGTTTGAGCTATTATTTTGCCATCGAACGAAATCTCTATGAAAATATTTCTAGGCTTATTTATTGGCGTGGACAGTACGTATTTTGTTTTTTCAACATTCAACGGCAGCTTGTTTATGTTTAATCAGACAGAGAGGTGGGACAAATAACTATTACCAGCATGTTCTATTTCCGGGAGTGAATGGCTGGAGAAAAAGAGGTTCGTGTCATCTGGATACATAATCATGTTTAGGGTATCAGGACTACAGAACAAATCATTTATGTTATGAACAGCAAAGGTCCAAGAATAGATCCTTGAGGCACTCCTTTTCTTTATTGGAAAAAGCGGCGATGAATATTCATCTATAATAACATATTGATAACGCTCGGATAGATAGCTTTTCATTAAAGCTAAAGACATGCAGCGGATACCAGACTTGTTTAACTTGTAAGGACTATTTCTTTCTGAGAAATGAATAAATAAATAAAAAGCTTATATTTACCACTGAATTACTCAAAACAGTGCAGCTTGATTTATCTTCTCTGACTATTCTCACAATATTAGTGTCACTAATCTAAAAGCTAATGCCGGTCTCACAAGCTTGAAAGCGCGCCGTAAAATGCCTAGACTCTGTTTATTACATAAATTTTATCATGCCGTATCACCTAGCACAGATGTCGTCACGCCGATTCATCGGACATTCACTCGCATCAGCCATACTTTGGACGTTTATCCGCCACATTCTCGAACGACAGGGTAACTCAATTCATGTTTTGTAATGACTTCCATCGACTGGAATGATCTTCCCGCTGGCATCATCATTCATTCTAACTAAAGTGATTTCAAAACTACTATTAAACAATGATTCTGTAAATCGCGATATTAATGTCAAGCCTACCCTTCATTAAAACCCTGCACTCTTGGAGCATTTGAGGTATTGGAAATAAATAAATAAATAAATAAATAAATATTGTCATTGGATTCCATAAGCGACGCATTGAGTTTAACATTGCTGTTTGGAAACCACCAGAAAAAAAAAAAGCAGCTTTGTCAAGGTCCACAGCGCATGTAGTCAAATAAGGGCAATTTTAACGGGTTAGGGTTAAAGGACCCCTTCATCAGGAAATCCGGCGTTTTTAGCGTTGTTTGCGAAACATCACAGGATTGGTACTTGCAAGTGGTGGTCTTTAGGTGCTATGGCAGAGCACAGCTTTTTTTTTTACTTCACGAGACCACACGATATCATAATGTTTGAAAGAACTGCAAACTAGGGTTGCTCATTTGAGGCCGGAAGGTAGAATACGAAGCAACCTTTCAGAGCTCTTGGATACCGAGTCAAGTATGCTACTCCTACGTTGCCGCCGACACGTTCATACGGCTTAGTTAAAGCGGAGCTTTATATTATCATGTGGTAGTGACACTGCCGCAAGCGGGAAAGGAAGCGACTAGGGTTGAACTGAAAGAGACTATATTGGACTGATTTGCGCCCGCGAAAGAATAAAGCAACGCGGTGGCGTCGAAAGCAGCAATAGTGCTCGTCGGTCGTCCAAATAAGAATGCCTGCTGCGCTCATCGGAGCTCCATATGAAGTCAGCGAAGAAACATCTAGATGAAATTACAAAGGTACCCTAACGAACTGGAGCATTATGGAAAAAGACGCTTGTTCCTGGAATCATTCCGGATGCATCACGGAGCATCTTGCTCGACAAAAAAAATAATAAAGCCGTGTCTGTCGGCAATGAACATGAACAAATAACTCGTTCTATGCACAACAATCACATTAATACAGTCGCATGACAATTTGAATGGATTGCGACATTACTCCCCCCCCCCCCCCTTTAAATCGATGCTTCCAAAGTAAAAAAAGAAAGCTAGACAAAAACATTCGAAATTAAAACATCAATGGCTTTTAGCGTGCATTATAGGATTTCAGACGCACAACATGCACAACTTCTGAGCGCATCCTGTGCCGCTAGGAAAGGGGACGTGCCGTCGGGAATGACTTCGCAGTCAAGTTGTCCGATGTGTTACAGGACTTTTTATGGACCAAAGTATCATCGCGAGAGCTTTTCACGCAGTGCGCCACGGCGTATCGGTGTCCAGTCCCATATATGCATCCTCGCATCGTCGGAAGTTGTATCGTTGAACATCAGTGAGTTATTGGTATTTAATGCGCAGCCGGGTGAGGCTTTGGACTTCCTCTGAGCGCTTCAGTTAAGCGGCGACGTCTTGGTTGTCTTCGTCTGGGACGTTCGGAAGCATTGCGTCGGGTGTGATTGTGGGATTCTTGCCATGTTGGAACGAACACAAGTTGGAACCCCTGCTTTGATTAGAGAATTGAACTAGCCCCGCCGGGGTGGCCCAGTGGTTACGGCACTCGACTAGTTTCCAAGGAAGCGGGATCGAATCCCGGCCTCGGCGGCCGCTTTTCGATGGAGCCGGAAAGCAAGGCGCCCGTGTGACGTGCGATCTTTTTTTTTGTGACGTGCGATGTCATTGCACGTTAAAGAACCCTAGATGGTCTAAATTTCCGGAGTCCTCCACTACGGCGTCTCTCATAGCCTGAGTCGCTTTGGGACGTTAAACCCCATAAACCAATCAGTCAAATCGAACTAATCTGAGTCCCGGCCCACTCGTCTAATCCGGGGAACGAGGCGGCTCAAGCGCAGGCCCGAGGTTTCGTCGACGGGGCAGTGAGCGTGCCCTCCGAACCAAATTTCACGAGACGGGTTAATTTCTTTCCCTGATATTACCCACCACTTCAGGCTGGAAAGGCGCACACATCCGCCTCCCCACAAAGTCTTAACGAAGGATAATAATTGGCTCACAGGAACGGTAAGGCGGAGTATTTGTCACACTAGCGCTGTGGACACCTGTACCAGGGAAGGGAGAAAGGTGGGAGTGAAAGTCTGGCATTCTTGCTGGCTTCTGTCTGCCTTTCACTGGAAAGCCCTCCATCGATCACCTGAGCAGCTGACCTTACCCGCATACTGCCCTGGAATGTGATGCTTTGTGCGAGCTCCTGCCCTGCTGCGTCTTACCCGCTGTATCTACGAGGCGGACAGTTTTGTGCCCGCCATTTTCTCCCTCAAACATAGTATGTTTCCTTCCCCCAACGGCTCCAAGACGTGCTGACCCATTATGGACATGGATGGAGAAAAAACTTTTATTTTCATCGGTTTTAGAGGTCAGGATTCAGTTGGATTGTTGGCCGCGCCAAATGGCCGCCAGTTGCGTCCTGCCGGAGATATCTTCGTTGTGGCGACTGTATGAAATTAATTGGCTGTGGCTTTGCTTTGGTTAAGCCCGGTAGGTTGCGAAAGCAGCGAAGCGACGCAACTCTTGCGGAGGCATGGCTACTGACTTTGTAGACGGTGAAATCGAGTATATACCCCCGGCTGTAGTTGTTGTGGCTGTAGGAAGAAGGAAAGGAAAATGCACGGGCCTGCTACGGGCTCTGTAGCTGAGCCACCTTCGCTGCCTCGTGCGGACAGAGAATATAGAGAAGAAAAAAAGAAGAGGGAGAGAAAGACGCTCGCCGCAACAACGGCCGTCGTCCACCACCACCGAAGCGGTGGCGAGTGCAATGACGGCTACAACAAATAAAAATTCGGTGGCTTGCTAGCCCCCGCCGCGAGCGGCGTTGTCCCACCGTCCCAACCCCGTAGGGCCAGGATACGCCACCTACCTCTATATTGTGGCGTCGAAGCGAGCGCAGCACCTCCAACATAAGGAACGCAATGTGCCGCGTCTTCACGCGTGGCGCCCGGGGGTGCAGTGGTAAGACGCCCGACTACTGTGCCGGCGTACCCGGGTTCGAACCCGACCTCGGCGGCTATGTTTCGATGGAGGCGAAACGAAGTGGCGTCGGTGTGCTGTGCGATGTCAGCGCACGTTAAAGATCCCCAGGTGGTCGAAATTACTCTGTAGCCCTCCACTTCGGCTCCTCTTTCCCTCTTTCCACTTTCACTACCACCTTCCTCGCTTCCCTTACGGTGCGGTTGAGGTGTCCACGGCAAACAAGTGAGACAGTTACCGCGCCTTTCCCTTTCTATAAATCAGTTTTTTGCACGGGTGGCTACCGGCCGCCGCTAAGCGACGACTCGATTTTCTATCCCGTCTCTCGATCCTGGTATGACGTTAGAGGTCCCGCGCGCAGCCCTCTGCGGGAGGAGCGCGCGCCGTGGCTATCGGCCGCCGCTACGCGACGACTCAACTTGGTAGCCAGTCTCTCACCCTGGTATGACGTCAGAAGTCATTCTAGGTGAAAAGTGGCTACCGCCCGCCGCTACGTGAAATGCCGTTCATAAGCGTAGTATTGCTTTCGCAATACAAACTGCACCGGCTTGCCACTGGCACTGTAGCTGAGCCACCTCTGCTGCCTCGTACAGACAAGAGAAAATAGAAAAGAAAGAAAAAGAGCGCAAGAGATAGACGCACGTCGCAGCGGACGTCGTTAACACCCAAGCAGTGGCGATTGCAATGACGGCCTACAACAGGTACAACATCCGGTGGCAAGCTAGACCCCGCCTCAAACGGCGGGGCCTGCCAGTCCCAGCCCTGTAGGGCCAGGCGGAACAACCCTACTGCGCCAGCCCCCAAAAGATGGACAAAGGAAGACGCCTTTCCAAACATCTAGCCCCATTTAGGGCGAAAGCCTTTAATGCCTCCTACTGTCGTTAGCAGCCGTGTCGTCAAATGTGTCCGCGTTTCTAGAGCGAGAGTTAAAAATAAATTAATAATCCTCAAGACGGTTTTTAAGTGGTGACTAATCACCTACCCGGTATTGTATTTTTTCCTGGTACTGCCGCTTTTACTTTTTTTGCAGGCCACAGAATCCCTGGTTCCAGGCTGATAAGTACATACTGAAGATTGTTTTTTTTTTCTTTCACTTCATGATCCACTTTCTTCTCACCAATCCTCTCCTCTCCACTCCTTCACACCCACTTTCCCCTCCCCAGCTTTTCTTCTTCGGAAGCAAAAGCGTATTTAAACTCCTGCCAGTGATGATCGCTATGCTAGACGAAGACAAGTCCACTTGTCGAAACATTGGCTCATCTGCGAATTTAGGTGTACCCCATTTACCCTTGTTCAGTTCTTTTTCATACCGTGCAAACCATCTTCCTTTCGTTATACCAGAGTCCTTCAATTGAAGGACTCTGGTTATACCTTGTTACAGTGAGTGATAGCGGGATTTCGCGAGTGACAGATACGGCGCCTTTCCTTTCCTGTAGACGAATTATAGAACGCCGGTGAACTTTGATGCGTTCAATGAAATGCCGGTTTTGTTCGACAAGGGGCGCGCGATGTACCGTCACGACAGGTCATGACGTCACAAGGCATTGCTTGCTTCCGATCCCTGTTTACTCGAAAAATCATTCACCACCACATTCGCAACAAATGCGTAGCAGAATGCGGCACTCAGGCTTTCGCCTTTCACCACTTTATTTGCCAAAGTGTCTCGTAATTTTTCATTCATTCTGCATAGAGCGCCGGAGAACTTTGATGCGTTCAACGGGACGCTGGTTCTATTTTATGCAACGCTCGGTCGACCACAGCCAAAGCTTTCGCATCACATTCGGTTCAACAGCGTTGAACCCCTCTACTTTTTAGGGTGCAGCTTGGCGCCTGTTCCTGGCCATCGCGTCGCCGTCGCCATTGTCCCTCGTACCAGCTCCACCCCGCCGGGGTGGCGCAGTGGTTACGACGCTCGACTACTGTTCCCAAGGACGCGGGATCGAATCCCGGCCTCGGCGGCAGCTTTTCGGTGGAGGCGAAAAGCAAGGCGTCCGTGTGCTGTGCGATGTCAGTGCACGTTAAAGAACCCCAGGTGGTCGAAATTTCCGGAGTCCTCCACTACGGCGTCTCTCATAGCCTGAGTTGCTTTGGGACGTTAAACCCCGCAAACCAAACCAAACCTCGTACCAGCTCCACTTTCCTTCCCACCTTCCTCCCTTCCGTTACGGTGCGATTAAGGTGTCCTAAAAATAATGGCGAATTCCAATCGCAGAACTGGAGCAGCGCGCACGCTCCATCACAGAACGCCTCAATCCGGCGGAGAGCACGCTCCCAGACTCTGCGTTTCGAATACTCTTGCTCTGGCCGGAGCAAGTAGGTGGCGCTCGCGAGCAAACGGAGACATAGAAAGTACCCATAATTCCTTGCACTTGCCCGCGCTTTTCGTGCGCTCGCGTCGTCTGCTTTGCAAGCCTGCAGCCTTTCTTCCTTTTGATATGGAGGTTACACCAGCCGTTTACGCAATTATATCCTCCTTGCTCGAAGAGCCGAGCGCGGACACACACGGTAAGACTCCTTCAGCACTTTCTTTAATATGGAAGAAAACTTCGGTTCACGTACCGAATGTTTGCAGTCTTCCAGAGCCGAGCTGTAACGTGCGCGGCTTTGAGTTTACACGGACGATGGATATATAAATAGTTGATTCTTGATTCTTCGACAGATGAGTCGGAACTGCTGCTCTCCGCCTCGCTGTCCTCAAGCAAAGCGAGCGCAAGAGCGCGACGCGAATCACCATCCATGGCGGCGGCAAATACTTCTCGTCTGCTATGGAGCGGCGTGTTAAGCCAACGCGGCGAGCCACCGGAAATGGATGCGCTAGCTAGCGCATGCGCAAGCGTCGCTCGGAAAGTCACGTCACGCAAACTTCCGGTCGGTTCCCCCGATTTCTGCGGAGCAGTTTTGACTGCTCCGCGGAGCGACCCTTGCTCGGCAATTGCTCCCGTTCTGCGTTTGGAAGACGCGATCCGTGTTCCGGATCTGCGTTTGGAAGACAATTGCTCCGAAAGGAGCAGAAAACGTTGCTCTGGAAGTGCTCCTGCTCTGCGATTGGAATTCACCATAAGTGTGACAGATACTGCGCCTTTCCGTTCCTTTGAACCAAATAAGATAGGCACGCTTCAGAGTTAAGCTGATCCTTTGAGTATGACGAGAGAGCCTAAGCTACCAGCCCACATATAAATGAGAAGAGTTTAATGCTGATGAACCGAATGTGGAGGGAAAGCATTAGCTCACGGTGACCGAGCGTTCTTCTTTGAATTTTGGGGAAAGGAAGGTGCAGTACGGGTGGACACTACGGAATCATGGACACCCATACAGTATTTGTCAAGGCCACTTGAAGGTCAACGATGGCGACCGGCCGTGAGCTACGCGACGGTTCCAAACCTGGCGCAGTATTGCTATCGCAATAATAAACATCTTGCCCTCGTCTTCAGGCGCTCTCAAAACGGTGGGATTCAATGCGAGCACGTTTCACAATACATTTTGCAGCAAACTTACCGCTGCATGATCAGACACTCAATCTAGAAAAAACTAGTGCACGGTGTTACGAACATCTCCATGGTTTGAAAGCGGTCCTGCAGACTATTTGCACCGGCGAGGACAGAAGCGGTGCGCATATAAGTGGTGTGCTTTCTTCCTCTCATTATGTGGTGCAGCGGACTAGCTGTGCTGTCTGCGTACTCTGCGCTGGACTTGAAAAATCAGTTGTTTTCTGCGCTTTTCGTACATCCTTGCCTATTATGATTACGTACTAGCATACTGTTCCCAGATCAGCGTGTGGCAAGAGTATTTCTACCTAATCTTCTTTACAGATAAGAAAAAGTAAAATAAAATTCATTACGCTAGTTATCGAGTCTATACAGTGATTCCTCGCGCTTACATGAGCCACTGCGTAAAGTTAAGCTCCGGGCACATATAACACCTGACGTTAATGACACACATAAACGCAGTGCAGTTCTGCTGTCTAGCCAGTGGCGAATATGCATTAAATACGCAGATCAATCAGTGATTATTTTGTATCCAGATATGTTCTGTACTGCATACGAAATTTTCATGGGATTTATGCCGACAAAATATTGCAGACAAGATAATTATATGCATGTCGGCATCGCAAATTCGAACTGTGATTCAATAAATGCTGAGGTGTGAGAAATGTGAATTAAGATTTTATTTAGAAACCCTCTACTGAGCACCATCCGCCTGCAGAGTAGCACCTAGGGGTGAAAATGTATTTCATTTAGTCTCACCATATTGCTTTTTTTTCTCCCTCTCTTCTTTCAATCCCACTTTCCTTTTTCCCTTACAGCATGGTTTAGTTGCTCACAGATATGTGACAGATACTGAATCTTTACTTTCCTACAAAGTAATTTAAAATAATAAAATTGTTTGTTTGGTTTAGTTTGTAGGTACTATCGTCCCGAAGTGACCCAGGCTATGTTGAATTCTGTAGTGGAGGACTCAGGAAATTTCAAGCACCTGGGGCTCCTGAACGTGCACTGACATCGCACAATGCATGGACGCCACTTCTTTTCTCCTCCACCGAAACGCAGACGGCGGCTGTCGGGTTCGAACCCGAGTACTTCAGCACAGCATTCAGGCGTCTTCACCACTGAGCCACATCTGTGGAGCGTTTTTATGTGAGCACAGATATGCCGCGTGACAGCATCGCCAGGCATAGGTTTTATTCAAGTGCCGCAGTAATCTCGGATAATGAATGTTGTTCCAAACACAGGCGCCTTCTAAGCAGGCAAGGTGAAATTATTGCGACAACTTTGCGCGCCCAAAGACGATCCTTGCTCACCCAAACGAAACTCTGATGGTTTTCTCCACTAGACTGTCTGTTGGACAGCGCTCCTCCCTGAATATGGCAGAGCCCCTGACAAAACGATACACGTGCCGCAGCGTGATCGTGAATGATGGAACAAGTTCCAGTTGGGCGCTGGTATCAATAAAGCAGTAATGTTCATGAATCAAGGAAAGTGTGCGTTCATGCGGTACATTCGAGCCACGCTCAAAGCGTTAACTCTGACAAAGCGGCGACTCTTTCGGCTAAGAAGAAGCAATAATAGGCGCCCAGGCTGACGTGACTGGATCCATTAGTGGGACGTGTAACCAGCGCCTATTCCCGGCGGATTTCACTTCTGAGCGGCAGCGTATCGGGATAAAAAAAGAAAAGAAAAATAGTGAAATAAGAAGGGGAGCTGCTTACTAGGGAAGGATGTAAAAAAGCTCGATGGAGGGCGACTTGTAGGTTATTCCCCCGCTCACATTATAACATCATAGCAACGGTCCGTGGTTGACAACGGAAGTTAGTTTTCTCGCCCGCTCACTCTCTCTCTCTCGTATAGTCAGCGGTCAACGTCCTTTTACCTCGACTCGCTCTAACCATTCGCTTTATTGAATTCCGCAATCCCCGCCCTCCTGCTACACACGCATCGTTCTGGTTGACTGCTACGAATACCATAAAGAATAAATTGAAGCATCCAAAGCTGGTGTGCCCCAAAGCATAAAGAATAGGCTAAGATGAAACTGATAAAGATATGCCCAAATTCGTGCGGCACTTAAAATAAACAATTGCAGGAATGACTGATTGTCTTCAAAGCACTTATCCCTTGCATTTGCAAGGTACAAAACGAAGGAGTTTGTTGTTAAGGAATCCGTTGTGCATTTTTTTCGTTACTTGTAAGTGCCCTCGTGGGAGCAGCGATGTTTTTTTAGTGTGTGTCACATACAATCTTGGCCTGCTATGTTGGCTTGCCAGCATTGACATCTGAGTTCATTTACTACACAATTGTTTAACCTGTTTCAGGGGAGGTGCTTCTGCCGGACGCAAGTAAATATGACGCAATACGGATGACGCGGGAATACGTGTGATATTTTAAGCACGCAGTGAGCCAACCGGATGCTCAAAAATAATCACACGCGAACAAAACAGACGTAGCCCCTGCAAGAGTGTGAGACCGCTCAAAACCAGACGCACAAAGCGGCTATAGGCTTCCAAAGCACCGTCGAGCGGCGCTGCTGCTCCTGACATGGAGCGCCATCTCTGACAGAAAAATAGAAACTGGGGATAAACGCGGTGGCAGCCTCTCATCCCGTGCAAGTTTTCTCCTTTCGCTCGCTCGCTTCTGCGCACGTGCAGACGTTTCGCGCTGCTTTCTCGCGCGGGCACTCACTGGACGCCGCCGGCTCGCTCGCTGCCTTCACGGCGTGCGCCGTGCGCTTTCTCTCGCACGAGCACGCGCATTGACGCGCCCCCGCAGGCGCACCGCGACATGCAACCCGCATTCCGTCTTGATTGGGCAACCTGACGCGTACTTCCATGAAGGATACTTTATTATAAGCGGGAAACTTTTTATTCACGTCTGCACTGTAGAGCAAACGACAGACGGGGATGAGTACATATTGATTGTGAATGCGTCCCACGTTAGCAAAAAGGTAGGAATGCATCTCGAGGTAAGTCCGCTATGTAATTATATTGTCGTACATAATATCTTTAAAAACTGCTAAAGTATCATCAGTACTGTGGAATAAAGTGGCCCGCTCGTTGACCATCGTTTTGGCCTGTAGCATGCGATCTATACGATTTGTTTTTTTCATTATTACGACGTTAGCAAAGGAAATTTCGCAGTAGAATAAGTATATAGTCCGAAGGAGGTGTTTCATCAAAGACAAGAACGCTAGCAATCTCATACGTGCTCCGTGCGCTACACGCGATATAACCGGCTCGCTGTCTCGGAAGGCAGGTGAAATCCAAGCTTGTACTACACAGTGTTTATTTCGGTTCTTATTAAATGGTTGCGCTTCATTTATGATAATATTTGGTTTGCACTCACGAACCTTGTGACGCGAATGGGATGCTCCGTGCGAGTAGTGTTAGTCGAGCCATAGCTAGGATCAGTTTTGTACTGCACTTCCGACATATCTTCGTTAATAATAATAATAATAATAATAATAATAATAATAATAATAATAATAATAATAATAATTGGTTCACTTATTGGCCAATTTGCGAAAATCTGTAAAAGCGTCTCAGCAAGGCATGTTTTCCAACGCCGCCCCCACCCCCGAAAAAAAAAAAGGCCTCGTTCCTAGATATTTTCTTGGTCAATCTAAAAATGAAAAGGCAGCTGTGGACACTAGGGCACATTCACACATCAGTCCCGATTGCGGACGTCACATCTGTTGATTTGGTTGCTCTCAGAGCACTCAAAGCAGGGAGAGAGCACAAAAAATCGGCAAAACTAGACACGCGGGGAGCGACGAGCAGGATAATCTTCCATCCTCTTCACTTTATATGCATGGTGTTTAACCACTGTACTTTTTTGATGGCTCTCCAAGCCGTCTTTGTCAACTGTCAACATTTCTGAGTTTACGAAGAAAGGGGAAATTCGCTCTTTTCGTTTCCACAAAGAACGCGAGACTTCTCAGAACGCTGTCATGGTGTTGGAAAACAGGTCTTGCGGACACGCTTCCACAGGAATCTGCAAAGTTTCACACGTGAGCCTCGAATTTTTGCGCTTCGCCTACTATTGTGGCTTCCCATGACACAATGCTACTTAGTACAGCCGTTCTTCATCAGCGGAAGCGTTTTTGTATCGCCAAATAACCGCCAGACGCAACGCGATCGCCGCGCGTGCACAGGAATCTAGCGGAGCGTCTGCTCCGGCGAAGCCCCATCGTTTCACATTTCGCCACCACGCCAGGAATGCGGCGCTGCCGTCGCGCGGCGAAACTTGAGCTTGGGCTCCCTATATATCAGCGTGGGTTCGGACGCGTCTAGAGTGCCTAGTATAATCAAGTATAATCGATAGGCACTGTACCGCGGCAAAGAGGGCTTCCTAATTAAAGAGCGTGCCAAAGTTATCAAAAACAACGTATTCAAGTGTTATCCTTCTGGTCTACTCGTGAAGATACAGAAAAGTTAGATGAGATCAGGAAGTTTGGGGGTTAGGTAGTGACGTCTAGCGCAGACCAGATTATTTGGAAGCATATGGGAGATGATTTTTCACAGCGTTAGTAAAGTCATTTCTATGATGACGATAAATGAATAGAATTTATCCCTGAATTATGACATATTTTTCTTACAAATGTTTGCCTAAGAATCGAACGTGTTTGGGTCATCGGTTCCCCCTCGGTGGAATCGTGCTTTCTATCCACCTTTACTCGAGTTGAACTAGCGAACTTCTCCTTGCACCAGGACCTTTTTTTTTTTCTAAATTGCACACCGAAGCTCCACCTGGTAACAGATAGCTACACAGGAAAAACACATTTGTATCTTCTGTTCATTGCCGTTTGTGCGATGTACCTGATGCTATTCAGCACTACTTCAATACCTGCCATGTTTTGTTGAGGGAGGTGTTGTAAGTTACACTGCAGAAATACTCTATTCTGAATTCTTGCAGTGTGAAATACCTGTTATTCCACCGATAATTAATTTTAACCCCATCACGGAGGTCAGTGGTCAGGGCGCTCGATTGCTGTACCCAAGGACGAAGGATCGATCTCCGCAGTCGTGGCGAAACGCAGGCGAAAAGCAGGCCGCCTGTGTGATGTGCGCTGTCAGTGCACTGACATTGTTATTATCATGGTAATAACCGTAGGGCAGCGAGTCCCCGAATAATTTCTTCGGTACCATGGGTAGAGCGGAAAGCCCAACGGCAAGACAAAGGGCAGATAATGCCGAGCTTCAGCATGTGCTCGAACGTATTGCCGGTGATCTGGGACGGTTTAGAGCAAGGAGGCGGACTCAAACATGTGAGGGCGAGCGTCACGATATGGTGCGTGATCTGTTGCTTGAGGGGCTGTAAGAAATTGGAGGAGAGGGTTTGAGAAGGGTAGCCATACAAGCTGATCTCATACGCTGAGCGGTGTAAGATGGGTGTAGCAGCAAGTGATTCTCGAAGGGAGAGGCCCTGAACAGGTGTGTTCATGGTGGCGTCATGAAACACTTGCTGTGCATGTTCACGAGAAGCTTGTAGTGGCGCAGAAATGAGCTCTGAGGATCAGGCTTGATAAAAACACATCGAAAACCGACCCCCGTTTGGAGAGCGTGATCTCCGTACGTAGCGATGGAAATAGTGCAAGTAAAGTTTGCGGCTTGCAGCGACGGGCCAGATCTTCGAGTGGTTGTGATGGAAGCTATGCTTCGGGGGAAAACGCTCACTCCTGCGCTGTTGTCGACAAGAAAACAAAGGCCCGAGTTGCACTCGAGAATGAAGAATAAGCGGCCAGACTCTGGGGACGCCGCTAAACAGCGGGAGGGTTGCGATTTTCAGCATGCGTCTCATAATGTTATACAAGTGTCGGAGCCTAACCAAGCACGCCTCTGCGTTTAATGAAAACATAATGGTGCTCATGTTATATTTTGCAACGGTTTCTAAAGATCCTCAACCGGGCTTGGTCGTCAGAGCGAAGCCGCTTTCTTTGGAACAACGTCATTAAGCACTTGAGGATAACCATTGATGCCACTGTCAATGACCAAATTGTTTTCATGGATTTTATTCCTAAAATGGTGCGTTGTTACAGCAAGAGACTCAGAGGATAGTGCCTTTCGGGTGTGATTGAGAATGCGCACGTTTATTTCAAGTGGTTTAGTTTTTAATATTATCGTAGGAAATAAATAATTGATGACGTCTTGGTTTAGATTTGTTTCACTACTTTAGTCATTAAGTGACTGGTAAGGACGTGTAAAGTGCCTGTTCTGGCGCATATTCAAACAATACTCGTGCAGCAGCCACAAATTCGCATCTATATTTCTGACATGCTATGCGAATCGTCGTTACGAGGTACACCGTCAGCATGTGTACGTAGTGTTAAACATGAAATAAAATTGCTGCTGAGCGCTCAGTTATTGCGCTGATTTATTATACTGTAGCGATAAGGTGCGCGTGTTTTGCAGCATCTTTCATATCTGAGTTACGTGAGTGTTGTTGATCAGAAAGTTATTTTTAATGGTTTATTGCTTTACTGTTACTAGTCTGATCTGCATATTTCGATACAATTTGTGTATTCCTTGTTTTCAGTTTTTAATTTCGTGAACACGACCTTTGTCATTGTGTAAAAGGGAGTGTCGGGCTCATAAATGTTGCCAGTCCTACGCGACAGATCCACATGAACGACAGAAATGAAAAATTCAAAATAATACCGCCTCCGTTCCGGCATCCATTTCCCTTTCCCCCTTGAAGTTTAAACCTACCCTTCTAATTTGAATTCCACAGGAAACCTTTCTTTCAAAGTTCCTCGACCACGTGCTCTTAATTTTGCCGCTTTCATTTTTGCCCCTCGCTGCAGACTGCCAAAACCTACACAAAGACATTGCGGCCATCATGTGCTTGTCGAACTTCGATAATAATCTATAGAAGCTGTACACAGCGTGAGAGCATAGAGAATGGTCAAGCGATCCTTCCGCCATCGCCGGCCTTCGGGCTAGAGATGGGCAAAGCGGCTTACTTGAGTGAGCGGCTCAGAATGGCTCAGCTCACTGAAGTGAGCCTGCTCATTTGAACAGCTCACCGCCTGACTTAAACCTGGGTCGCTCAGGAGCGAGCAGTGGTTTTATTGCAAAGAAAGAAAGTCGGCTCTCTCTCTCTCTCGTTTACTGATCCGTGCTCGTTCGGCCTCTCGAACCTCAACGAATGTGTGAAAACAATTGTCTCCTTTCTATCTCATTTTGGTTGGAAAAGCAGCGCAAAGGGGCGAAGGACAAAGGAATAGAAACATAGACTTGCAACCAACTCGCCCAACGCAGCATCCTACTGCATTTCATTCTTTCTCCCTTCATGTGGACTATAAAATTCCAATAAATAGCAATATCGTTTGTGTAGATGCGATTCTCTCTCTTTATGCCCACTATATTAACTGGAGGTGCACCCATTCCCCAAGAAAGGATTTCTTTCATTTCTCATCTTATCGTTGAAATATTGTCTGAATAACATTCACCATCATGCAGAATTGTCCCTAATAAATACTTGATGCCATGCATTTATAAAAATAGCCCTAAATCTCGTGGACTGACCATCAATAAATATAAATAGGGATGATATAGACAGATATAGATAGTGAATTAAAAATATAGAGAAGCCCCTGCCGTGGTGGTGCAGTGGCTAGGGCACTCGACTCGTGATGCGGAATCGACTCCAGACCGCGGCGGTCGTTTTTCGGTGGAGGCGAAAGGCGAGGCGCCCGTGTGCTGTGCGATATCAGTGCACGTTAAAACTCTAGGGGGTCTAAATCTTCGGAGCCCTCCACTACGGTGTCTCGCATAGCCTGAGTCGCTTTCGGACTTCACAAACCAAACCAATAAATACAGAGACAGCAGATTAACTGATTCGAGGTCTATCCTATATTCCCGGAGACCGTAAATTCAGGAGGAACCTGAAGTATAATGTCATTGCATTGTCTTTTAATACTGTGCTCGCTTTGTAGCTCGACTCCATGTTACTCCTTTTTCTCTGTAATAAATTGCGCTTTCTAACCCCCCCCCCTCTCTTCCTCCCTTTGCTTGCTTTCTCTGATATGTTTTTGGTACATCCTTATATTTTTGTTCAACTTTGCGGAAGATTTTTTTGAAGGCCCACTGCTCTCATTCTGCGGTTTCTCCCTTTGTTTCCTTTCTATTTGGCAACCGACAGGTTTCTGCCCCTTTCACACAACTCAAACTTTTGAACCTTCCTGTTTTCGCCGCCACATACGCACGCCGACAGGATTCATTAATTCATTCATTCATTTTGTGTCTACTTCAAGTTGTACCGCTCGCCATTCATGTTGTGAGGAGTGGTTTTAATTTTTCTCGGCATCTGTTTTCTGTTTAGAGCGCTCGACGTGCTGCAGTCGGTGCTGTTTGTACGTGACCGAATCGGATATT
This sequence comes from Amblyomma maculatum, assembly GCF_055883805.1. Taxonomy (NCBI): domain Eukaryota; kingdom Metazoa; phylum Arthropoda; class Arachnida; order Ixodida; family Ixodidae; genus Amblyomma; species Amblyomma maculatum. The sequence continues at coordinate 131,866,352 of NC_139347.1, forward strand.
TTTCGGCTGGCCTGGCTGTGGAAGAGCTATTCATTCGACGTCACCTTGTTGTAATGCAGCCTGAGGAAACTACGCATAGCAAGAACGAAAAGTAAAACAAAAGAAGTGCGAAACCGGCGGCGACCACCCGAAGCATACAAGCACCATACAAGCTCGCTGGCGCGGAGCCTCGACATGGCGGCGAAGCAGCCGACCGCGCTCCGACCGACGGCAGTCAGCTGCGTGCGGAGGGTCGGGCAGACGGCAGACTTTTTGGCGCCTGTTCCTGGGTTTCGCGTCAACGTCCTCGTAGGCGTCGATCGCGTCGGCCTCGTAACCAGCTCCACCCCCTTTTCATCCCCCCAATTCGAGCCGGCGCTTGGGCAACCGGAGCCTCACAGGAAGAGGGGAGTGGGGACACTCAGCGGCAAACGATGGGGGCAGGCTCGCGCGCAGCAGCCGGAAAACACGAGGAAAGGAAGGAGGAAGGGGGGGGGGGTCTCGCAGGAGGCAGCGCTAGCAGCGACTGACTGATGCAGCTGCCGCCGCTCGCGAGTGAAGACAACGTGACTGCGTTACGGTGCTCTAGAGCACCGTAACTGCGTAGAACACCGTCGCCGCCATGCAAAAAAGGAGGAGGTGGTCCCCCTCTTCCTGCGGGGTGGTGAAGGTGCTCTCCGGTTGCCGAAACGCCGGCTCACTGTCAGCGGATCACGGTGCGTGCATCCCATTATCACTCGTTTCACTCGATAGCGGCGTAAGTGGCATCGCAATGTTCCTATGGGCCCACGTGCTGCTTCCCGGAACCTTCCGATAACTCAATTGCTCTCTTCTTTTCTCCGACCACAAAGCATCTTTCATGACAGCCAAGAACCGTTAGTGGAGTGTTTCTTGATGGAATACGTGTAAAAAATAAAAAAGAGTTGTCTGTAAATATACATACATGTCTTGCTCGAAATCTTTGCCTCAATCTACTGAAAAGGTGAAACAGCTGATAAGCTGCGCTGAAATTTCGCATTAGAAACTAACGTAATCATGGGCAATTCTTTCCTTCCCTTTGTATTACGGCTCGATCCACCTCTGCCTGGCCATTTGAGTTGCTTTCTCGCACTGCTATAGATGGTGCTGAATTCGCCTCAAGCAGAAGACCCGACACCGGCGGAAAAACGGTTCCTGACGGCTCACTGAATCACAGCTGGTCTCGAGAGAGAGCGGAAGAGCGCACGCTCTCCTTCAAGACCAGTCGTGATTGAACGACGGCTCTCCAAAAGAACCGCCATTCACTCCTGACGGCCCACTGGAAGACGGCTTTCCAAAAGAGCCGCCGCTCATTCTCGCTTTTTTGAAAGAGCGGCTCAAAACATAGCCGAATGCGAGGGCATGCGAAGAGATGCTTGCGACTCTTGTGAAGAAGGGCAGAAAACATGGCCTCCGATATCACCCCCCACCCGCCCGCTCGTTTCTCGCACGCGCGAAAGGGGGTGATATCGGCGGCTATCCATGCAGGAGGGCAGTTGCTTTCTCGCATTGATAATAGATGGTGCCGAAGACGCACAAAGAATAAAGCCCTCGATAATTTGAAAGTAGCGACACTCTCCTCCACTCCGGCGTTTTCCTCCTCGAATATCCTCGCCCGCTGTTTGCGCGCGCTGCACACGGCACGCTTTTTTGGGCACCACTCGCTCGCCGTCCGGGCAGTTGACTGGCACATGCGCGCGCTTTTAAGTTCGCGCTTTTTCCACGCTCTGTTATTTAATAAAAACACGAGTAGGACATGCGACACGCTTGACTACCACGAGCCACATAAATTAGCGTCTCGTACGCGCAATGAAAATGCCAATTACGAGAGCTTGTGGCACGAACAAACCCACTTGCTGCATACATCTCACATTCCTTTTGACTTTTCAATACCGTCTGTTTTAACACCGCATAGTATATAAAGCTTAGTATTTACAATATATTTGAACATTCCAGAATATTTTCAGCGTACCAATGTTTAGTTGAATGTATACATTCACCTCGAACTAATTTTCTGCTGAAGTACAGTTTATGAAGTTGTTCACGAGTGGAGTTTTAGTAGTGGGATGGTTGCAGGCAACAAGCTGGGACATTTGCTTTGATGGCCGTCCTAAAATTATCCACGAAAGTTCATTCGGAGTTTCGCACCGCGCAGTCCACATGCCACGAATTAATCGTTTTTGTAGTTGAGGATTTTCGCGGCGGCTTGAAAACGAATATGAACTTTTTTCTATTAGGCATGAAACACTTTTAGCTCCCGCTGTCGCGGCGACCTTGAGGTGATGCCGAGCCAAAACCGAGAGCCAAAGATCCGCGCGCCGATTTCCCGCCATTCAAGGAAAGTGTCCGCACCCTAAAATTTGGCCCTCTCGACCACCAAAATTTGACCTTGTCCAAATTGCATCAAAACTGGAGTCAAGTCTAACTTTAGTATGACCAATCCAATGGTGACCTCCAAACTTAGGTGGGCTATCCCCAAAATGTGCCTCTCTAGAACCCATATATTTGGCGTCGTTCATATTATTTAACCTATATGCAGAGGGCATCATGAGGAAGGCCGGTCTGGACGAGTCTTCAGCTGGAGTGAAGATTGCTGGAAAACGTTTCAACAACCTTAGATATGCGGATGACACCACTTTAATGGCAGAAAGTGAAGTGGAACTCAAGAGACTTCTAATGCGCTTACAAGAAGAGAGTGAGAAGTTTGGGCTTAAACTGAACATTAAAAAGACAAAGATCATGGCGTCTTGCCCTATCAAGTCCTGGAGCATCAAGGGACAAGAAGTGGAAGCTGTGACAGACTTTCTCTTCTTGGGCTCGAAGATTACCTCAGAAGGAGACTGCAGCCATGAAATTAGGAGACGCCTGCTTCTGGGAAAGAGAGCAATGGTTAGCCTTGACCGCCTAGTAAAGAGCAGAGACATTTGTCTGCCAACCAAGATCCGTATAACTCGTGCTATGGTCTTTCCAGTTGTGATGTATGTATGCGAGAGTTGGACTGCGAAAAAGGCTGACCGCCGAAGAATTGACGCGTTTGAATTGTGGTGCTGGCGAAGACTCTTGAGAGATCCTGGGACTGCCAGAAGATCAAATCAGTTGATATTGTCGACCATAAACCCTGACTGCTCATTGGAGGGTCAAATTCTAAAGTTAAAGCTCAGCTACTTTGGTCATCTGATGAGAAGAGAGGAGTCGCTGGAGAACGATTGGATGTTGGGAAAGGTTGAGGGTCGCAGGAGAAGGGGTAGGAAGCGAACGCGATGGTTAGATGGCATCCTCGAGGCACTGCAGGTGAAGTTATGTGATGTTAGGAAGATAGTGAGAGACCAGAAAGCGTGTCGTGACATGGTCCATAGGGTCACAAAGAGTCGGACACGACTGAACTGAACTGATATTTGACCAACATTGTGGTCCAACCTAATTTGAGTATGGCGAATTTATTGCTGAGATTCAAATTTAAGTGTGCCACACCAAATCTAGCCCACCTGGACACTGAAATATAACGTATTCCGAATCTGATCTAAATTGGTGTCGAACATAGTTTGACGATTTGAAATTCATTGCTGGCTTCCAAATTTAGATAGGCCACCCCCAAAGTCTGCTACACTTGGGCATTTTCCGCCCACATTCTATTCCTTTTTCAACCCGCTTAAAGAGATGTTACGTTAGGAAAGAAAAAACTGATAGCAACGACCGTAACAAAACCCAAGAGAAAGTTATAGGGTCTTAGCAATTTGGTCAGCCACAATCAAGGACTCAAGGCTATCCCTAAAGCAAGTGCCTGACTAATATCAGTCTTGAGTATAAATACAGTGACAGTATGACACAGACAGTTTTTTAGACGCAATATTTATTACAAGTGAGTCCTGTAGTTTTACTCCGAAAATATACATAAAAACCACAAATAAGCCAGCTTGGACATCTGTGACCGGTTGGGTGCAGGCCTCAAAACAAAACACAGAAAACAAAAACATACTTAGGGAAAGGAAACAGCTCAGATGTAGGCCTATAGTTTTTGAGCCGATGATGTATTCAACAAAAGGCCACGCGACCATGCTGAAGTAAAGCAAATTATCAGAAACTGTTGAAATGAATAAATTTCGGGGGAAGTCCACCGATATTTTATTCGACCACTGAATTCGCCGTACCCAAATTATAGGTTATGCATCGATTTTGGCCACATTCGGATAAGGCCGAATTCAGAGGGTTCCTGGGGTTGCATTTTGCGGGAGGTCCCGAAATTTGGGCGTAACCACTGAATTCGCCATATTCAAGTTTGGTTGGACACAAATTTTCGCCAGATTCGGAGAAGGTCAAATTTCAAGTGTTTAAAGAGAAATTTTTGATGTGCGGATATACAGTTTTGCGGACACGTTCTGCGGACGAGTTCTCTACACGCTTTCCTGCGACATAAGCCAATTAATGCTTAATAATCTCCCTCATTGCACGCGCTATTGTTAAAAAGTGAGACCTTGGTTCAGAAATATAAAGCGAGTATTGTATGCGAATGTGTGCGCATTGTATGCATCAGCCGTCGCTATTATAGCACGTTGAGTGTAACCATGAAGTGAAAAAAATAACAAGCATAACGACGCAAAAGGATCAGTGAATTAAGTGTGATTGAAAGATTTGTGATGCGCTTGCATACAGTTTCAGTATACACAGTAGCTTCGAAGAAATGCACAGTACCTCGCAGAGATGGGCAGTCTTCGTCGGCGTAAAGTTCTTGCGGCCAATGTTGTGCCGCCGCTTTTTTCTTCTAACGGTGTCTTTCTCGCCGCTCGGAATCGCGAAAAGAACAAAGTCTTTTTCACGCCGGCTTGTGCACTGAAATGCGCAGCAACTGGGCATAGTGCTACACTAAAGGAGCGCGAATAACGCGAAGTGCAAGCGTGCAATGTCAGGGAGCTCGGTCGTAGCAGCGGCGGCTGCCTAAAAAATGGCGCCGGCGAGAAATGAAAACACAAAAAGAGCGAACTTTTCGCGCGCTTTTCCCGAAGACCGCCCGCGGAGCCAATCACCGTCCGATGAGAGAGGTGAGAGAGGAGGATCGGCGAGAGTGCGCGGCATAGTTCACAGAAAGTCGCTACTTTCAAATTATTAAGGAACTTTAACAAAGAAGATGCAGCTCCTAAGGAACCATTCGACACGAGTGAGATCACTGAACGAGAGAGCCTGCTCTCCAAAAGATTCGCCACTCACTCGCTCTTTTCAAAGAGCTGCTGAAAAGATCCGGCTCGCTCCTAAGCGACCTGTCTCTACTTCGGGCCTTTAAATTTAAACGGCTACCGGCTCACCGGCGCCCGGCTGAAAAGGGGCTGCAGACCGCTATCCCTAAAGGCAACGAGTTGTTAGACAGCTCAGGAACTTCATGTGCACAGTATTTATAGGTGCTACAAAATGTTTAAATTACCCACCTAGTTAGTTCATCCACTGCGTCCTTCTGACTGCCTGCATTGGCTAAAATGTGTAGAGAAACCAGTCAGCCGTGGACGCGTAATCTGTAAAAAAATTAATTCCTTTCCTAACGGCATTCGCGGGCAATATATGTTTTGGTCAAACTGAATAGATTGCAAGCCGAGTGTCACCCAAGACCACCTTTTCGATATTCTTGCCTAAAGTGCGAAAAGCGTCCAGATAGTGCTGCTTAAGATGCATTAGAATATTCACCGATCAGTATTGTGCATAATATTTAGTGCTGAATATGGATGCGCACGTAATGTTCTGGCTATTGGCCAGGTATCATTTTATCTCCCGTAAACGTCTTGCTTTAAAGGACCATTGCGCCGCTCAAAGACCGCGTCAGGCACTCAGAGGCATTCGTCTGCACTCGGGCGAAAGTAAGACTCGAACCTGCACCGGAGATCAGCACCTGGTGATGTAGCCCGCCCGAAAACAATCAGAAATATAAAAAACTTTGTCATAGTACCTTTCGCCATTTATCCGCGCATAGATTGATAAAGCAGTAATTATTACATGTATTGCATCAGTTCCTCTTTACAATGAGTATGTTCACACACGTGCGCACACTGATCTTTTTTCTCTGAAAGATAAATTCATTATGAATGATTTTAAATTAATAGGCAATAGCAAGATATTTTAATACTTTACGGAAATAACGCGGATGCAGTACAAAGACGCAATATACAACTCCTGTTAAAGCATCAGGGGCGTTCTCGCATTTGAGCTTGCAAGTGAGATTTACGATACTTCTTTTCCTACACCTTACAGGCGCTTTCGTCTCACAGAAGGAAGCATCAGCTCATGATGCACCTATGAGAAAGACGGCGGTCCCGGTCGTGATGTGAACCATATGTAGAAAGCGCCTTCAATTGTTTCGCCAGTGAACCACAGGGTCATCAGCTCTGTTTTCTCGTAGATTGCTTCGACAAGATAGATAACAGCCGCACTAAGGCAGCGATGTTTAAAAGTCAGGCGGCATACTACACAAGCTGCGCAGTAGAGTCCAAGATGCATTCCGAAGACCAGAAATAACGGCCGTCCTAATGACGCCACCTGTTGAGAAGAATAGAACTGCTCTCTGTAAACGGTCTATAGTCGTTATTCATTGTGTTAACAGTTGCCGATCCTATTATTTGTACCTACACCTTATTTATTGCCCCTCACCGGGCATTTAAGATAATAAAATGAAATGAAATTTGTTTGTCGTCTGCTCAGCACTCGGTTGTTTCCGACCGTGAAAAAATTGGAGTACGCAGACGAAAACCTCACCGGAGACAACGTACATGATTGGGCTTAAAAACGGATGATCGCTACATTATACTTGAAGCTGGTTTCCGTTGGCAGGACCGGTGATAAACGCCTTCAAATGTGTTGTCTCTGCTGTTGTAACTATACTCCACCGCGGCAGATCCCTTCAGTACTATGAAATCTGCGATAAGTTTAGTTGACATACTAACAATACGGATTGTCGCGACAGTATAAAATTGCCATGAAAGTATATGGGATAACATGTTTTAAAGTGCGCTTTCGGGAAACATAATTTATCTAGCCCAAGTCTACGCTTGCGTTAAATACGTTATTTCTTGAGTCTACCTTTCGCGACTCTTGCATGCGACGAAACAGTGTTGGAAACTTGGCGGCACGCTTCAAAGCAGAACGCCTCGCTTCGAACTACCTGCCCTGATCGTTTTTCAATAAGTTCAATGATCCTAAATGGCACGTCGGGCTTTCGGTTGGCTTCATCTCGCCTAAAGCAACCCGCAGGATCACAAAATATCTATTATTTCTTTTTATTATTTCGTGTGGTGCTGCTTGCTCTTCTATAGGTCTAAAGAAGAAAGTCAGTTCAGTGACAAAATGGTTTCAGTCCTGGACATCAGATGGCGCCACTAGACTGAAAGTGTCTCCGCGGCCTAGTTTGCGTACGCTGAACTAAAAGCAAGGATGTGACAAACAGCGTAATGTCATGCAAAATGCAGTTACAAACCTTCCGGATGCATTTCTTGGTTTTTCAAGTTTAGTAAGGGCATCTGTTGCAAAACTTCAATGGCACGTGACGTGCACACTAATCCCGTCCTCAACCTGAAGACGGGCACAGTCTTTTTAGGTTTTGCGAAATCTCTTGATGCTGTTCTTCATCGATGTCGCTTAGTAAACATTTAGGGACTTAATTTAAATCCTAACATTCTGTATAGAACTGAACTATTCCTCATCAATTGTTCTCTGCCAGTCTGTTTACGGCCACCTGAACTCTCTCCGTTATCAGCAGGCAAGACGCGTTTATGGCTTCCTTCCTATCCTAACAAAAATAGCAGCACACACAACCTCACGTCCTTCAGTATTAGAATGTTCATAGAAAACTGCTATTTTCAGCCCCATTAGTAACTTTCACGATAAGCTTAGTCCTAAGGCAAATCTCGAGAGCGTACTGAACATGTACAACGACTCGCGAACGTCCTTTAATCCTCGAGTCCTTTGTTCGTCGAGACCCTCCATATATTTACGAAAATTGGGGCACGATTATATTTCTTCGTCAGCATCTCGTCTTGCTCACATAAACACAGAAACCGCTTCTTCTTTCACGATCACACGATTCTTACTACGCACCTCATCACAGCACGCTCACTTCAGATCTTCTTTTCCTTATTCGTCAACGCATAAAAGAATGCAGCCATTCGCGTACACTCGCCTTTGAGCAACACACGGTTAATTGGGCGCTTAATTATACTATCTTTAGTACGGCTTTTGCAGTCACATATACAACCGTAGTGTGTAGTCGTAACTTGCTATATTTAAAAACAGCACTCGTTACTCATAGAACGCCCTGCTTTCACCAAGCCTAATGAACGGACATGAGTTGCTTTAGGTAATTACTTAAAATGCCTATAGCCTTGCGACGGTCTCTCTCAGTTCTTTAAATGTGGGAATTTTGGAACAGGAGATAAAAAAAACTGGCTATCGAAGCTTTGGCAAGAATAGCGCGCCTGAAAAGAAACCTCCTTGGCGAGGTCGAACGTAATACTGCTTGGCCGTTTATTTGGTAAGTAAATGTACCCCAAAAGCCTATATTGAAGTGATTAATGAGAAGTGTACTTTACCCAGTTGGTGCACCATAATTACCAAAAAGCGTTTTCGCTGTTAAGACGTTGACAAATACCTGAAGGTGAGGACAATAACACTTCCACCCCCTCTCACTCCCCTCAACGAAGCGCCACTAAGAATTGAATGTTCCGCTTGTCCTCTAGTGGCCCTATTGTGGGATAAGGGGAAGGCATGGCATAAACTTAAAGCAAAAAGGAGAGATAAAACTGACTCTGGTGTCATATCACTCTGTTTTATTTATGGTGGCATTCTTGGCAATGGCTGCGTTTTCAATTTTGTAGTTGATTTTTGGTTAATGCCAGGATTGTAACTTAAGCATTTCAATTTTCTTATAACTGAGGGCGCTTGACGGGGTGCTGACATGTTGACACATTCGCCGTGTTCTCAGGATTTGGTGCTAAAAGCTTTTAATATTTTTGGCGTCATTCTATCTTTCGAATACGCCAGAATTGCGGTTTTACAAAGCTTTGGAAAACATTCCTTGAACCCTTTAGAATGCGCTGCCGGATTTCCTGTTTCTGTTTAAAAATGACATCTATTTTGATTTTTTAATAGTCTTTCACTAACGCGTCTTAAATTCTGTCTAATGTAAGCTTTAACGCAGGAAGGGGTTTACTTCTTTGCCTACTGTTTTTCGCTATTCTCCGTTGACTTGCACATTCCTTTCACTTTACCAGACGCTGACATCCGTACCGTCGCTTACTTGTTAATTGCAGCCAATTTTATACCGTGCAATATCCTCCGCGTGTAAGGTATGACAGCAACTGCCTTCTCAACCGCGTCGTGCTGAAGCCTCCGTCCGCGTTTCAATTACGTACACAATTTACAACTGCAGCAGCAAGGAGAGTTTCTGGGTGGTCGTCGGGCCCTAGGCGTCGTAACTGGGAATGAAGCCCGCTTACTTACAGTGCTGATGTGGTCGCAAGACGTTTCGAGAGCTTGCATGATGCAGTTGAAGGCATTATTCCTTTTTGCAAGTTTGGTAAGAATTGAGTTAATTATATGGTGCAATTTATTCTTGCCCCCTATTTATTCTTTGCATTTCAGTTTTTATCGGTCAAAGCCATATTAGGACTATCATAATTTTTCTTCCATTGCCGCGCTGCAAAATTCGCTCTTCTTTACAAATTATTTCATAATTTACTGAATGAGGCACTGTATATTGCTGCTGCAGCGCGCATACCTCACCCCGCTGGTCACCCATTTGTGGCTCGTCGCTTACCACCCTTTCCGCTTTTCATTTTTCGAGCATGTACTGACTGACACTACCTAGCTTAACCTAGCTCATCGTCGGCATCGCCTCATCATCTATACATTAAACAATGCGTGACAAATTACATTTCACACTTAAAAGTCACCCCAGTTTGTTTCCCTAAACTACTACCGCTTAGGTAATCCCTCGAAAGAAGCCTCGAGGGAAGTCTTAAAGAACTGATCTACGTCTTCGAAACACCCTTTAGTTCCACATCGCATGTGTTCGTCTTGTGTAAGAGTGGCTCGGTATCTTCCTTTCTTTTTTTCATTTGCGCCCGCAAAGCTAGCCTGTCTCCTTCCGTTCAGATAAGTGCCAGGTACTTATTCGTTGCAATTCTTACTCCAAGTGCTGGAAAGCGAAACGACGTGCACTAACAGTCACCAGAATTACATTTTCTTTTTCTGGGCTGGCGTCGACCCAAAAAAACAGTAAACTTCAGGAACCAGGTTAGAGTCGTGTGGTGGCTGGAAACAATGCTGCTCCCTCCATAACGCGGTGATATAAAAAGTCACCATCATTGCCTTTAACGAGCTGACGCAGTGGCGAGCGGTGCAATGAACAAGTCGAGTTGACGCTTCGGCGCCAGTGCGGTGCTTCACAGTTCATGCACCCACAAGGAAGAAACGCGTAACTCGAATAACAAAAACGGTGCTCTATCGAGCGGAACAGGTCGCTATGCTCGATATAGTGTCTCTCTGGCCGGCAGTAGACGTGGAACGTGCGTAATGGGTCCTGCCCAGCGACGGCTCATTAATAGCTTTTATTCATACACCGGTGCGCCGTGGCTCCCTTATTGGCGCCTGGAGCGATGCCAGTCGACTGCACGCCGTGAACTGAAGCGTCGTTTGCCGAGAACAGCCGGCCAGTTTCGCTAACCTCATTTAGTTAACTCTCTACATGTACATTATGGCTCATTCCAACCAAAATCAGCATGATTTTCGTCCCAAGATTTTTGTCCAACTAAAACAGCTTTAAGAACTGATAATAGGCCTTCAACTTCACCGGGTCCATGATTCGGAAGACGACTTGGTTGTTTTTTTTTCGAAGCCTTTTGACTATATACCTAATATATGCTTAACACCAAAAATATCAGATCTCTAGTATGATAACAAAACTCCGCGATGGCTTGAATAATTCTCTACCAATTGCATGATTACTGCTAAAGTCCACCCACTGTCAGATCGGGTGTACCTAAATTTTGGGTAACGGGTCCGGTTTCTTTTTAAAATATGTAGTGATGTAACATAATGTAATATTTCAATACTGTCATACAAAGATATTGCATGGTCGCGTTTTGTGTTTGTGTTTTTGTATTAGGCGCTACTAAAGCAAATCTCGCACTCCAATAATAGGTACGCAGTCCGAAAGAAGTGTTTCTTCAAAGGCAGAAATGCTAGGAGACTGAAAATTCACGGAAATGTATGGGACATGTGTGGTCCGCGCTGTATGAGAAATAACCGGCTCTCTTGTTCGTTAGGCAGATGAAATCGAAGCTCAATGACAGCCGGTGCACTGTTCGTCTCGTTTATTTCGGTTAATATTTATTGGTGTCGCTTCATATGTGATATCATTTGCTTTGCAGACATGAAAGCTGTGAAGCGAATGGGGTGTTCCGTGTGTGTGGCTTTGATCGAGCCACAGGCTGCTGTACTGCACTTATCACATATTTCTTTTATTGGTTAATCTGCGTAAATCTTTAAGTAAACTTCTCAGTAAGGCATGTTTTTTAAACAAAAGGCCTCGTGCTCGATAGCTTCTTCATCGTTGTAGACATGCTAAGGCAGGTGTTCCTTACGGCACATTCACCCATGGGAGTCGATCGCGGTGGTCCTACGCGTAATGTATGGTGATTTGGTAGATTTCAGAGCGCTCACAAAGGAAGGAGAGGGCACAGAAAATCACCCAAAGAACTCACACGCCGCTATTGAGACTAAGAAGAATCATCCATCCCGGCCATTTTGTAGAAGTTTTGTTAAACCATAGTATTCTTTTGATGTCGCTCCATTCAGTCTTTGTCAACTGTTAACATTCCGTAGTTTACGTATGAGGGTGAACTTGGCTCTTTTCGCTGCAACAAGATATGAGAGACGTCTCGGAACGAGACCTTATGAATGTAAAACAGGTCTTGCGGAAAAGCTGACAAAAAGAATCTGCACAGTTACACATATGAGCCTCGTCATTCAGGGTTTCGCTTGCTGTTGTGGCTGCTACGCTGCCGCCGCGCGGTGAAACTTGGGTTCCCTATAAAAGAAGAAGCTACCGTTTGTCGGAAGAGACCTTTGTGAGCGTCATCGAGTGCAGGGTTGCTCGCCTGGAGTGGACGTGGCGGCGTCTCCCTGGCCGTCGCTGTGCAAAGGCAGTCGCGAGTATCCAGTAACTTTCGGCCCCCGTGCTGGTATGCTGTGCCTTGTACCGCGACTATAAATAGTGCATAAATTCACCTTTTGTTCAACTCATCATGTGGATTCGGAGCCCTGATACCGAGACATGGACCAGAATCGTAACAGCGAGTAGACTTCTTGTTCTTTGATTCCGCCGGCCGCGGGACTTGCGTATTGCAGGATAAGTGTACCATTCAGAGGGGGCAGAACTCGTTGACATGTCACGCTTCGGGACCGCACTTTGACATCGTTTACATGCAAACCACCATTTCAACTAGGAGCTGAGCTGCCTGACAGTTGACAGTGGCATTAGGAATTTCAGCAGTGCAGGCACTCTACCCAGCAGCCGCGCCACCTTCGTTTTTTTCCGGCTTCCGCACAACACAGGCACGCGCACCAAGATTGTCATCAGTAACGCATTGAATTACAGGCGTCTGGCCTTTCAGATGGTCACACTCGAATTTTGCTGGTAGCTGATCAGACTGTAAAGGCTGGACAGACTTACGCTGCACATCAGTAAGAGGACCACACACAGGAATGTCTTCACGTCAGTCGCAGATTCCATAGATTTAACGACTAAGATGCCACTAGCCCATTCAAAACGTGTTGCATCCATTCAGTGCTCTTGTGTCGTCCACCACAAGGCCGCCTCAGAGGAGCTTATCAGCGTACCACATTACGCACTCTGTAGTATGGCCGAACCGCCGACATTCGTCACAACGAGAAGTATGGCAGTGACGGCGTAATTACTGTCCAACCTTGTGGCAACGAAGAGAATAGAAAGCCTAGCCAGCACTAAAACTAGGCAATGCAGACCACAAACTGTCAAAAGATGGGGGCACATCGTTTACAGTGACGCCATCAGCAAGAGTCAGGGCAATATCTCGATTTAAAGTACGCATCCCCTCCATTTCTGTAACTCCCTGATGTTTCATAATGATGGACGTAACTTTTCCGCAAGCATGAAAGGCTTCATCATAAGCGCTGAGTTTTCAATCTGTTGTGGGGGCTGGGGTCCAGTGAGTACCCCCTTTCGTTCATTCGCCTACTTCATCGACCTCCCTTCGGGCATGCTCCTAGGCAAGATATATTTATTCATTTATTTTATCCTCAGGATACAGAGTACATTACAGAGGGGAATGTAAATTCAAAGAAATATGGAAGATAAAGAAAAGAGTTGAGGGGGCCAAGTAACGATCCTTGAGGAACCTCAGAACCAAGTGGTACAATAAAGAAATTAGCTTCATTAATGTTGACAAATTCCACACACGAAGAAAATCACGGATCCGGTTAAGAACTGCAGGACCATTGTTCAGCAAGCTTAGTTTATGTAATAACAGTGAGTAATTAGCTCTATCGAATGCTTTAGTAAACTGAATAAATATGCAGTAAGATTAAAAAGCGGAGTCTGAATAGAAGTGCAACTCATAAGTGAAGTAGAGTAGCTGAATGTTTCAAGAGAAAAACCTTTTGGAGCCATACGCTGATTGGGCTGAAGTTTTAGTTCTGTGCAATTATTACACGATGTCATCTGTTAATAATTATAGTTATTAATGATGCGCCACTTGTTGGAGCGCACACTCCCGGACACCCTTAGAGTGAGTGGGGGCAGTCTTAAAGGAGATGCCCTCGACTTGGGTGACAAGCTTAGCCAGAACTCAGCTGCCTGTAGTGACAGAAGGCGATAGCTGTTTGGTTCCCAGCTTTCACCGCTTCAAGCCAGAGGCAGGGTCGGAGTCAGGGTTAACAAGAAAAACAGACTTTATGCAGCAAGAGACGATACAGAGGAATTGACACTAACAGACGAAGTTTTCAAAAGCAATGCAACGCATGCAACTAAAGAGGCTGTAATACACACAGAGGTTTAACAACAATTAATAATACACAACTCAGTCGGAATAAATAAACAGCAAATTATTCACCTGGCACTGTCGCAGACAGACGTCTTGGGAGTCACATTGTGACCATCTCGTAGACTGGCGCAGCTAGTTCGCAGATCTGAGTGTTGGCACCAGGTAAGTATTTGCCGAGCAGCGAGTTAACCGCGAGAGCCGAGCATTAGCACTTGATGGCTAACGTACTGTAACACTAGCTAGGTTCCCGATGTGACGTGACCTCAGTTTATAAAGCGTCGTCAGTTACAACACGCCAAAGCAGGTGCGCACATACATGTAGTGTTTACAGAGTTGTAGTCTGTCCCTCCCGCCGAGACACACGTCATTAGGGGCGGCCGGATAGTCTGGAAGGGGCTCCTCCGCCGGTGAGTCACCGCCGCCTCCGAGCGATGAGGAGAGGGTAAAGCCAAGTGCGCGTAAGGTTACACACTCTCATCGCGCTAAGGGGGGGGGGGGGGGGGCGGTGAGTTCTCCAAGTTTCTGGAAGTGTGTGCTGCTGCGTGCATGCGCTTCCTTCGCACCCCGACGGTTCAACAAAAATATGCGCCGATTTTCGTGAGCTACGAGCCTCACAGAGCGTTTCAGTATTGTTCAATGCTGCTTATATAGGAAGGCACGAAAATTTGCCATTTTCTTCAGATTTCAACCAATGTAGCGTCGAAACACGGACTGAATCACTGACGGACAGAAGTTGTGTAGTGCAACGCTCACAGTATCTGCTATAAATTGTTATTTATATTATGGCGAAAGCCTTTATTGCCTCATCGTCATCGTCAGCAAGTGTCACGCTTTTGCGGCGGCTCTGATTGGTCGAGACGGGATGACGTCATGGAGGTCTCGACCAATCACAGAGCACCACATTATCTGTGAATGCGAGCCTTATATGGCCATATGCCACTTAATGATCAATTACTAAATTATGACTAAATAATTAGGTAAGTACTAATCGCTAATTGGTGGCACATAATTAATTACTAATCACGAATAAATAGCTAATTGGTTATTTATTACTGATGACTGAAAAATTAATTAGAAATTACTCATCATTGACAATTTCGTAATTAATTAATAATTACTAATTAATGCCGTGCACCCGGTAAAATCAACCATACAACAGCAATCGTAGAATAATTGCGAAGATACAAGGAACGCGATCTCGTCGCTGCCAAGCAGAATTCACTGAATAAACACGCTCGAAGAATGTGAGAGTGTAGTCACTTGCTTTACTCGTAGCAGCATTCATCGCTATATGCGCAACAGAAGCCTAGCAGAATTCAGCACTCAGGCTTTCAGCTTTGATTACTTTAGTCGCCCAAGTGTCCTCGAATGTTTCCTATCTCCTCAGTCGTCAAATCATTATAGAGGGATTGAGTTTACACATTCCTCGTAAAAAACAAACATCTGGAATTTTAGCGAACAAAAGCAATACAATTCAAAATTTCCGAGGAGGGAACTAGCACACAATAAAAACATTTCCACAACTGCTTATAGCGTAATAGAAATGGTACAAATTTTCGACCTAGTAAACAAGGACAGTATGCAAACATGAGCAAAACGTGTCATGGCAAAACGAAAAATACAACGGGCTACGTATGAAGGAAACTAAATAAAATCACGAAACAAAAATGGAGAAAGTGACTGGCGAAAACAAAAATTTATTATTTACACAGTGCCTACGGGAAGGTAGTTCTAGTCATATAATGTACGTGGCATATTATCGAATAATAAAACGTGTGTGTGAGGCAGTGACTGAAGTGAACCCTGTGTTGGTGATCAGCACGTGACGAACGATACGGTGGCGCGGGTAGAAAGCGGCTGACGGGACGATTTTGTTTATTTTACTTTCCTGCGTGCTTTGTTTCTCTCCAGTGCACTTCGCCGTTCCTGTCGAAAATCGTGATGCTGAAAACAACATCACTCTCTCGGATGCTGAAAACAATATCACTCTCTCGTATGCTGAAAACAACATCACTTTCTCGGATGCTGAAAACAACATCACTCTCTCGGCGACTCCGCGTCACCCGTGTGAATGTGGCAGCCCGTAGCATAAGTTATGCTGCCCCCTGATCCAATCGTTCAGCCCTCCCCCTCCGCCTCCCGCAATCGGCGCGGAAGGGCGTCACGGAGTATACATCTAAACATTCTAGGAGCCAAAGCACCTTAAGCAATTGAATTCTGTCGGTTCCGGATAAAAAGAGAAGGCACCAATGACTTTTCACCTGCACCTTTCAAGCTCATGAATTTAGCTTTGGCCAACGCTGACTTCCACGCCACCATACACACGTGAGACATCTGGAATTGTCCGATGGAACTTGTATCACTGAGGTTCATTATGTCAATAAGGCATCTCGAAAATCTTGAACATGGTAGGGACGGCCAGCAAGGTGGGAATTCAGAAAAATGGAGTTGGAATGCAGCTTACCAGCAGGCAGACGAAGAGAAACTGTACGATAAGTATTACTGGCGGCAGACGCTGCAACAGTACGTCGGCCTGGGGCCGATTTATCCATATCAACTTCGCTCTTAGAAGCTGACTAAAGGCGCGTGTAATGAATGCGCAGCTGTCCTGAAAACGCCGTTGGTTGCTAAAGACGTATGGCGCATTTGAATCAGAGTTGAGGTACGCTTTATGTACAAACGCAAGCGGGAACAGAAGCATCAACAGTTCACCAAAAAACCAAACGTATACGCCCGAACTCTTTCATATTATCGCGCGTAACGATACTTAAACGATACTTAAATGTTTAAACATTGGGTAATCAATAGTCAAGCCTTATAAGCCAACCCTGAAAGGTTGGAAATCAGTCTATAAATCCAGAATACAATCGAGTAACCACATAACAAGTCAAAATTTGCTAATTTTGTTGCAGTATCTAAACGTAACCGATAGGTAAAATCCGCACAAAAATAAATAAAATTATCAAAAATAATAAAATATATAGGAATAAACAAAGTAAAAAATAAAAATTAAAAAAATAATTTTAAAATAAAGACTCGTATTACTGCACCTAAGCAGTCTCACGTGCATCCTACAAATCTTAAGACTATACATACTTTCCAGTTTCTTATGTGTAGGTTATAATCACCCTTTTCGATCATGACATTTAAGGCTTCGACTGAATCAAATGCTTTATCGTAATTTATGACGGCTAGTACAGCAATCGGCTGTATATTTTGTGCTTTTCTTTATCGCCTGGTCGATACTGTCGATATGATCTATTGTCGAGTTACATTTCCGGAGGTCTGCCTAGTACTTTGGTTTTCTGAGCTCTAAGTTTGTCTTGCTTTTATGGATGCAGTGACCTCAAAAAAAAAAAAAAAGCCTTAAAGATGCATGTAAATGATACCATCGTTGAGTATGACCATAAGTTCAGTGTTCACACCTATATAGACAAGAAACGCCGACATAACCAAGGTATACATAAATCTTCTCTCTATTCCCAAGATTTCTTGAAGTATAGCGTGCTTTAGGCACATTTTAACGCTGGGCATAAACATTACGCGAGAAAGAGGCAGAACTATTCAACAAACATCTCTTGTGTACATCTGCTCTTGCGGGGACGCAAATAGATCAAGGGTTCATGTCAAGTGCGAAGATCTGCCGCTGAAATGGAGATGCATTACGACACCGCAGCCTAGTGTGAGTCGTCGTCGGCAGAGCGCTGAAGCAGGCGACAGCGATGTTTCCGGATATCACTCCACTCTGTGTTTAGCACGTCGAGGCGCGCCGGGCGTCCGGCGGGTGCAGTGCGGAACGAAGTTCCGCGCCTCGAGCAAGGCTCTATTAGCTAACGAGCAGCCTGCCTCCGTCGGGAATAAGGGGAGAGGGCTTCAACATTAGGCGAACGAGGCGCTCGCATCTAGTTGCGCTCCCTAACTAGGCGGCGATAAACGATGTTTCCCCTGGAACGAAGCCAACCATCGCCTGGCGCGCGTTCTTGCGTAAACGCGCGCCACCTCGCTCTCTGCGGAAGCATCACCTAAACGAATGCATTCATTCAACCATTTTCACTCGAGAGAATGCGAATAAGTTTTCCAGCAGTTCGCTTTGAAAGGATTGCACGGAGGTTGGATTCGTTGAGATTGTTGAGATAAATTCCTTTCTTTGCGCCACATGAACAACTGAAAGTATGGCTAGAGCTCGGATCAATACAGACGTGCTTTTTTGCTCCAAAATTTCAGTGCATGCCTGTTTACCTCAACGGCAGTAATCAGCGCTCTTCTAAGGAATTCACCCTTCCACAGGTGCTCGCAGTAGCAAAAGCTGACCTACTGTCGAGCTTCAACTTCCAAAGGCCTTTATTTTGCCTCTTGAGTAGAGGGCCGTGCTGTGGTCGCATACCAGCTGGCTTCTGGATTGGCATGTGTCTGGCGGCGGTGCTTGAAGTATTGAAGCAGCCACTAGCTGCGACATGAAGGCAGCTCCCCTGCAAAAATCTTTTGATGTGGAGGTTGATTAATGCAAACGTGGATCCTGAATGCGCATGTTTTAACCTGTTAGATATACATGCCGGCAAGGGTCTTTACCATCCCAACACAGATGTACTTCTTCGTAAACTGAATACGAATGCTCGAGCTTTTCCCCGGAAACGCGTGCTTCGGATTTTGACCAATCGTAAAATCGCCTCAAAAGGCCTTATGAGCCAGCACTTTATGGGGTTATCAACTTATTTATTTTTTATTTGCATATACTGCAGCCTCAAATTGTGCTTTGGCAAGAGGATATATAAAAAAGGCAATAATAAATTTTGTCATATATAAAATACTGTGCACGATTGCATAAAATGATAATAAGAGACTCTCAGTACATATATTCTCGCTAAATATACCAAAATCTAAAACATCTGGTGATCATTTCGCTCAGGAGCGCTTTGTGCATCTCAAGGAAATACTTCGAAACGCTGGCCGTTCAAATTCGCTCGATTGCTTTGCATCCTTCTAGTAGAGAGCACGTCGTAGAAGTGCCCCAAGTGCCACTGTTCCAGATTTGATCTGTTTTAGCCGTTTCCCGAAGCTTTAAAGTTTCGCCTTCACTGTCCCAGTCTCAAGCTTGAAACTGCGTTCATGGGAAGGGACTAAAAGAAAGCGGAATCTATCAATTCCACTTCAAAGCACGGTTACAGATAAGACAGTCGTTCAAAGAGGCGCGCAGTTAAAATCTTGCCAACTGCTTTTGGTTTCTACGGTTTGAACAGGCGCTGTCGTGGACGACGTTATTTTGGATGAACGAAGCGCCCATCGAACTTTCTCTTTATGAGCGCATCGTACTTGACTCCATCTCCAGAAAGCTTTATGCTGTTCAGTGTCTCACTAACATTCTTTTCCACGCAGTAAATAAATGCTCTGACTTGCCTGCATGATCACGTACCGAGGAGTAGAGGTAAGCTTGTTCTCCAGCAATGAAAGGGAGTGACTTGGCCTGAAGGAATTAGTACAGTGGTTTTTCGAGGCCGGCAGTGACTAGGAGATTGCGAAAAACGGCTGTGGCGTCCGCATGGTACTCAATGGCTGACGCGGCCATTTTCAGCGTTACGAAGAATGGAAGAAGAACCGAAGAAACAAAGCGCATGCGTCTGTGTCGATTGCAGAAAGAGCGTATATATATTCATTGCAAGTCTCTGTTCCCCTACCCTTCCGTTTGCTAATATGAATCCCACTAATTCTAATGTACGAGGAATTAGTTTAGCCAAAAGCACCGTCGGTCATGCCACTAAGTGCACATAGATGCCGTTACGCGATACGAAATTGCTTTGTATACAGATCATCATTTGAAGTTTCTAACAAAGTCGTTTGTACCACCACTAGTCGTTTTAACACAACTGTACCTGTTTATATTTTTGTACAGAGGCATGGTTGCCTGCAGTAAAAGAAGCCCTTCGGAAACGCTTAAGTCAGTTGTTAGAATTACGGTGGCTGTTATGAGCCTGGTAAATTTGAGCATATATATTCTAAGAATCGGTCGGAAAGCTAGAAATTACCTGTCCGGTGACTTGGAGAATCAAGTTTAGGTTTTTGCAAAAATGCGTTAGATCTGGCATTCAGTGGCGTGATGCACAGAACAACATAGTATGATTCCGCTAGACTGTTATACTGTACAACGAGATGGGAAAAAACTGGCTCTCACTGGAACGTCCACCTCCAGTGCCACCTTGAGCGCTGTCGGCACAGCAGTTGCACTTTCCCTACCGGTTGCCTTGTCTAAGCAGCCTTTTTTGTATGATACGTGAATACGGGAGATAATAGAAGCAAAATCATCTGGTGGAGCCTATAGACAAAGGAGTTTCTTCTTTCTATGAAATTACGGCGCCGGGATGTTATAAATACCCTTACCGACGCTCTCCCCCCCCCCCCCCCCCCCCCCCTACCGGACACAAAGAGAATATGTGCAGTGCGTCCACCATGACTTGCACATTCCTACATTTAGCTAATGCTGGCGGTCAGCGCTCCTAAACTTTTAATGCGCCTAACCACTCCTATTTCTGTATCGAAACTCCAGTATATTCTTGAAAGAACACTGTTTCATTCATGCGGCAAGCGCTAGCACCTATGCACGCGTTCACAGAAACTCGTCCATGCTTATTTAACAGATGGCATCGGCGTGACGTAGACAAATGTGCGTGCCCATTAATAGGCTACTGTGCCTCTTTTCAAACCACTTTCTTCTTAGCTATTCCCTAGTGCACCCGACAATAAATCCAGGCGTCATGTCAGATTCAGCCGGTAAACATCTACATCTTAAACTCAGAAAATGCTTACCAGGCCATCCGAAGAATTCGTTTTGCTTACCCGATTTTTATTATACATAAACGAGTTTCCATGAAATTCAGGCTTTCGACTGCGCTTTCACCACGGAATATTTCGAATATCTCTTCGAAGTTATCATTTTCAATTCATGTTGTGGGTGCTCTTTGTTCAAATGCCTCTATCTTTGTGGGGATTTTTGCTTTCTTACCTTCGCTGGTCATCTCTCCAGCACTTAATAATGTTTGCCAGACATAAGCTGCACAGATTTTTATAGACTGGGCACAGCCTGTCTGAGTGGAATTAGTTCGTAGCTTATCATCTGTGCTAACGAGGGTAACCTTATTTCGGCTATTTGATCACTAGTGAATTTTCGTTCTGATTTTCTCTTTTACGCTTTGAGGTTTCGTACAGTAGGAATAAGCAATTCTGTTTTTCTGATTCATTGTTTTTTCCTCTTGCTTTTTTTCTCGCAGGAAAATATTCAAAATGATATGCGAGCAGTATGCAAAAGTTCCATATGAAACAAACTTCCTGCTACATGAAGTAAGGACAGCTGCTGGCTTTGAAAACTTCGCCCGAAAGAAGAAAAAAGCATTCCAAAAATCGGTAGAGAGCTTAACGGCTTAGCGCATCAATCAACGTGAGCTAATTACGATTTTCAGCCAAAATGGGTGGGCTGGTAGAAGGCTGTAGATTAAGGTTCGATGAGCTGACAGCACGCTTACCTCTTTATCCCTGCTTTTCCCAAGCGACGACGTAAGGCAGTCTGAAAAGTCATTAGGGAACGGTGACGATATCCCAGTTTTATCAACCGCGTTCTTCGCCGGCTCGTTTACCCACAAAGCATGTGGTTGATAAACAATCTACAAAGTTGAAGTTATTGCTGCTGTTGAAAACGCGAGCTGTAAAACTGCGCCTGGACATGACGACGTTCCTTATGATGTCTTAAATATTTTACAAGGAGGAGTAGTGAACGCCCAATTTGATGCGATAAATGAAAAATGGCAAGGAGAATAAATTCTTCTTTGCTGGAAGCACTCAGTGATGGCCCCAATATCAACGGCTGGGAAACCGCAGACAAGCCTGCAACCTTTGCGGTCTACAAACGCCCACAATTTGCAAGATTCATGAAACGATGGTAGCCATATGTCCGTGGTGGAGGTTGACAGTCAATAAAAATACCAAGCTCGACAAAGTGGTTTCCGCCAGCATTCGCACAGAACATGGGTTGGCTATACTGGCTGAAAAGTCGTATTTGTGTTACCTCATAGCCACCTTGTACGCACAGTGGTGGCTACGGACGTAACGAAGGCATACCACAACGTGTTACACGCCATGGTTATTAGCAACAAGGAAAGTATGGCCATTCCCCTACTGGTTATACAAGCGGTACATAATCTTCGTAAGGACAGGACGTTTTCTTCCCCTGGTAAAGGACAAAAAATTGGAAGCTACACTTCATACAGAGACGTGCCACAATAGCATGTTTGCTATTTAATATCGCACTTTTCGCATTAACCGGAAAATAGGTGGAATACTAGAGGCGCAGTAGTACGCAGACAACGCCACGCTTTGGTCTCATCATAAACACCTTGATACAAAGAATGTTTATTCGTAAGAAGCGCTAGATACACTATATAAGTACAGTCGTAAGCACAAGTGACATACACTACGCGGCCGTTAGCGGAGCTGGGGAAAAATGCATGGAAACTCTATCCAGCGACAGCGATATGCACATGTCGATAAACGACTGGCTCGATCGCAGATAGCTGTTGCTAGATGGCTTTGCACCTTAGGTTTCCCGAGCTCCACTGTCGACGCATGTTATATACCACTTTTGCTGACGACTGTTCGTCCACACTGCAGGTCACTCTAAAACTCGCAAGCAAGAATGGAAGAAAACAATTGCAACGAGAAGAAGCACGCCAAATATTGTAAATTAGACTTTACAAGAGGTGGACGATTTGAGTTGAGATCCTTTGGCTCACATAGTCATAAATATGGCAAAGGAACACAATGGCTTGACAAAATGAAAAAAAAAAGATATACAAAAAAACTGCGACATGCTTAAACTTCATAAACCGTACTTGATCTAGGGGATGCGAAGCCGGAAGAGAGATGGCAAGACGTCTTGTATAATCGATGCTACAGCTCAGTATACTGCATAAAGTCTAGTTGCAAAGGCTGACAAAGCGACAATGAGCGGATGTTTTTCGATAAATAGGAATGCGATGCGAACCATCATGGCCATCTTAAACTTACCCCAGTTCTTATTCTCCAGGATTTTGCCCAGTTGAACACGTTGACGGAATTAATTAAGAAGCTGAATACTATAGAAATCGTAAGCGAAGGTATGTTACGCCCATAGCATCATTGTAAAATGCGGTGGCAGTGCAAAGTCCACAGTGGTGACTCACGTCCATGGGGCTTCACGACTTCCATGACGAACTAGACTACCGAACTTCGTCGTAAAGAGAAGCTGGCATCTCTATTCGCCGCGAGATCGACCTAGAGGTGGCGCCACCGTCACTCCGGTAGTGCGGATCGGCAGCCGGCGGCGCTCGCATAAACGCACGCTGCGTAGGTCTGCTTCCGAGTTTACGGCGGGTTTGTTGGCGATGAAAACGTGTCTTCTGCAGTATTTTTGCAATATTGCAGAAAAATATCCAAGGATTTCGCCAATGCAGCAGAAGAAGAGCGGATTTTAGGAAAACAAAGCACGCAACCACCAGACCTCCAGATTTACTTTGCACGTTTCTTGAGCTGTACCGCGCTCACGCGCCTAATGCTTGGGCCTGCCTAATGGCAGCTTTGTTTTTCTTATCGACTTTTAAACAGTTTGTGCGTGTCTCATGCCAGTGAGACCGGCGAATAAAGTGTCAAGCCCACTCAGATACCTGCAATACTTTAGATTGAATCGAGAAAGCCTGGTTCATTATATCGTACTTGGCTCGAGGATTAAGCAGGTTAAATGTAGCACTGACAGCGCACTGCATGGCACGTTGCTTTAGACTGAGTGCACATCAACTCTGGCCCAGACAACCACGCACAAGTATTCCCCAAAAATGAGATCACACTGACACTATACAGGAATCCTCGCCGCACAGGAAAGCTGATTGTTCACGTGTACAGCGCTGAGTGGATTGAATTTGCCGAGATGCTTTTTGCGGCCACTGTCATAGAATTTGATAGTGTATTACTGCATGTGCCACTAACTGTAAATGATTTCATGAAACCGAGGAAAGTATAAAGGATTTCTGATGTGTGTGATGTTAATATATAACGGTAAATTAGTAGTGTAATTATTTTGTTTTGCAATGCGAATAAATTTCACCGTGTGAGAGATCTTTTACACACTTCACAGAATTTACAATAATCAGCGATTAATTTTCAGTAACGTTAAAGTGCAAGCTACGAATTACTCGCCGCGAAGACATCGTTATAAACTGCGCATGGGCACTGTCATATTCTGGGAAGCAATTTTACAGGCTGAAAATTTCTTTATCACTAATTATTTAGCAGTGACTAAATCTTATGCGAAGTAAAATATTAGGGTTGCTTCCAAAACAGATGCCGGATATAAAACTATTCCGAAAGAAATGGCGGCCATCTTATCATGCGACTATAAAGATGTATTTATTCCCGAACTAAACACTGATATTTTAGCCCGCATGAAGCTGTTTTACTCCCCTTGTCAGAAACGACGATTTTGCTCGGAAGACAGCACTTGGACGAAAAGGGATTATAATGATTATAATAGGCTACCAGTAAAGTACATTAATCTATGTGTATTATGTAATATTTAGGGTAACACTTAGGTGCAGGGAATATGTTTCTCAAACATTCGAGCATTTCTCTAAAGCAAAATGTACTCACTAAAACTTTTACGGATGCACAGAAACCTTCAACAAAAGAAAAAAAAAGAAAAGAAATGCATATTGGCCCGGGTTTAACGCATGAAAGCGGCATCGGCTATGACGGATGATTGCAGAGGCTGGTTTTGGTGTCGTTTTTTTTTTTTTTTCATTATTAACACCACATTTACCACGTGGGATTGTTTATTGTGCAGTCAAATCCCACAGCAGAGGAGCGCCTTTCGAAACGCTTGTGATTGAATCCCCCGTTCTCGAAACCAGCAGTCGAGCGCAACAGAGGTTTAAAAGCAAAAAAAAAAAAAAGTACTCGCACAACTCTATCGTGAATACAGAAGGCATAGTAGGCATAGAGTGGTCTGTTCAAACTGCATTCTGCTATATGAAGCAGTCTGCGGTGGCATATGTTTTAGTAGCTGCGGTATTCCAAACAGAAACGGGAATATGCGATTTCTGAGCGTTTGCATTAACTTTTATTGACAGCAGCGATCTGTTTTGCTTTGACACGGCGGTAACGACAGTACCACTCCGTTTGAGACATTGTATGTCAAAGGATCTCAAGCGCCGAAGACTGCGATGGATGACGTCCTTATCCATGCATGACATGTTCGATACAAACCAGTATGTTTGTTTGTTTGTTTTTTTTAATGAAGCGTGGGGACTGTTCCTATTTATTTTGCAAGAGGCATATAGGTAAGGAAAAGCTCACAGGAACCGCGAAACAAACAAAAACACTCCTGTACACGCCGCACGTGCGCGTAAATCACTGCGGGCTGGCACGAGACGCGAAAACGCATCCACACTGAGCAGGTTTCTCCGCTGAGCCGCAAGGTGGCGACTCTGCTCGATCTCGAGGCCAATACCTACGGATAATGTGCTATATTCCCAGTAGCATATATCACATATACGGACGCGTCCATTACAGGAAGTGGCGGGAGAACAGCAGCTACTTGCCCGACACGCACATATCTGAATGAACACAATGAAAACACACGAGAATACCCGGGCACGTTTGTGGTGGAACTTTGTATAATTCTAGGTAGTATGGAGACCATAGAGCCTTTAGCAGAAGCTCACATCTATACACACTCCTGAGCCGCCATAAAACAACATAAAAATGTGATACAGATACTATGCGTAACACAGGACATCCATGTATTGAATAAGAAAACAAAGATACTCATCCAGGTACACTGGGCACAACCCAATGCTGAGAACGGTTAGCAAAGAAAAGTTTGCATTCTTGCACACTAAGTTTCCAACATTAATAGACCCCCATCAGGCTCCTTTTTGATGCCCCCTCCACTTCTTCTTAATTAGCAGAGCGGCAGCATCATCTCTAAGAGGAGCACGACACGTGTATTCATTTTTAAGGAGCGTTCTATTTAAGATGATATACGCGTGTCCTCATTCCCCGCGCACTTTCTCTCCCCCGTAGAGTGCGCAATCATGCTGTGCTTGCTAAATTCGGCACGAGAAAGACCACATAAGCTATTTCTAGAAATTTAACACCAATTCGTTCTCCAGCTGTCTCTCACGCAGTCCTGCTCACCATCTTTGTCTCCTTAACATGTAATCTCCTACTCATCTGTTCCTGTGGTGATCGTAGTGTTTCTTCCGACGTTTTCGGAGACACTCAGTGAGCTGCAGAAATAAAAATGATATCACTTCTGTTACAAGCTCACCAATAATGAAAGTATGTCTGTCATCGCAAGGATGCACCAAAGGGATAATACTTTTATTAGCGCAAACACTTTGTGCTTTTTTGTCCTCGTTCACTGATGCTGGGACGAATATTTATCACTTTGTTTCAAATGTAAGACGAGCCGAGGTATATCTCGAACGGCAGCAGCCACAGCTTCCATATTAATTCAAATTTTTCTAATCACATTTGACTGAATTACTTGGAGGTTTCTTCGCCGGCTTCAAACTGATTATTACTGTGAGCAGCTGGTAGTTCTCAGTTTTTCATTTAAAACACTCGCAGGGCCATACAATATTAGAGAGATTAGTCATCATCATCATCATCATCATTAGCCTGACTATACCCACTGCAGGGCGAAGGCCTCTCCCATATATCTCCAATTAACCCGGTTCTGTGCTAGCTGCTTCCACTTAACCCCTGCGAACTTCTAAACCTCATCCGCCCACCTAACTTTCTGCCGCCCCCTGCTACGCTTTCCTTCCCTTGGAATCCGGTTTGTTGCCCTAAGAGACCATCGGTTATTCTCTTTTCGCATTACATGTCCTGCCCATGCCCATTTCTTCTTCTTGATTTCCACTAGAATGTCAGTAACTTGAGTTATTTCTCTGACCCAGTCTGCACGCTTACTATCTCTTAATGTTACCCCTACCATTTTTCATTCCATAGCCCCCTGAGTTGTGCTCTTGGTTAGCCTCCACGTTTCAGCCCCATAGGTGAGTACAGGTAAGATGCAACTGTTGTATACTTTCCTCTTGAGCGATACCGGTAAGCTGCTAGTCATAATCGGCGAGTGCTTACCAAATGCGCTCATTCCAATCTTATTCTTCTTGTTATTTTCTTTTTATGGTCCGGATATGCGGTTACTACAGGTCCTAAGTAGACATATTCGCCTACTACTTCCAGTGCTTCGCTACCTAACGTAAACTGCTGTTCCTTCCCGAGGCTGTTGAACATTACTTTAGTCTTCTGCATACTGATTTTTGAGCCTACCTTTCTACTTTTCCTGTCTAGGTCATCAATCATTATTTGCAGTTCATCCCCCGAGTTACATAGCAAGGTAATTAGAGAGATGAGTGGTTATACATCAATACAACCAAAACATACCAAGAGGATAGTTGTACAAATTTTATTGGTTATGCAATTTTAGCCAAGGCATTCTTGAAGTAAATGGCCGTCTTTGATTACAGCCAGTGATGCAGGAAGGTGATTCCACTCGTCAAATGTGGGGGTAAGAATAAATGAAAGTTCTGTTTTCGTTCTGTAGAATGGCACTACAACTTTGTGAGCGCGATCCACGTGTGGTGAGACTTACTCTGGTGGTGAAATAAACCCTTTTTGCAGGTAATAAGGATGAAAATAAGGATGAAGAAAGGCGGAGACAAAGCGTTCTACGACGAGACCCCACGGATGGCAGACCGCGGCTGTCCTTTATACTAGGTGTGCTTGTAGGTCTGTTATAATTGGAGGTGACGAACTGACCATTATTTGGACCATTATTAGGTTTGTTTGGTTCTGTGGAAAAGGATCCCAACTGCAGCTGCGTATTTTAGTTTAGGTAGTTTGAACGCTTTGTATACAATGGGTTTCGAAAAAGAAAGCACTTTGCGGATATCACGATGACAATATTCAAGTTGAATGACCCCCGAGCATGTTTGCTGCAATTGCCGCAGCTGAATGGTACAGTTATTTGTAGACGCAAGTCAGGCCAATAAGGATTTGATTCCTTGCCCGGCCGTTCTGTCCGTTAATTGGCTATGGAATTACCAGCCCCACGTGGCAATACTGAAAAAGACCAGCATCACGCAAATGCGATGAACTAGTTAACACCCCCCCCCCCCCCCGCCCCCTCTCCCTATCTGGGGGATATGAATGGTTTCCCATGTATCACCTGATAAACCATGCACAGAAGAATAACGTGCTTCGTGCAGCCTACAACGTAGGCATTGCCCTTCTACAGTACGCTACATGATTATGTTATCGTGAGTGTTAAGAGAGGTGGAGCGTAGCCTTGTAGCTATAGAAGTGAATGCTACGATGTTTCAAAAATCGTCCATTACTACTCGGTTGCAGAAAAAAGGAACGATAGAAGTGTTCGTCTAGGTTGACAGTTCTTTTGAGGCGTTTATAGACGTCTGTTCCACCAGAGCTCCGTCTTTACTGTGGCATTAATGGTTCCTGTCTGAGGCTGTCTTCGCGGTTACTTGCCCACGTACGGACTACTCCCTTTCAATCACTACTTCGAAAAGTTGTTCACCTATTATCTTACACGTACTCATTAGCATTCGTTCCTACCGCTATTTAAACTAAGCCGTACTAACGTGATTGCGCGGCCTTAAACTAACGCGTTTAAATCGCGGTACAAGGGCTGAGATGGGTTCCATTCTCATCTCGCACACTCTTCTTAAAGGAGAAACGCGAGTTGGCAGCGCCGACAAAGTCTGCCACGTCATTAGGCATCGTGACGTCACATGCTCCACTGAACAATCAGTGCCGGACCATGTCACCTGCATACTATCACCCTGTATAGGCATGCGCGTAATGTATCTAGGCGGCAAGGCTTCAGACATTCGATGCTGACGTCGCCGGCGATTCTGGCGAAGCTACTTTCAGAAAGGCGGACTAACGTTCGGACGTTAAAATATAGAGAGGAAATTGCGGAAAGCAACTTTGGCGCTGAGGATCGTATTGCAGCTACTGATCCATGGCTACAATTGCGGTGCTGGAGCGGCTGTTATTTAGACGGCGTTTACAGCACCTGCCGGCACCTCTACTTGAGACCAAGAAAAAATCGCAGCGCAGACTCTTTGGTGAAAGAAGCGAATGAACTGGACTGCTCTGTGTCGCCAATATGAAGGGGGATTTCAAATTGATCTTTCGTCGATCAATCGGTTTGCGTAGGCAGAAATGTTCCTCACATCAGCCTGAATGCAGAACTAATGAAGACATTTGACTTTCTTTTACCTATACACACAAAAGTTGCTCAAACGACTCCCCTCCCCCCTTCCCTGAAGGTTAAGATCATGAACTTTAAATGAAGGAAGCAGAAAGAAGGTCTTGAATAACAACAAAAGCCTCGGAGCCTCTCCTGGGATGGGAGTAGAGGACCGTGAAGCTAACGTTTGTTCACGTTAGGAAGTTCCTAAATATTATATTTTGATTGCTATGTTGGCTATTACATAAGCGGCTGTGATCAATGCAGCTAATTTAATAATCTATTCTTGGATTCGAATCTATAAATCAATATATTCATATCTCTCGAGGGAACGCGCTGGGGTCTGCCTTGTCGATGCTACGCTCTGGAGCTTTACCGCTAATCTAAAAGCTCTTGATTAGACATGTTTGCTTTCGGAAAGCGCCGATTTCTAATAAAAGCTGCAGCATCTGATAGTCACGGCTGCTGCTTTTTTCATCGTCTGCCGCTGTGACTGTGTGAAGAGTCGTGGTCTGCGGCGTTATTAGTTAAAGTAGTTTTTCGCAGAGGAAAAAACTCCGCGGTCACGTATGCCCTACTGGTACAACAGGATCAATGCGGTACTGACACGTCCACTGTGACCATGTTGTACAGGTGCGCGTAATTAAAAAAAAAGTTAGGCAGATTTAATTACGGCTAAACCAATGGTAGAGCGAAAGATTGCCTTGCATCCCGTTATGTTTTGGTGTTTTAACAGCTTGTGCCCTCTTCTTCCTCCTCCTATTCTCCTCTAATTCCTATTCTATTCACATTCCATTATCATATCCTTAGCTTTTCTTATCGCTTAGGTGCATTTCCAGGGTGCCATTATACAGGTCTGAGCTTCAGTCTGCTTAAGAGCGGAAATGGCGACAGCCACTTTGCAGAAAAGTTTTATTAGCTACATCGTCATAGTCACTGTTACTATCATCATCATCCTTACAAACTAAATTCTCCGCTATTGTCATCGCCACTATCCTCATGATCATTACTGCATCGTCATTGTGATCGCTACTGTCACGTTTAAGCTACACAAGGAGAATTAAGAGCTATTTCTCACGACCCTGGTGTGGAGCAGCGGCTTGCGCGCTCGGCTGGAGACCGGAGGGAGAGTGGTTCTATCCCCGGTGGAGGCAGATTTTTATGTAGGGTTCGATGGAATTCCACCTAGTCAATGCAGTTCTTAGGGACATAACTTAGCACATACGCTCAAAAAGGTGGTTCTTCTATATTCCTTACATTTTTCCTGCCTCAGGAGACTCTGATAAATAATGCGTGTTTCTATTGCATGTGAACGACGAACAACTAACGGAAACACAAATACAGCGCCAATACACCTTACAACAACTTTAGTGCATCTTGAGCTTCACTTGATGCTTGGAATAGCTGAAGACGGAAAGAATCGGCACAGAGAAGGCCGTAAAAGACAGAAAGAGTACAACGCAATTTCATCATCCAGTACTTTTTTATTACGGTAGAGTTATTTGAAGAAGAGCTGTGGAATACCACGTTTTCAAGAATAACAAGGAACAGGCACTGCACAAAAGTAGACGACCATCTTAAGTTGTCTGGTACAGATAAAGTGAGAGCTACGTACGCTAGACAGAGTGCTCAAAATTTACTACTCACGTTTGTCCTTCGACAGAAAAACTGTTGAATCAGACACTTGGTATTACCGCAAAGCTGCCACACCAACAGAAAGCTGCATGTACAGCTCAAAATGTGCGGCGTGCCAGGGGTACTTTCATCTGAACAACAGGTCGCACCCCTAAGAAGACACACTGGACTTCCTACTGTCGGAGAAAACGGAGAAGTATGTGGTAAGAAAAGATTATGACTGCTTGGACATATTGCTAAAGGCGTTGGAAAATAATCTTGAGAAGCCAGCATCAAAGAAATACACACAAAGCCACTAAGAAACGAGGCAGCAGACCCATTGCACAGGTCTATAAACCTAATAATGTTGTTGTTGTGTTGGTTTATTTTGGCCCATAAGCAACTAAGGCTATCATGCGCCAAGAGCAAGGTTATTTTTTGTGTGTGAAACAAAGGGGAAAACGCGTGTGGTCTAACTAGAGTTTGTTTAGAAAGTCTCCTTTTATGAAACGGGTTGTGTTGGTTTTTATGGCGCATAAGCTGCTAATGCAATGATGTGGAAAGCTTGAGGTTTTAATTTGTTTAGTGACGCACTCTTGATTTATTTTACAGTTTGCATAAGAAATTTGCTTCTTTTAGAAAACTGAAAACAAAAGACAAATCTACCAGTCCATCTTCGCCTAAAATCAATTTTGGGTGAAAAGGAATGTGTTGTTTGTAAAATGGGGTAGAATATCTTTTCCTTAGTGTTTCGAGACCTGTGCATGATAGTAAGACGTGGTTAATGGTTAGTTGTCCTCCACTATTTTCGCATTTAGGTTTGTCTCGTTTTGTCAGCAGAAGATTGTGTCAGGTGTGTGTGTTCAATGCGGAAGCGGCATAGTATTACTTCTATGAAACGACCCCGCCGGGGTGGCGCAGTGGTTACGGCGCTCGGCTACTGTTCCCAAGGACGCGGGATCGAATCCTGGCCTCGGCGGCAGCTTTTCGATGGAGGCGAAAAGCAAGGCGCCCGTGTGCTGAGCGATGTCAGTGCACGTTAAAGAACCCCAGGTGGTCGAAATTTCCGGAGTTCTCCACTACGGCGTCTCTCATAGCCCGAGTTGCTTTGGGACGTTAAACCCCACACCAAAAAACTTCTATGAAACGTTCCTGATGCCGGCACGACATCCATTGTCCCAAAATGGGCTTTACTAAGCTTTAGTAATACACTAGGGAAAGAGGCCAGCGACGTTGAATGTGCAAATATATTTAACTCTGCGTTCTTATCCGTTTTCACTAAAGAAACTGTCGTGTCACTATCTGCCGCAGCTGCTTATCCGATATCCCCAATGACGTCAACCACATTTTCTGCACATGGGATCGCTTGTATTATCGAAAACATCAAGTTGTCATCCTCAGTGGGCACTGATGAAATCACTTCCAAACTCTTAAAAAATACTCGGCATGTCTGCGCATCTTACCTTTCACTACTTTTCACGAAATCACTTGACACAGGTAACATACCCAGTGATTGGAAAATGGGAAAGGTCCTTCCAGTCTACAAATCAGGTAGCAAAAAATCCCCCCTTAACTACCGCCCCATTTCTTTAACTAGTGTACCATAAGCAAAGAATCCCCCCTTAACTACCGCCCCATTTCTTTAACTAGTGTACCATACAAAATCATGGAACATATCATTTATTCTCACATAATGAAATTTCTTGACTCGAACGATTTTTTTTCATCCTTCACAGCACGGCTTTCGCAAGGGATTCTCCTGCGAAACGCAATTAGCCATTTTCGTTCATGATCTGCATATGAATCTCGATTCTAAAATTCTAACTGACTCAATATTTCTAGACTTCGCTAAAGCTTTCGACAAAGTGCCTCACACACACGCTTGATACTAAAACTTGCGCAGGTAAATGTACACCTTAATGTACTAGAATGGATAAAGGAATGTTTAGCACACCGCACGCAGTTTGTCTATGTTTATAACCAGTCTTCTGATTCTCTTCCAGTAACATCAGGCGTCCCACAAGGGTCGGTGCTTGGCCCCCTATTATTTTTGATATACATAAACGACTAAGCCACGCATATTACTTCTAAAATCCGCATGCTTGCCGATGACTGCGTCGTCTACCGCATGGTTACTAACACATCTGATCAACTAGCTCTTCAAAACGACATATAACCTGTCTACAAGACTGGTGCAGCCAATGGCTCATGGAACTTAATCCAACTAAATGCAAGAATGTGTCGTTTCACCGCAACCGTAACCCCATTTTTTTCCCTACTTAAGCTCAGGCGTCCGAGTAGAACTAACCAAATCTTATAAATACCTAGGCATAACTCTGTGCGAAGATCTGACCTTGAATGCGCATATCACCAACATCCTATCGTCAGCTAATAGCTCTCTCGGTTTCTTAAGACGGCACTTGCGCCATGCACCATCAGACGTAAAACTTCTCGCATACAAGTCACTAATACGAACAAAACTTGAATATGCATCCCCCACCTGGAGTCCAAACCAAATCTATCTGATAACTTCACTTGAATCCCTTCAGAATCAAGCCGCTAGATTCATTCATTCCTGCTATTCATACAATGCCAGTATTTCATCTTTAAAAGCTAAGTCCGGTCTAACAAATCTTGCATGTCGTCGTCGAATCGCCAGTATGTGTTTGTCCCATAAGTTTCTTTCCAGCTCACTTCGAATTGCGCCCTACATCAACCCACCGGCACGCATTTCACCCCGCATTGGTCACCCCCTGCAAGTTGCGCGTCTACAATCTCATATTACAACATTTGCGGCGTCATTCTTTCCTCGCTCAGCCGTAGACTGGAATGGCCTTCCACACGACATTGCTGGAATCACCTGCCCATCCACATTTTGTGATTGTATAACTGCCATATTCAACCATTAATATTGTAGCAAAACCTTCAAAACTGTATTGGTTGTTTTATAACAGCCGCCGGCATGCAGGCTTATCACTCTGATTCTGGACCGCGTATCAGTTCCGTAATCTTTGTTTGTTAATGCTCGATGTCGCGAGTCACACCTTAATCAGTTTCGTTGTAGCGCAAGATGCACCGAGATGTGTCTCGAAGGTTCCGACCACTCGGGTGTCTTTCCACAATGTTCCAGCCCGTGCTGGTAGCTGTTTGCGACGTTATCTAGATTGTTCTGTGCAGCCTTTAAATTGAGCGTTGACGAGTGTGACGGGCATTCTTTGTTCGACGACCGACGAGCACGTTTGTTGCTATCGCCGCCGCCGAGTTGCTTAGTTCTTTTGCAGGCGCAAGTCAGCCCCAATAAAGAGTTATTTCAGTACCATTACGCCTGCGTCTTCTTTTGGCGTGTACGGCCTTGTCACCAATACGTGACATCTGGTTGAGGTGCTGCCTTTGATACTTCAAGCGAAGACCCAAGCCGTGTTCTTGTCGCCCTTGAGGACCAGCCTCCATGGGTCACCCAGCCAGCCGTCGACTTCAAAGCCTACAACCCGAACACGATCTGCTGCCTGACCCCATTCGATCTCGGAAGTCATCGACGCTGACAATGGCCCAGACTACAGCACCGGTTGTTTTCGTCCAACCCCTTGAGCCCTCCTGCTTCCATGGACGACCGGATGAAGATGCGGGAGACTGGATGGACCGTTTCGACCGTGTGGCAGAATTCAACGGTTGGAACAACGTTGCGAAACTCAGGCAGGTCTACTTTGTTTTTCAAGGACATGCCCGAGTTTAGTTTGAAAATCACGAGACTTCTTTCAAGGTTTGGGAGATATTTAAAGCACAGTTCGTGATGGCCTTTACAAGTTCTGTCCGAGAAGAAAGAGCTGAGGCCCTCCTCCAATCAAGAATTCAACAACCAAATGAGCCCGTGCTTGTCTATGTAGAGAAAATGAAACGCCTGTTTCGCCGCGCCCACCCTAACATGACCGAAGGTGAGAGGGTGAAATTCCTAATGCGAGGCGTTAAAGAGTCGCTTTTTTCGGGGCTTGTCCGGAACCAGCCGAGAACTGTGGAAGAATTTGAAAGTGAAGCATCGACCATCGAGAAGACGTTGGACACCCGGATGCGCCACTCCGAGCGACCACTTCAATCAGACTACTCATGCCACTACCTCAGCGCATCTGCAAGCGGAGAGAACCTTCGGGACCTCATCCGGGAGATCGTGCGAGAGGAGCTCCGCCGAATGCTTCCATCATCGCAACAACCCCAGGTGGCGACGCTCACGGACGTCGTCCGTGAAGTTCAGCAGGCGCTGGGCGTTCCTAAGGCGACGACTCCGACGGCTCCAGAGCATGAATCAGCAGCGATGGACTATGCAGCTGCATTATGTCGTCTTGCACCCCGACGCGAACTCCCAAGCCCTCGTCACTACCATCCTGCTTCCGAAAGCCGCCCCTTGGCCCCCGCCCGCCAAGTCTACCAACGATCTCCAAGCCCCAGGAAATGCGACGCCTGAAAAACATCTAACAACCGACCGCTCTGTTTCCATTGTGGTGAGGCAGGACACATCCTCCGTCACTGCCCGTACAGGTGGATCGGCCTCCGTGGTTTCGCTGTCGACGCTCCATGACCCCGTCCTGGCGAGCGACTACAGGAAATCAATGACTGCCTGCGTAGCGGAGAGCACTCGTCGCCAAGGCGTCTGTCATGCTCCCCATCACAGTACAATGCCCGATTTAAGTCGCCGGGCCGCGGTTCCGTGCAAGGACGGTCTCCTAGCCCCCGTAGGGGAAACTAAAGGCAGTAACCTTTGGAGGTGAGGTTGCTCAACGGCGAAAAGACGAAGATCCTCCGCCGCCGACGACCACTAACGACGACGCAACCATTTCATCGTCGCTACACACGACGACATTGACGACAACACGACCAGACTGCAAGCCGACACCGCCGCCCAGCGAAGTAACAAAGGTATGCCCCGGCCATGACCTGAAGAAACGACGCAGCCGAGATCGGATACCAAGGCCCACGTGCAATGCGAGGACGCGAAAAAGCGACCTTGAAGTTGATGTCGACGGTCGCAGAGTCATTGCCCTAGTAGACACCGGAGCTGACTATTCAGTCATCAGTGGATCGTTAGCCTCCCAGCTCAAGAAAGTTACGACCGCTTGGGATGGCCCGCTAATTCGCACCGCAGGTGGCAACCTGATTACTCCATCGGGACGATGTACTGCAGGAATAACCCTAAATGGGCGTACTTGCCCCACTAGCTTTTTGGTCTTGCAGCAGTGCTCCCGCGACGTGATTTTAGGCATGGACTTCCTTAATGAAAATAGGGCTATCATCGACCTCCGATTAAAGCTCATCAAGCTCTCTGCAGACAAAGCCATACCTGCTACGACGACTTCGACGCAACACGTCGCTCTAAACGTCCTCGACGGAGAATTGACCGTGCCGCCCCGATCAAGCGTCGCAGTCAGCGTAGGTAGCACAGACATCGAAACCGCTGAATGCATCGTCGAAGGAAATATCCAATTGCTCTTGGAACGAGGTGTCGGCATCGCAAAAGGCATCGCGAAATTCCGGAGAGGACAAGCTCAGGTGCTGGTAACAAACTTCACTGAAGAATACCAGAATACCGGTAAACAATGGCGCGACCATCGCTTTTCTCGACGAATTAGCGGACCTCAAAGACGTATTCGCCCTCCATGACCAACCACTGGAAGACGCACCGGACCACTTCCGTCAGCCCACATTTGACATGAACCCAGCATTGACCCACAGCAGGAAAAACCAGATTCACAGTCTTCTTCGAAGCTACAGGGAGTGCTTCTCGTCATCATCGAAGGTACGACAAACACCACTGGCCAAGCACCGCATTACAACGGACGAACACGACCGACCTATGCGCCAAAGCCCTTATCGTGTATCGCCGCGAGAACGGCAGGCCATTCGCGATCAAGTTGAGGAAATGCTGCGTGATGACGTAATCCAGCCATCGAACAGCCCCTGGGCGGCACCAGTCGTTTTGGTCAAGAAGAAAGACAGCACACTTCGCTTCTGCGTTGATTCCGCCTCTTGAATAGCATAACGAAGAAGGATGTCTACCCGCTTCCCCGCATCAACGACACTCTCGACCGGCTCTGCAATGCAAATTATTTTTCATTGATGGACCTGAAGAGCGGATATTGGCAAATTGAGGTCGACGAACGAGATCGCGAGAAGACCGCATTCATCACACCGGATGGCCTTTATGAGTCCAAGGTGATGCCATTTGGCCTCTGCTCCGCACCAGCCACATTTCAACGAGTAATGGACACAGTCCTGGCAGGGTTGAAGTGGCAAATTTGTTTGGTATATTTGGACGACGTTGCTGTCTTCTCGTCAAACTTTGAAGACCACCTAAAACGACTAAAGACAGTGCTGGAAGCCATCAAGTCATCGGGACTAACGCTAAAACGCAGAGAGGTGCCACTTCGCCTACGAAGAACTGCGGTTCCTAGGTCACATCGTTAGTAAGGATGGTGTTCGCCTTGACCCGGAGAAAACAGCTGCAATATCACAATTCCCACCGCCTGTCGACAAGAAAGCTGTGCGCCGATTCCTTGGGTTGTGCGCTTATTATCGACGATTTGTCAGAGAACTTTTCGCGAATCGCCGGACCATTGACGCAGCTTACAAAGGCTGCCGTACCTTTTAAATGGGAAGCGCCGCAAGGAGAAGCCTTCGACGAACTTAAGCGCCGCCTGCAGTGCCCTCCTGTACTTAGCCACTGTGATGAAAGCGCTGACACCGAAATTCACACCGACGCGAGCAGTGTGGGCCTAGGAGCCGCTCTCGTCCAGAAGAGTGCCGGCCAGGAGAAAGTAATCGCCTACGCTAGCAGGTCCCTCACAAAAGCCGAAGTAAATTACTCGACGACCGAGAAGGAGTGCCTTGCGATCATCTGGGCCACTTATAAGTTTCGTCCATACCTATACAGCCGACCATTCAAGGTGGTAAGCGACCATCACGCGCTCTGCTGGCTGGCTAATTTGAAAGATCCCTCCGGCCGCCTTGCAAGATGGAGCCTACGACTTCAAGAATTCTACATGACTGTAGTATATAAGTCGGGCCGGAAGCATTCCGACGCAGACTGCTTATCCCGCGCTCCCGTCGACGCTCCCCCGAAGGGCGATGACGACGACGTCTTTTTGGGACCGGTAAGCGCCAGCAGTTTCGCAGAACAACAGCGATCAGACCCTGAGCCTAAAGCGCTAGCCGACTACCTAGAAGGAAAGACTGCTTCCCCTCCTCGTGTGTTCAGGCGACATTTATCATCGTTCGCGTTAAGAAATGGCCTCCTTGTGAAGAACTTCGCATCCAACAAGACCGCGCAGCTTCTTGCAGTGCCTAAAACCCTCCGGCAGGAAATTCCGCAGGCGTTGCACGATGAGCCCACAGCAGGCCACCTCGGATTTGCGCGCACGTTGCATCGAATCCAGGAGAAGTACTACTGGCCGCGACTGCCTGCCGAAGTTGCCCACAACGTGAAGACGTGTCGTGAGTGCCAACGACGCAAGACACCGCCGATCAGGCCAGCAGGACTACTAAACCCGATTCCGTCCCCTACATGCCCTTTCAACAAATTGGGATGGATCTCCTCGGCCCCTTTCCAGCTTCATCTATGGGTAACAAGTGGATCATCGTGGCCACTGACTACCTTACCCGTTACGCCGAAGCAAAAGTACTACCCAATGGTACCGCGGCAGAAGTCGCCAAATTTTTTGTCGAACAAATTCTCTTGCGACATGGCGCCCCAGAAGCGCTCATCACGGACAGGGGAACGGCGTTTACGGCAGAGTTGACGCAAGCCATCCTGGAATACAGTCATACAAGCCATCGACGAACAACTGCGTACCATCCCCAGACCAATGGCCTTACGGAGCGCCTGAATAAAACTATCGCGGACATGATCGCCATGTACGTCGACGCTGAACACAAGACCTGGGACGCCATCTTGCCGTACGTGGTCTTTGCGTATAACACGGCAGTTCAGGAGACGACCAGAGCGACCTCGTTTAAGCTTGTGTACGGCAGGGAGCCCACGACGACACTCGACGCAATGCTGCCGCACGTAACCAGCGAGGACAACCTTAACGTCGCCGCCTACCTGCAGCGTGCAGAGGAAGCCAGACGGCTCGCACGGCTGCGTATTAAAGATCAACAGCGCACCGACAGCCGACGATACAATTTACGACGACGCCACGCAGAGTACAATCCAGGAGACCAAGTGTGGGTTTGGACACCAATTCGCCGTCGCGGATTAAGTGAAAAGTATTTGCGTCGATACTTTGGGCGGTACAAAATCATTCGCCGCGTCGGACCACTGGACTATGAAGTCATTCCCGACGGAACGTCAGCATCATAACGGCGACGCGCACGCCCAAAAATAGAGGCTTTACAAAAGTTAGCGCCATCTGGTGAAAGGAACAGAAACTGTGCGCGGCGGCCATGTTTTGTTCAGTCCGCCCGCTCCTCCCATCGAGTACGCTGTCAACGTGCGCCTTCGTAGAACCCGTGCATGCACCGAAAGGTGCATTGGAATGCTCACAAGCGATTGCTTAATTTTTTTTAAGATCACAGCAGTCGCTGTTAGCTCCAAGCTCTATTCGGAATGATGCCAGCATGTTTTGCGTGCCCTTCTGCAGCCAGCGCACCGTCGTTGACGCGCACGGAATCAAGGTATACGAGTGTATGCGACCGTTCGTTTGCAGTCCTAATCGGCTTTACAAGGGTCGCTTGCATCATGTAAAGCATTACTGCACGTCCCTCTGACTGGGAGCTAGCTCACAGAATGTGCTATCACCTAAAACAGCAAGGCTGTTTAGCGCGCTGTGGAGCCTTGTGAACTTGAAGGATAAGCTTATGCTGCGATGGAGGACACGGGAGAAGGAACAATGCATGTATAACGAACGCTATTGTGCAAATACGTTCTTTGAAAGATTTTGTACGTAGGTTGCATTTACCATTGTGTATTGGATTTAAGACACGGGCATGATTACCGAAACTACTTTTCACAGTCGTACGAAATGGTAGTGCTTGGTGCAGAGAGAAATACGGTTGTCTAGTGCGCCCGAGGTGCGTGTTTCACGCTGCAAAAGCAAGCGGCTGCCAAACCCGCGGCGTCTAGAAAAGCAGGAAAAGATGACATCCCACTAGTGCGTTGTAATATGCTCACGTGCAGCCCGTTTCGACCGGTTCACGTCCAAAGCGCGCAGCTCAGGTTTTATACCTGCCAGCGCGGCCAATAAAATAACGAAGCGTGCGCTTCACTTTTCTGTGTTTTTTCGAGGCACCTGATGGCTCGCTAATTCACAGCTACCTGAAAATCACCGGAAGTTTTCAATATGTCGATTTCTTGTTTATTCCCTCTTTCAGAAAGTAAACATTTGAAGCCGTAATCTCATATGAAAGCACTGACATCGGAATCTTCGAGGAACTCGGAAGAGGAGAAACTCGGCTGAAACGAGAAGAAATTCGAAAAGTCAACTCACATTACTGTGAAGTGTTTGTGCTTTGTGCAACTGGCTGTGTTCATAAAATCAGATTAATAGTATATAATATCGTTATAGAAAAATTAAAGGTTCACTTAAGCTCCGCCGTTAAAGGTATAACGCGATAGTGTCTCTC
Organism: Amblyomma maculatum; assembly: GCF_055883805.1. Classification (NCBI taxonomy): domain Eukaryota; kingdom Metazoa; phylum Arthropoda; class Arachnida; order Ixodida; family Ixodidae; genus Amblyomma; species Amblyomma maculatum. The sequence continues at coordinate 131,906,921 of NC_139347.1, forward strand.
TCTCATACACACACTTGCACGATGCTTTCTTCACGTGTTATATTTTAGCTCTTTTATTTATTTATTTATTTATTTATTTCATTTGCCAACTACTGCAGGCCCTAACTGGGCTCTAGCAGGAGGGGCGAAAAGAATACAATCCAATAAAATATGAATTCATCAAAAGTAATATACTACACACAAGTATATTATGTTCTATGTTATTTGTATGTTATATTTTTATGTTATGTATGTTATGTAATATTTCTATCATTTCTTTATTTATTTTTATTTCATTTGACGTTTCATATTTTTATACACCATATGCATGCGTCAGCAACAATCGGCTTTTCATTCTGAGCAATTTGACACTTTTGAACACATTCTTCAATTATTTCAATTAATCAATTACACATTCTAAATTTTTTTCCTTAGCATCACCATGACTGGTTTTTCATTCTGACACCTTTCAACCCTTACTTTCCAATTTTCCTTTTTTCGTTTCTTTATTTCATCAATTGATCAGTTAATTACAAAGAATTTACTAACTAGTCATCGCCTATCGCACACCAATTATTATTCAATCACTGGAAGCACAATTTACCATGCCACTTTGTTTTTTACGCAGCCCCCGATTATTTCCGAGACAAATGCCAACTACTGCGTCGACGGCATGTGGAGGAAAGCGTTAAGCGTCAGTCCAACTTACGTGAAATTACGCACGATCCTTTTATCATAAAATAAAATGCATCCTCGTTCATTTCAGCAACCAAGTATCTTCCAGTGGGATGAGCGACGGTGATTGTGCAAACCAAGCAAACAAACTCGCGATGATCTCTCATAGGCGTTTAGGTAAATAGCAAAGGCGCACAGACAAAACAAATCCACATTACAGAACTCTGGATACTTTACCTGGATAGGGATGACGCTGCGGATTGCCGAGAGGCCGCCTATGCACGACTCGTAGAGCAATTTGTAACTGCGCTCGGTGGGCCCCTCCACGTCTCGGCTGTCAAAATACGCTTCTAGGCGTCGCTAACAGAAACCGCCAGGGACCGAAGAGAGGTCCAAGCACAGCACACTAGGTTAAAACGTAAAAAGCGCGGACAGAACGGCGAGCGCTGACTGACGGACACGAAGCGAACGGATGGAGCGAACAAAATATGGCCGCCAGCGCGGGATCAGCGTGCCGCTCACGGTTGCCAGACGTACTTTTGTAAACCCTCTATTGTACATGTTGTACGACTGAAGCCATATTACGCGCGTTAAAGAATCTGTGGTGTTTAAACTTTGCAGTGTTTATGTTTAAGTTTCTTTGTTTTGGAACATCGAGGCGATGTTTTTTTTAAGGGGGGAGAAATGCCGCGAAACCTTCAAAACTGTATTTGTTGTTTTACAACAGCCGCCGGCATACAGGCTTATCACTCTGATTCTGGACCGCGTATCAGTTCCGTAATCTTTGTTTGTTAATGCTCGAAGTCGCGAGTCACACCTTTATCAGTTTCGTTGTAGCGCAAGATGCACCGAGATGTGTCTCGAAGGTTCCGACCACTCGGGTGTCTTTCCACAATGTTCCAGCCCGTGCTGGTAGCTGTTTGCGACGTTATCTAGATTGTTCTGTGCAGCCTTTAAATTGAGCGTTGACGAGTGTGACGGGCATTCTTGGTTCGACGACCGACGAGCACGTTTGTTGCTATCGCCGCCGCCGAGTCTTAGTTCTTTTGCGGGCGCAAGTCAGCCCCAATAAAGAGTTATTTCAGTACCATCACGCCTGCGGCTTCTTTTGGTGTGTACGGCCTTGTCACCACTACGTGACAATGTTTACTTTGTATATAATCTTCATGCGTGTACCTCCCCTTATGTTTATTTTGTATATAATCTTCATACATGCACCCACCCCTTATGTAATACCCCCGAACCTGGGGTCTTTAAGGTGATAAAGTGATGTGATGTGATGTGATGTAGTTTCTTATCCACTTTACTATTCCAGGAAGACTGCCATTTTTCTTTTAGTTTGTGATGTACAAATTTTATGCAGTCTTTATAGGGTATGTTTATACTCTTCATTGGCTTGTCACGGGTTTTAGCAGCACATGTGTCTGCTCTCGCGTTGCCTTTAATGCCCATGTGACTCGGGACCCAACAAAAGTTTATGTTATATTCTCGAGCAATGGCTGTTGTTATATTGCGTATTATGTTTCCGAGTAAAGGAGTGGCTGCATTTCTTGGATTTAGAGCTGTGAGGACGACTAGGGGGTCTGTGTAAATAATGCTGTTTGTAACATTCTCTTTTATTATTTTCTCTAGGGCAACAGAAATGGCGTGGGATTCAGCAGTGAAAATAGATGCGTAGTGTGGAAGCCTTATTATTTCCGCGGAATCTCCTCGCACGACTGCACTTCCCGTGTACACAGCTGTTTTCGATCCATAGGTATAGAACTTTGTGAAGCTTTTGTATTCTTCCTGAAGTTTAAGGAATTCCTGAATAATGTGCTCCTGTGGGGTTTTAGTCTTGAAAAACTGTGAGAGTGAGATCACAGATTGTGGGTAGATTGCACCATGGCGGTAGAGGGCTGTTGTTTTGAGCGATATTCCGGTAATGTGTCCAGAATATGGAGTTTACAACATATCTCTTCAAACCGCATTATCAATGGCCCCGTTGACTGAGGCCTATTTGTGAAAATTACTCTGGAGGGGCAAGCTGTGACTATTGAATAGCACAGGTGTTTTTTTGTGACTTTATTCTGAGGACATATGCGCATGTAAGTAAAGCTCGTCTATCTTTCAGTGAAGGCTCGTTAGTTTCCACATAGCGGCTATGCACGGGAGACGTTCTGTATGCACCACAAGCAAGGGGGAGGCCTAAGTTATGCACTGGATCTAATTTCTTTAAATATGATTGCCTAGATGATCCATAAACTATGCTTCCGTAGTCCAAGGAGGAGCGCACAGCACAGCGATATATATGCAAAAGGCATGACCTATTGGATCCCCAATGTTTGCGTGAAAGGACTTTTAGGATGTTTAGGGATTAGGAGGCTTACTTTTTTAGTGCTTGTATATGGGGGAGAAAAGTGAGTTTTTTGTCAAAAGTAATGCCCAAGAATTTATGGTTATTGTTTACGGGAAATTTGATTTCATTTAGGTGTAAGGTAGGATTGGGCTGTATGCCTCGTTTGAGCGAGAACGTAATTGCCACTGTCTTCTGCGGAGAAAATTTAAACTCATTTTCACTGGCCCATTTTATTAGCTTATTTATTGTTAATTGGATCTGTCCCTCACATGTGGACATGTTGCATGATGTGTAGGCTATTTGAAGGTCGTCCACATAGAGTGAATACATTATGGAATTTAGTATTACTTTACTAATCGTATTCATTACTACAACAAATAGTGTGGTGCCTAAAATGCACCCTTGGGACACACCCTTCTCCTGCAGAAAGGTTCTTGACAAAGTGGTCCCAAGACGTATTGGAAACGAACGATGTGAAAGAAAGTCAGTTAACACCTTTAGCACTCTGCCACATATGCCTAAATCTGCCAGATCGCGCAATATCCCAAACCTCCAAGTTGTACCATATACCTTCCCAAGGTTAAGAAAACGGCAAGGCAATGCTGTCGGTGTATAAAAGCCTCTCTGATAGTGTTTTCGAGACGCGCGAGATGGTCAGTTGTTGAGCATCCGTTTTTAAAATCACACTGATAAATGTTTAAAAGTTCATGAGATTCTAAAACAAAAGTTAGTCTGATGTTTCAAACACTTTAAAAGGATTTTGCTAAACAGCTGGTGAGAGCAATGGGCCTCTAACTACCAGGAGATGTCGGCTCCTTTCCGGGTTTTACAAATGGCACGACAACAGCTTTTTTCCACGCCTGTGACAATTTTCCTAGGACCCATATTTTGTTAAAAAATTTTAACAGTGCCTCTATAGCAGATTGGGATGGGTGGGCGAGCATTTTGTAGTGAATTTGGTCAGGACCAGGTGCAGTTTGTTTACCGGCAGCTAGGACATTTTTTATTTCTTGTAGTGTAATTAAGCTATTATACGGTTCTTTTGTACCACTACTTGTAGGGAGTTTTTGTTTCTCTGCTGTGCTTTTGCATTTTAGGAATGTTTGAGTGTAGTGCGATGAACTGGAAACTGCAGAAAAGTATTCACCCAAAATGTCGGCCTGTTCTTGTATAGCTGTTTGTACTCCGGGGGCTGTTAGAAGGGGAATGGTAAATGGAGAGTAGCTGCCATTTAGCTTTCTAACCTGTTCCCACATTTGTTTTGATGTTGTTGAGCTGTTTATGGAAGTTACATAATTCTGCCAGGAGGCTTTTTCGGCGCGGCGGCAGATGTAGCGGGCTTTGGCTCTTGCTTTTTTAAACTTTACGAAATTGTCCTGTGTTGGGGACCTGCGAAAAATTCTCCATGCTTTGTTTTGCTCCTTTTTTCCTTGTTTACATTCTTTTGAATACCAGACTTTGTGATTTTGTTTCACCACTCCAGAGGACTGAGGAATTGCCATGTGCGCTGCAGTACGGATACAATTTGTGTAAGCATCATTTAGTTCATCTATATTATATTTATCTGAAGTTATTTTTTCTAGGCTGGGGCCTTCTCTCGAAACAGTGCCCAGTCAGCTAAATGCAACTTCCAGCGTCGCGGCTTGGATGGGATGATTTGTGGTGAAGATGTTAAGCTGATTAGTATAGGTAAGTGATCACTTCCGTATGGATTATCTAAAACGTCCCATTTAAAATCTGTAAAAAATAGAGGGTGAGCTGAGAGATTAATTAATACAGCTCATTTTTCCTGAACTAGATGGACAGTAGGTTGGTTTTCCGGTGTTAAGGAGACAGATATTATTACATAGTATACAATCCTCGGTGATTTCGCCTCTCGTATCTGTTTTTCTACTGCCCCAAAGGATGGAATGTGCATTAAAATCTCCTACTATTAAAAATGGCTCTCGAAGCTGCTTTAAAAGATCTAATTCATGAATACTAAATTTAAGGTGTGGCTTTAAGTAAATGCAGCACACAGTTATAGTTTTAAAAGCCTGTAAGGTCACCGCTATAGCTTCAAACTTGGTTTTAAGTTTGTGTTCTCGAACTGCTACTACATTTTTTACTATGATGGCAATGTCACCTGAGAGCCTGAGAGCCTGCTATCGGTCGCGACGGAAGACTGTATAGTTTTTGAGTATGTTCTTATGTTTGGGACCTAAATTTGTTTTTTGAAAACACAAGGCTAGTGGTGAGTGAGTGGCCAATAAGTATTTTATGTCATTCATATTAGTTAAAAGTCCTCTGCAGTTCCATTGTATAAAAGCCATTTTGTATGAAATGAGTAGATAAAGCTAAGTTTTGTTTTCGGGCTCTCTGATTCAGGGCTTATCTCTTTTTTGTCGATTCAAGGAGCTGCGCCGTCCGTCTGACGTCGACGGCACAGGATTTCCTTGGCTTGTGTCCATCGCGTCTTCTGACACGCTGGACGCCCGTGTGGACCGCAGAGGTACGTTTGTGTTTCCCCTCACCGCGTGGTGAGAGGCCTTGAGGTCGGCTGACCTGGGGGTCTGCGCAGCCTGTTTTTCTGGTGGTGGCGCAGCGCTGGCCGCAGCCACCAAGGGTACGAATGGCCCTGCTCCCGGTTCACTGTGTGAAACCTGGGCAGGTGTCAGTGTCTGTTGAGGCTCAGTGCCCTGTTGTGCCACAACAGAATAGGCACGTAGAACGAAAGGCAGAGGATGGTTTGCACGGTATGAAAAAGAACTGAACAAGGGTAAATGGGGTACGCCTCAGTTCGCGGATGACCCAACGTTTCGACAAGTAAACTTGTCTTCGCCTGCAGACGAAGACAAGTTCACTTGTCGAAAGGTTGGCTCATCTGCGAACTGAGGCGTACCCATTTAGCCTTGTTCAGTTCTTTTTCATAACAGAATAGGCAGGTTTTTTTTGTTGACAGAACACGATTTCGTGCTTCCCGGAAAGTTATGTTTTCTTTTACCTTGATGGTAATGATTTCCTTTTCCTGTTTCCATATTGGGCATGTGCGTGAATAGGCAGGATGACTGCCCTCACAGTTGGCACACAAATGTGGCTGGACCTCACATTTCTGGGAATCGTGTTCATGGGAAACACATTTTGCACATCTCGGCTGGCCGCGGCAGGTCTGGGAGCCGTCACCATAGCGTTGGCACTTGAAGCAGCGGCGAGGATTCGGAATATATTTCTTGAGTTGAAGTTTCACATAGCCTATTTCGACTGATTCGGGGAGGATGCTTTGTGCAAATGTCAGGACTAGGTGCTTGGTCGGAATTTCTTTGTCATCACGCCTCATTTTTACTCTATAGACATCTGTTACGTTTTCGTCTTTGAGGCCTTCTAGAACTTCCTCTTCGGTCAGGGATCTGAGGTCATCGTCAGAGATAACTTCGCGGACAATGTTCAGAGAACGGTGTGGACTGATGGTCACTGGGATTTCACCAAAAGACTTTAATGTGGACAGTTTTTCATGCTTATGATTATAGAAGATTTCCAACACAAGGTCTCCGTTCGGAAGTTTCTTCACGTTGTAACCCTGACCTATTACTTCTGTCAGTGTCTTGGTCACTAGGAAAGGTGAAATTTGTCTAGCCGTTTTCTCAGCGTTGTCACTGTGTACTACATGAAATCGTGGGAACCTATTTGGGTTTTTCAGGAAGAATTTAGAGGTTTCGTCGGTGCGACCCCTTTTTCGGGATCGATCATGTGAGAGTAAAGAAGCTATAAAAAAATGTTGATGTTCGGCCAGGGTGGCGGCTGCCCACCACCGAGCCCAGCAAGAGGACGAGACAGGAGCTTCCGAGAAAGTCCAGCCCACGCCAGCCTTACACCCTGACTATAACCAAATATGGCGTAACGCAGGGTGGTTAGCCACACAAGGTTAACCCTTGCCGCCTGGAAAATGAGAAATCCAAGAAAAGAGGAGGAGACAGGACAGTTGTAAGCAAGAAGACAGGAAAGCAAAAGATGGAGGGGAGGACAGGAAAAGGCGACTGCCGATTTCCCTCGGTCGGGTCAGGCCGGAGCTGCCGTCTATGGGAAGCGTGGGCCAAAGTGGTGTGTTGCCTCCGCCGAGGGGCCTTAAAGGTCCAAACACTCGGCATCGGCTCAACCACCAGGATCCCCTTTTCCCTAGACACGACGGTGCCACGCACAGCTAAACGTGGGTGCTCGAGGTCAGCGGTGTCGCACAAAACACACAAACACCTGCTTTAACAAGTGCCCCCTGTGGGGTATAAACCTAATAAGAGTAGCGAAACAAGACATGGACGGTAAACAACGGAGCCTTGTGCAAATTGTTATTGTGAAAACAAGCAAAAGAGGTAATCCTGTTTCGGCTATATCGAAACAGACCGATGTGGCAGTATTAGCCGCACAAGTTCTACAAGGGCACTTTCCAAGGATGCAGCGGAATGACCCAAGGCCAGCGGACGATACATAAAAAGGAAGAATTTGCCATCTGACGCACACCACACCGAATAATCAGCAGCACGTTCGCTGAAGTGATCAACATAGTCAAAATGCAAACTCCTGCGAACAAACACACCACTTCAGCACCTGTTTCCACAATCCGGCAAAAAAAGTTGCAACAGGACATTCTGAAAAACTCAGAATTATAAGACATCAACGTATTTGTTGTTATCTACCTGTAATAAAATGTGATGTTTGGTAAAATGTTTGCAATGAATAGATTATACATTTATATAAAGCAACGAAAAAAAGATAAGCAGACAAGAAAATCAGTAACTAGGTTGTTTGTATCGTCAGGTGTCAATTGGCCAATGTTCAAAGTCAAAGTTGTTCTGAATATGCAGTTCTGCAGCCTTTTCTCGCCCCTGGCCCTGACCAGAAGCTCCGGTTTCCACCTGTCCTACCCCGACTTGAATGAACTTTTCTGTGCCGCCTGTGGGTTGGTGCAGCATTCACAAAATTTTGTTCTATTTTGATAGGTATGGCAAATAGCCCTGCATGTACGAACCGTGGGTGCGACGAGGCTATAGGCCAAATTCTTTGTGAGTTCCCCATATACAGTGAGGAAAAACAGTGTCTATGCCGTGCGCTGGCGCGTCTAGATGGACGCCCATTGATTGAAATTAAAATTTTAGGTCCCTGGCCACGGCTATCGTCTGCGGTGAAGGCCTCCCAGGCATGCTCCGCTTTATGAAAAGCACAGGCCGAATCGAAAGGCTATGAATTTGCTGTTATGTTACATGATATGACGGTGACATGATAGGATGTGACATGTCTCTGATGTGACGGTACTAACTTCACCCATCCCTCTCTTACAACTTTTATATCCACTCACCCCTTTCCTCTAGTGCAGGGTAGCAAACCGGTTTCTTTTACGGGTTAACCTCCCTACTTTTCCTCCTCATCTTCTTCCTCCTTTTCTCAACAGAGCCCTGTCATTCGACACCGCACATACTGTTATCTCAGACGTTCCCACCAAATTGGCAGTTTGGAACAGCTGCCTGCCGGATGGCACAATGTACGAGCAGAATGCCCTTCTTGATATATATATATATATACCTCGCAATATAAACGAATAGTTTTTTCCAGGCTATGTAACTCATCAAAACCGCCCGAGGTACCCTACATGTAAGGACAAGAGGTATATGGTAGGATCAGTGTCGTATGTACACTTTACTGAAGACCCGTTATAACTAAATTATAGACATCCAAGTAATATCAGATAAGCACTTCAAGTATTTATGCAGCCTATATTCAGAGAAATGATGTCAAAGCTCTTATATTTCATTTGATTAGTATTGCAGACTGGCGTGCTTGCTTCGCTTGGAATGCATTTATTACAATGTACTGTATTTCTGCGATTCATGCTTACATGTGTGCCCATGTGTATAGTAACCAGTCTTCGTCCTGTATACTGGTATGTGCATTTATCCGTCAGTGCCCTTAATTATTTTTTTTAGTGATAACTGCTTGTCAATGTCTCGGCTTTTGTACTGTATAATTACTGTATCTGACCTATTGCCCTTCTTAATGTAACAGATATAACCGCAGTTGTGCTTTTTTGTACGCTTCAGCGAACGTGGTAAAGACCGTCATCAAACTGCAAGTTTTGTTGTCAACCTCACGTTTATTATTCTTCAAAAAGGAATGCTAAAGAAATTTATTTCAAACTTAATTTAGACAGATTTTCTTTTTATTACCGATGCTTTATATTCAGATTTTCTCTGTTCCTTATTAATCTGCAGCAATTTATTTTGCATGTCATGCCGAACGAAGCGCTCTATGGTGTCTGAAATTTTGCTTGACTTGCGAGAAAGCCCGTGCACAGCACAAATGTCCTTCGGAAGTATGGCTGGTAGGTTAACGGGCTGGAAACTTCATAAACTCTCCCTCCTCCCTTCGAAATTTTGAAACGCCTTGAACTTATATGCTCCCTTTGTCGGCTTTTGTACTCCAAATATAGACGGCCGTTTTGAGCTGATTAGCTAAATGAGTGTCGTTACGCGATTCCACAGACCAGAGTATCGTACTCTCATGCAGAGACGGTTCTCACATACTCTCAAGCCAGACGCCCGCTGTCATCTCACTCCTGGCCCCGAAACACTGCGGACTACCTTTGAGTCGTGAACAGCAGTCGAGCGCTGTAACCTATGTGAATGCATAACCAAGGGCGGTAAAGTTAAGCAGAAAAAACGGATAACACCGCGGCGCCGCCATCTTGACCGCCATGATAAAACGTGTCACTGTAGCCAGCATAGGTTTTGCTCGCGAAGTCAAGGATGAGTAAGGATTTGGGCTGTAGTTTAGATAACAGGTTAGATAAGAAAACTGTAAGAAATTTCTGCACATTTTGAAGTTTCAAAACATAATTTGCGATTTTATAGTCACAGGTTGGGCATAAGGAGCTGGTGTCGGACGACTGTGAACCATGTCCGTTAGGAGACGCTCTTCTAGTTTCGGTTTCAAATTTCAGCTTTTAAGGGTTGGTACAGCTTGCAATTGGAAGGTCAACGCACTTAAAATGAGAAGCCACTTTTCGCAGGCAGCCGCTGGCCCTCTCATTCCTCGCGATGGAATCTTCGCGCGTTGTAATGAAGGAAAAAGCTACAAAAGGATCCGGAATATCTCGTAGCACATGTGAGTAAACGAACCGCATTCGAATTATATCTGCAAATTTCATGAACGGTTTTATCTACCACAACGAATGCTATGCGTGAACTATGGACAACAATGCATGTGAACGAAAACCTCCCGGAGACAAATGATAGAAAGCAAATTGAACATTCTTATTCGTAGCTTTGCGTACAGAAATACAGAACAGCTGGACAGGTGGCTCGCGGTACGCGATTGCGAGTCTTAGGTAGACTGTACAGAACATGATAATCTGCTACCAGCATTTTTGAAGCGTTATTTATGAAAGAACATTAGAAAACAAATTGGACAGAAAACCCACACGAGTACCCTTTCACATTTACTGTATGCAATGCTGTCCACACAACCTGAACAGTGTTCAGTTCAGTTCAGTCGTTCAGTCGTGTCCGACTCTTCGTGACCCTATGGACCATGTCACGCCACGCTTTCCGGTCTCTCACCATCTTCCTAACATCACATAACGTCATCTGCAGTGCCTCGAGCATGCCATCTAACCATCGCGTTCGCTGCCTACCCCTTCACCGGCGACCCTCAACCTTTCCCAACATGAAATCTTTCTCCAGCGACTCCTCTCTTCTCATCAGATGACCAAAGTAGCTGAGCTTTAACTTTAGAATTTGACCCTCCAATGAGCAGTTAGGGTTTATGATCAACAGTATCGACTGATTTGATCTTCTGGCAGTCCAAGGAACTCTCACGAGTCTCCGCCAGCACCACAATTCAAACGCGTCAATTCTTCGGCGGTCAGCCTTCTTCACAGTTCAACACTCGCATCCATACATCACAACTGGAAAGATGATAGCACGAGTTATACGGATCTTGGTTGGCAGACTAATGTCTCTGCTCTTTACTAGGCGGTCAAGGTTAACCATGGCTCTCCCAGAAGCAGGCGTCTCCTAATTTCACGGCTGCAGTCTCCTTCCGGGGTAATCTTGGAGCCCAAGAAAAAATCGGTCACAGCTTCCCCTTCTTGTCCCTTGATGCTCCAAGACTTGATAGGGCAAGATGCCATGATCTTTGTCTTTTTAATGTAGAGTTTAAGCCCAAACGCCTCACTCTCTTCTTGTACGCGCATCAGAAGTCTCTTGAGTTCCACTTCACTTTCTGCCATAAGTGGTATCATCCGCATATCTAAGGTTGTTGATACGTTTTCCAGCAATCTTCACTCCAGCTGAAGACTCGTCCAGACCGGCCTTCCTCATGATGCACTCTGCTTATAGGTTAAATAGGCAGGGCGACAGTATGCAGCCTTGCCTCACTCCTTTCTCAATCGGAAACCAATCAGTAAGACCATGCCCAGTTCTAACTGTGGCCTCTTGCCCTTCGTACAGGTTCCTGAGGAGACAGATGAGGGGAATTGGAACTCCCATCTCTTGGAGAGCTTGCCACAATCTGCTGTGATCTACGCAGTCAAACGCTTTTGCATAATCAATAAAGCAGAAGTAGATGGGTTTCTAAACTCTTTTGCTTTTGCATGATCCGGCGAATCCAGCAAAGTAGAGTTTTGTCAAGAAAACAACCTGACCATAGCGAATACTCATTTTCAACAGCACAAGAGGCGCCTGTACACATGGACTTCACCGGACGGTCTGTACAGGAATCAGACCGCTTATATTCTTTGCCGGCAGAGATGGAGAAGCGCTATACAAGCAGTAAAAACAAGGCCTGGGGCCGATTGTGGCACCGATCATCAGCTTCTTGTTGCCAAAATTTAGCTTCGATTGAGGAAAACGCAGAAAACTAGAAGGCCTTTCAGGTATGATCTGGATCAAATTCCATTAGAATATGCTGTGGAAGTGAGGAATCGATTTCGAGAATTAGATCTAGATGACAGAGAGCCCGAAGAGATGTGGACCGATGTTCGTGATATAATACAAGAAGTTGCTACTAAGGTAGTTCCAAAGCAAAATAAATGCAAGAAAGCAAACTGGTTATCTGAAGAGGCTTTGCAAATAGCTGATGAAAGGAGGATGGCAAAAGTTATGGGGCAAAGAGAAAGATGCAAGGTTCGCAATGCGGATTTTCAGAAAATAGCAAGGAGAGATAAGAATGCCTTCCTGAACATACAGTGCCAAGCAGTTGAACAGTGTTGCTAACACGAAAATCGAGAATCCGCAATAGTAAGTCCGAAAACCCGCCAAAAGGGCTAAATTAAAATTTTGCATCAAAAACATAATTTTTACGAATTTATTCTGCTACTCACTTAGCAAATAATCTGAATATATCTGTAAATAAAAAAAAAAACGTTTTCCCTTTTCACACAAAATGTCAAAGTACAAATGCTTTCATTCTCGGAAAAAGGCCGCACGCTTCTTATAGGTTTCAATTATTGCAAACACACTTCTTTTGTTTCTGATTATGAACTGCTGACTGCAAGCCTTTTCGTTCGCATAAAGACGTCGGCTGCTTCAATTTGATCAGCTGAGCACTGCGGGTGACTGGCCGCTCCTACTGCAGATTTTAGTTAGGGTTCTGGCACTGCTGCTAACGTAGACCTTCATGTCGTGCAGCTCTTATAAGTACATATGCGGGCTATTCGTAGCATGAGCTGTATTTATTCTACCTATGAAGTCCACTCGATTAGTTTTGATTGGGTACGTCAACTCTGTTCACATTTTGTTCCGTAACTGTATTTGATAAGGTTCAGTTCACTGAACATGCATCCAATCCCTGTGTTCAACCAGAGTAGCATGATCCAACTCTGGCAGCTCGAAGAAGAGATGTTTTCGGGAGCATTTCTGTACTAATTCATTTCATCCTGGAATGCAGCGGTGCTCCCCAGGTTTTTCCAGCTGACTATAGTGAGTTTCTTTCAATACAGTTGAATTGAATTGATTCTTTCTCGTCCAAGGCTTATGAGTTACCAAAAAGGACATCGACGGTTTTTTAACCACCAAACAGCGCTCATTCGCATTTGGAAGTTTGAGTACCAATTCTCAAAATTTAGAGTCTTGAAGTTAATGTTTTCTAAATATTTGAGCACACTGCACAGGTCGCCGTCCGCTACACCGCACGCCCGACAACAGCAGGTTTGATGACTACATTAAAAGAAAAATCCGCATAAGTCGATTCAAGGCGTATTTGGCGTGTTTCATTATTCGCAACCTTGACATCTCAGTGATGTGATACTTTCAAAAAGAAGTTCTCTAGGATAAATGAGCATCACTTAAAGGAAAATAAGATATTCTATACAAAATCTGTAGAATCACCAAAAACCACAAAAAAGCCAACATGGCCTATAAGCCACGAAAAATCTCGTCTTTCCAGAAACAGCTTTTCTCCCCACTTAAACAGTGTAATAACCAGCTAAATTTATCGAGAGAACCGCTAAGCTAGCAACAAGGTATTCCTGACTTATCCAGGCAGGCCCGTTGCTTTGAAATTCGTCACCGCTTTTTTCATTTACTTATTGTGTTCGGCTTCGTATGCGGAAGCAAATTGCAGACGCGTTTGCAGGCTTGGAATGAAGGTAGCGCAAAAAAAGACGAAACCAGAAAAGAAGACGACGCTACACAAAGAATGCTTTGAGTCGCGTCGTCTTTTCTGGTTTCGCCCTTTCTTCGCTGCCACCAACTATAGTTCCGTACCATAATTTATGGTGATGTTTTCAGGCACTCAGAACTAGAGGGAGTACATGTGTACTCAATAGCTGAAATGAACGAGGATCGCGTAAGAATCGTGAGGCTAGCTGGTCTTCAGACAACAACGCAGAAGAAACATGGCACCTATGCACGGTTACGGTAGGTACGCGACGCAACATATCATAAAAAATACTCCAGACGCTTCAGTTTTGCAGTTTACAGCAACAGACAGCTACATTGCACATCGCCATTTTCTCAGGACCTGCGTTTTTACGTTCAAAACTTTGTTCATAGGCCACATTTAGGAATTTTAAATAATGTAGCAACCATCGAATCGTTTGATGATGGCGGCGCGCATTCGTTTCTCACTCAAATGCATGAGCTGAATGCGCAGTTTTTCCTCTATAGCCAATATGCTAACTCTACCCCATAACAATGTCCACGCCATGCTCCTGCGAGTCACCTGAGCACCACTGTATTTTCTACGGATGCAGTAACAATCAGAGGAAGATCAAAGGCAGGATTGTTGACCACTATGTGTGGCACTTGATGTGTGTCGAGAGGTGTGCCATTACGGAGCGTTCCGTCTGCATACTTTCCCATTAAGCGTGAAAAATTGCAGTTCAGTTCAATCGTTCAGTCGTGTCCTACTCTTCGTGACCCTATGGACCACGTCACTCCACGCTTTCCGGTCTCTCACTATCTTCCTAACATCACATAACTTCACCTGCAGCGCCTCAAGGATGCCATCTAACCATCGCGTTGGCTGCCTACCCCTTCTCCGGCGACCCTCAACCTTTCCCAACATGAAATCTTTCTCCAGCGACTCTTCTCTTCTCATCAGATGACCAAAGTAGCTGAGCTTTAACTTTAGAATTTGACCCTCCAATGAGCAGTCAGGGTTTATGATCAACAATATCGACTGATTTGATCTTCTGGCAGTCCAAGGAACTCTCACGAGGCTCCGCCAGCACCACAATTCAAACGCGTCAATTCTTCGGCGGTCAGCCTTCTTCACAGTTCAACTCTCGCATCCATACATCACAACTGGAAAGATGATAGCACGAGTTATACGGATCTTGGTTGGCAGACTAATGTCTCTGCTCTTTACTAGGCGGTCAAGGTTAATCATGGCTTTCTTTCCCAGAAGCAGGCGTCTCCTAATTTCACAGCTGCAGTCTCCTTCCGAGGTAATCTTGGAGCCCAAGAAGAGAAAATCTTACACAGCTTCCATTTCTTGTCCCTTGATGCTCCAAGACTTGATAGGGCAAGATGCCATGATCATTGTCTTTTTAATGTAGAGTTTAAGCCCAAACGTTTCACTCTCTTCTTGTACGCGCATCAAAAGTCTCCAGAGTTCCATTTTACTTTCTGCCATTAAAGTGGTGTCATCCGCATATCTAAGGTTGTTGATACGTTTTCCAGCAATCTTCACTCCAGCTAAAGACTCGTCTAGACCGGCCTTCCTCATGATGCACTCTGCATATAGGTTAAATAGGCGGGGCGACAGTATGCAGCCTTGTCTCACTCCTTTCTCAATCGGAAACAAATCAGTAAGGCCATGCCCAGTTCTGACGGTGGCCTCGCCCTTCATACAAGTTCCTGAGGAGGCAGATGAGGTGAATTGGAACTCCCATCTCTGGAGAGCTTGCCACAATCTGCTGTGATCTACGCAGTCAAACGCTTTCGCATAATCAATAAAGCAGAAGAAGATGGGTTTCTGGAACTCTCTTGCTTTTTCCATGATCCAGCGAAGGTTGGGAATCTGGTCTCTAGTTCCCCTGCCCTTGCGAAACCCAGCTTGCACGTCCGGAAGCTCCCGATCCACATACTGCTGCAGCCTACCTTGGAGGATTTTGAACACCCTGCCTCAAAAACGGATGTGTGCGGCACATAGAAAATATTTCGAACTAAGCAGAAACGCACTAGCAAATGATGTATTTAAAACAGTTGGCTTCACGGCGTGGCCATCGTAATATGTTAATGGTTCAGTGACCGTGTTTGGTGACGTTATGCTTGCTAAAAGCAGTTTCTCGACTTAACATCGACCGAATGAAACCACATATATATCTTCCTCCATTGCTGCACAATAAATATAAGTGCAGTCTTCAGCTAAAACTGTGCTTTCTCTGTGTTTCTATTGCTCTGCAGTTTTTGTTTGCGCTGTTGTGCTGTTTCGATGTTCGTGGCATCGATTTATATTGTGACATTCAAAATAGTGCGTTGGGAGTATACAAGAGATAAAAACTAATGAGTTTGTTCGAGTAGGTTGATCTACCATCGACACATTTTGGCCACTAGAAATGTTTGGATTGCTTTTGCAGCTCGAGTGATCAATCCTATGAGTAGATCGCTCTTCGTCAGATGTTGACTATTGCATACTCGGCATTTAGGAGCTTCACGCTAAAGCACGCTCATAAATCGCAACTCAAAACAACCTCGGAGAGTTTGATGCAATCAACCCGAAAAAAGCATGCCAGACCTACTTTCTGCACAGGTGCTCCACCATTAACACGCAAAGGACAGGTGTGCAGAGGGATCGCTCCTAACAATGCTGGCTGTGTTATTAAAATCTGCATCGGTTCATAGAAATCCTATGCCGCACAATAAGCAATATCGTGCAGTAGAAATCACATCGATATTTAAGGCGTTGTGCATAATTTAAAAATTATGACTGGCCGTTTTTCCCGAGTGCGTCGTTAGTCGTGCCATATCATGTGCCATAGTAACACGTAGTTAAAGGAGGAGAGCCCGCGGCCTAAAGATAAATTGGTGGATTAGGTGAGGGGAGGGTACCGGACTCTGAAATGATGTCTAGCAGTTCTCTTAAAAGTCCAGTGGCAGTCCGGACGTTGTGCTTTTCCACACATTTAACAAATGGCAGTAAGAAATTTTAATTAGATCGGCGCCCAATTTTCTCTGTTATATGATCTATAGCCACAATGCGTTTGCAGAGCTCTTCCAGTTCTCTGTCATATTTTAACGTAATCTTCATCACCTGACGGCACTTATCCCAAATAATTGGGTAGGACGTTAAGCTGGCTTCTTTCTGCAGGATGCTTCCATGTTCGCTAGCTTGCCGCAGAAAGAAATTAGCATTATGTGAATATCAACGTTCGACCGGTTTTTACCTGAGCTACTCAAACGAGATGAGGACCGAGGGTAGAAAGAGGTGAAGATGACTACACAGAATCAAAGGAAACCGAACAGTGGTTAAGGGGGAGCTTGAGTAGCTAGCAACATTGAGTGACTAGCGGACTGATGACCGTCCCTACCATTTTTCTGCATTTTATTTAAAAGAAAAGAATACAGAGACCACTGCCATGTGTTAAATATACTTCAATCTTTTTAGCCACTGCTTCAGAAGCCCAGCACTTCCCGGTCTTGATGATGCCATCTAACGCAGTGCGAGCAAGTGAGCAATACATGACAAGATTGCCTTCAAACGAGACCTTCCGGCACATGTGTATTCACATGGGTATTGTCGTATGAGAATCTGACATCGTAAAAGCTAAAAATCAAGCTCAAAGTTGCCGCAGAACACACCACCCTGCCGTGGAGCAACAACAGACTAGAGGACTGCTAAGAGGACGAGTATAATGCAAAAGAACTTACTTTTAGCCAGACGGAAGAGGGCGTTGTGATGCATATTCTTTTGTGCCGCCGCCGTTGCCGCTGCATAAGTGACTAAATTGGACGCTGCTGAGCAAAGAAGTGCTTGGTACGAAGGATGACTGCTTGGTGACGCCAGCAATGTGAGCTGATGAGATGGAAATCATTCACAAATGAGCGCGTCAACGGGGAAAACACGTAGCTGGAATAGTCGACGGAGCAATGGGTAAATCATTAAGCAGCCTTTCTAATACCCACGAACACTTGAAAAACTAACGAGTGGAAACCGAGCATCGCGATGCATGCACTCTCTGCTAGTAAGGTTGCCAAAGTGAGCAACGTGGTTGTGCATTATCAACGGCAGAGTTGGTTGGGGGACTCACAGGTGCAACTACGTTCCCTGCGTCTCGAGCCATTCTTTTTTAAAACAACGGTGCTCCTTTGAAAACACTGTAGCGTCCGTTTCTAGCCGCAAGACCGAGATTTGATTGACATCTACCAGGAAAATGTTTCAGAAAGGGAATAGTAGCAGTGAAAAGGAAACATATTCATTTGTGCGTTGTGCTGGAATATTCATGCAAACGTTCTGCAAAAGCATGCGATATACTTTCTACCTATGTCATGGTAGTTGTGTTCGTACTCATAGAAATGCCATTGAAGGAAAATAAACTTCCTGCTTGCATTATAAGTACGTTACAGCTTATATGCGTGTATTATTGCGAGAATGCGTGCTTCTTGTGAAAAGTTATCAGAGATATCTCCGTAGTGTACGGCGAATATACGGCATCAAAATATTTTGCAGCAGAGACCCCTTCTGTGATAAAGCCATCATGCTACCCTCGTCTTGCAAAAGAAGTAGCCCGTGTAGTTTGTTTTATTTCGTTATTGTTTCGTGCGGTTCCTCAACGCTCACATGTGCCTTTTCCCGCGTCACTTGTTTTTACTTCGTATTGTGTTCCCGGGCCTCCCCGTATGGTGTGCAATTTTTGCGCACACCTGCGGCGGTCCTCCTCGGTCTCTATGTTGCCGAAATATTTCTATTTCGTGGTCCTCCGTAGTGCTTCGAGGAACAGGTGCGAAATCGCAAAGCCCATATGCAAATTGCCTGCCTTCTTGCAAGCGTGCACGAGCGTAGGACCTACGCTGCATGCGTAAAATGCCGGATTTTATGCCTTAGAGCGTAATCCACGTTCCGGTAGGATAAAAGAAGATATTGCATTAAAGCGTGGAAGAAATCTTGCGCAGCATGGGTACCAAACTGCACTCTGGTTTCTATCAAACAGGGTTGCTCGAATTTCAATGTTTCAGGCCCGGGTGGCAGAGAAATAAGGCAATTGCTTCGTACTCATGCAAGCGCCGCGTAACTTTATTTTATGCCACGTGTGAAGAAATGTTTTCTGGGTTTCGTGACTCTCGCAGGATATATTGGTTGCACCAAGTTTTAAGCGTTCACGGTACTTTTAACGATGAAGTCACCGTATTATTTGTCCGCACTGCTTGGCAATGAGACGTTATGCGCATGCGTGTCTTAACAGCACGGAGAAAATTGCGTTTCATTTCCACCGTATTTGACGTAGCGTACTAATCGGAAGAAAGAGTGGATACTGGTGTCGAATATTCTCATCGCATTTTTACAAAACGCCAACCAGAATGTTTTGTTTGATTTGGTTTTACGTCTCGAAAAGACTCAGGCTATTATCGATGTCGTATTGGAGCGCTCTGCTCACTGCCAACCAGCTGGTGATGTTTAGGAACCATTCATATCGCACAATATATAACGCTTGTGTGCAAAGTCTAGGAAACGTTTATAAACATTTAAAATAGGAAAGCCATAGATAACATATCCAAATTAGACAGGAGAATTATGTTTTAGGCTTCGTTGTAGTATCAGTTCTTTTTCATATATTTATTTTTGAAATGCTGCGTCATTTAGGGTGAAATAAAAAAGCAGGGATGCTGAACATTTAAAATGCGGAAAAAAATTTAGGTTTCAAAATTTCGACCAATATTAAGTGTACGGATTTTCTCTCCCGGGCTAAATTTTATCTAGGGGTAAAATATTTTTATATGGTGTACCATGCTGCATGACATTCAACAAATGAAGAAATAAGTGTCTAGGTGTGTGAACGAAGACGACGCTCAGTGTTGAGTTGTGCGGCTAAGCGGTGCCCAGCGATTTCAGAGTGGTGTGACTCATCGATGCGTGATTTCCACTCGTAACATCTTTGGTGGAGGTGCGGGGTGGGCGACCGGCTGGAAACATGAGCAGGTGGAACAGGATCTGCACGGGACGGGTCAGGTTGGGGCGAGAAACTGCACGGTGCAGAGATTCCACTGCGATTGACGTAGTAGAATGAGCGTGACGACATGTACCAGCGGTTGCGGCAATGACGGGAGATATGACCAACACGGGAACAGTTGAAGCAAATGGGGCGATCGTCAACGGTATGCTAGTCATTAGTATTACGGTAGCGGTATCGAGGCCTAAAGCTGGGGTTAGAGGCAGCAGCGGTCACAGGAGGGGCTGAGTTGGAGTCGATGGTGTTCGGGACGTGGCCAGTAGAGATGCCCATGTTAGCGACCTCCTGGCGAACAGCCTGGATGAAGGATACCGTAGGAAGGGTATTGTCTGTCAGCTGAGATCAGGAAACAGCGGGAGCCATGGCCTCGAGTTCGCTTCGGACGATTCGTATCAAGTTAGTCGGGTTGGAAGGCTGACGGAGAATAGGCAGGCCAGTACAGGACGAGGTAGCAGCTGTGTTCGGCAAGCGGTAAAACCGGTGACATATGCGTTTTTGTTTCGCCTGCTCAAAGCGCTGGCACACTTGAAGAGCAGAGTCAACAGTTGAACAGTCTTTGCATAAGAGTAGGTAAAAAGCGTCATCTGCTATACCCTTTAGTATGTGTCCCACTTTATCTTCCTCACTCATGGCCGAGTCGACTTTTCGGCACAGGGAGAGGACGTCTTGGATGTAAGAAATATATGACTCGGACGATGTTTGGGTGCGAGATGCCAGGTCTTTCTTGGTAGCAAGGCGGCGTCCAATAGGTTTGCCGAAGAGGTCGTGAAGCTTCTGTTTGCTTACGTCCCAAGATGCCAGTTCGTCTTCGTGCGTTTCAAACCAAACGCGCGCGGTGCCGGTCAAATAAAGTATGATATTTGCCAGCATGAGCGTTGCGTCCCAACGGTTGTGTTTGCTTACTCGTTCGTAGAGGGCCAACCAGTTCTCCACATCAACGTCATCAGTCCCGCAGAAGGTGCCCGGGTTTCGGAGTTGTGCCATCACGAGAGTTGGGGCGGCGGCCGTAGAGGGGGTGGGGTTTGTGGACATGGTGATGGTATCGCCGTGGCGTCCACTGCGGAGATCCAGCCTGTTGTACGGGGATCGAAGATTTCATGTTTCATGATTTCATGATGAATGTTTGTACGATCCTTTACTGTCATCACAGGCCACCATGCCTTGTGCTGGCTATCTTCACCCAAAGACCCTACTGGACGTTTGGGACGCTGTGCGTTCAGATTGCAAGAATACACCTTTTTCGTGGTCTATAAGTCTGGTCGGCTTCAGCAAGATGCATACTGCTTGTCCCGCCACCCTCTCGACCCTCCCAGCTCTACGGCCTGGGACATTGACGCATGCGTCCTGTCTTTATCGGTCTTTCCCCCCATAGCTGATGAGCAGCGCTTGGACTCCGCGCTCCGGTCTATCTTCGACCATCTGACTACCGGCCAGTCTCATCCTGCCCTCGCCATGCTCGTACTGCAAGGGGACGCATTATACCGCCGCAATATGCGACCTGATGGCGCTGAGCTCTTATTCGTCGTTCCGAAACATCTGAGCTCCACCATCCTGGAACAATTTCATGATGCTCCCACCGCTGGACATCTTGGCGTGTCCCGCACGTATGACAGCGTGCGCCGACGTTTTTACTGGTTGGGCCTCTATCACTCAGTTCAACCCCCCACGATCAATCTTCGGTTCAACATGGCGAAGACACCAAGCCGAATCCGGTGACGGAGATCGCCGAAAGGCTGCCGTACACAGACGAAGAGAGGCGGGTCAAGCAAGACGTCCGCTTTCGCTTTGGTTACTTAAGTTTAGCCGCGTTAAAATTTTGCCTAATTTTTATAATAGGAGAATGATATCATAAAACAGCTGCATTTAGTTGTCAATTGGGTGGAGAACAGTGCCTCAAGTGACACAGTAGCAGGAACTGGACAGAGTTAGGCTTCGCCTTACTGCGTGGTTGGAGCTCACAATGTCAAATACCACGCCGAAAAGGAAACTTTGCACGAATGTTGATTAAACAAAGGACAGTCTCACACCTTCTCGCCATTTACAAAATACCATATGTAGCGATGAGCAATAACCTGATTCCAGCATCTGTTTACACCACAAACCAAGAATGCAGGCAGCATCCTCTTTCCAAATGAGGCAGGTTAACAAAAGCTGCCGCCCCATCATGATTGCTCGACACCCTTCAGAATACCTATTTCGGTCAGAAATATATGTTGCGGCCGTTTAGAATGTTTTACATTGGAACTACTTTCACCATTTTTGCTCGCAGTTGAGTTACAGAGCTTCATTATTAAAACGTTTTAGTCGTCTGAAAAGTGTTCATGAATTTATTTTCAACCGTATACAATGGAACTGAGGGGTTCATAAGCTAGCTTTATTTTGTTTACATAAAATGTTTCTATCAGCTTCCTGACTTTCATTGCATTGTTTTGGTTCTGTTCGAACCCTAATATATAACTGATGATTGATGCGGAATGGCACTCAGGTTGTTGCAATTATCAACTGCGGCTTAATAATGGCGTTATTGTTGATTTTGTTAGAGAAAAGGTTACCGAGACTACCTGTGGTTGTGAATAAAACCAGAATAAAACCAGGTCTTTGCCTAGCAGTTCTTTAACAGCTAGAATAAAACGAAAACAGGCCTGAATTGATTTAATGGCCTGTAATGAGATTAGAGGAGCGGGGTCCTAAACTGCTCACATATCGCCCACTTTTTACCTTGGGTTATTTAAAATGGAGGTCTATCTATGATTATGGTGGCAGACGCGAAATAAAGACGAAGGCATCCAAGCACGCGGTTAGCGTTAATTGGCATATAAATTCAACATGTGTTTTCTAATAAAGGTTATTTGCTATGTAAGTGCCGAGATATCTGTACATTACTAAAGATGCATGTTAACAAAGAAGTACCGATGAAGCAATAAATGGGATCGAAAAATAAACGGCGTAAGACCACCAGGCGCTTATACACAGTAACTTTAAGGGTCATCAGCCAATTTGTACTCCCTCAATTTATCTCGTGTCGTGGGGCAAATATACAATTGTCAGAAAACAATTTAATTTGAAAAGTTACTTGTGTGGGTAGATTGTAATCTAAAATCAGAAGCAACAGGGCCCTAAATCAGAACCTTCTGGATCACTGAACTTTACGAAAATGGTGCAGGAGTCATGCTTTTTAACAGAGACATAAAGAGAAAGGCAGATAAACGACACGTAAACCAGTTGGAAATGGTATGACCAATTTTAAGGGCACTGATTTGTTATAGAGTAAACGATGACAAGTGGCATCAAACGGTTTCACCAAATAGTCTACTACGTCTTCTTTGCTTTTCTCCAAATAAATCACTCGTAAAGGATACCAGCTGCGTTTCACTTGACCATGACACTCTGAAACGATAATGGCCTGGCGTGAAGAATGAAGTCTCCCAAAGAAAAGACAAAATGTGGGAGTAGAGAGCGATTTCTAAATCTTAATTGAAACACTGCATGGTTAATGCATTGGCCTGTAACTAAAGGGCGAATGAGTATACTTTCTGATATACAAGACGAAGAATGTTCCCTAACTCTCCCATTCACTTGGAACACTTCAAGACTTTATGATTGGGCATATATTTCACACAAAATCAATGACGAGAAATAACCGTTTTAAGTAATATTTTGTTTATTCCATCATTACCGTGCAAGACTGAACCAGACACCGCTGACTTTGAAAGAGAGGCAAATCCACGAGAATTGATATCTACCGTGCACATTGAAACAAATTAACACTTTCGAACAACATCGTTATTGGTAGTAGACAGGGTTAAAAAACTTGAAGAAAATAAATTATTCAGGTTGTCAGAGGCAGGCGTAATAATCTTCAGGGTGTTGCTATGATGCTAAATTACTTTAGCATTGTCTTTATTACTGCTGACCCCATTTTAGATTTTATTATCATCTCTAAGGAGTGACAGCAAAAAGTGTTGGACAACCTCATCTTTAATGTCCATGATAGCATTCTTACATCCTGCATTACTAGCTGTAATAACTTTGCACGCCGAAATATTCTTGGTAAGAGGCGCTTTAGGTGGCGTTAAACTATGAAGCATTAGAATTAAGTTGAAAAAATTTTTTAGGTATGTGCTTAGCAGTAAATTTTTTTTACAAGAAATCTGCATTTGTTCAATGGATCAAACTTAAAATTGGAAATATTTTCAAAAGTGAAAATTTGCAGTTCAGTACATGTAGTAATAACGTGTGCATTCTTGCAATCGCGCATGAATTCTGATTATTTCTTGGTTGCGACGAAAGCTTGAATATTAAGGTAACGATGTAGTGCTTGCTAAACCCAGAAAATTAAATCAGTTTTTATGCCCTGAAACGAACTCTGATTTATAGGAAGTTCCAGAAACAGAGGGATAACAGATGAGCTCTCAGAAGAGCAGGAACATGTTATGGAAGAATCTGTGCATCGAATAATTGCCATAATGTTAAAATTATCAAGAAACGAAAGAGGCAAAGGCAGAAAGAGCATGATGAGCTCATTTGGTACATGACAAACATCAAAACAAAATGCCGAATGGGCATTCGATAGTATACACACGAGATAAAACTTTTGCATACGTTAAATATACGGGCGAATACAATCTCCAAAGGTGACATAAAGTTCACTGCGCTGGACAGAAATTAGTTGCGCACACCTATCAATACACCTCCACCTAAATGGGAGTTGCGGTCGACCTATGGAACCTGTAAGTGCATTTGTACTCAGGTGCAATCAGCAATATCGCTATAGAACGCCACTTCTTGGTCAGGAATACGATGACTGCTGGGCATGTCTCAATGACAACAGATAGGTTATTACGACTGTACATGCATTACAATAGAAGACAGGAATGCGTTTTGTTCTCGAGCCTTTGTTTTGTTATGCGTGAGAATTCTGTGAACCGTTACTAATTGCCGCGAACGTGCTGCAAGCGGCATGGGCTAAACTAAGTGAAGAACCTAACTGGCGGACACGGTTAATGACGGTACAATACAAGTAGCATTAATGGATCCTGCATCGCTTGTTCCACCGACGAAAATAAGGATGGTGAGTTGGCTTGTGCAATTTGGTTAGCTCGCAAAAATATTCACTTATCGAAACACCAGAAGTTTAAGACTTTTATCTTATGTGAAAAATGTCCTGCTTCACTTTTGGTGAAACAATAAGCGCCACAATTACGGGCCTGCATTTATCTTCTTCGCACGAGCCTGACCTGAGCGCTCGGCTCGTGCTTTCTTCAGGTATTGGAAATTTAGTATTTGATGACAAATGTCACAAACCTGCATCACTGACTGTGACTGCGTTACTGCTGTGTCTTATGGAATTAAAGGTAAACTTTTTGCCTTTTGATCGGTTTTTGTAATCATCTACCCGAGCCTCTATTCAGAACGATCATCCGGATTCGACCACCTTTGCAGCGCTGCAAAGGCAGGTCAGGTTGTATGTGACCCTATTTATTCAACCAGATGCTCAAGTGCACATAATCTGGGGGCCAAGTCTGAAACGTATTTTCACTAAATGCTGCTGATGGGCTTTGACCTGGGAAAGTAGTAGCAATAACTCAGTGGAACGTTCATTCGATTTGGAGACAGTACACAAATAAAAAGTATTCCCGGTCAGAAAAAACTACAGAACATTTCCCGATGTTATGACAGAATTTCTGTGCGGTTTTTGACAGGAAAGCTGTTGTCACAACAGAACGGTCCGTAGTTACATCAGAAATTTCTGTAGTTACATCATAAAAATGATACAGAACTGCAGACAATAGAAATATACTACAGAAAAACTACAGAACTACAGAAAAGTACTGCAGAACTAAAGAAAAATCAGACGTTTACGACAGAACTACAGAATATTTTGCCGTACTTTGACACGGTTCTATAGTTTTTTCGACTGGGTTTACGCTTTGTCAGCCGGCACCGAGTTTAAATCAATGTCGCCTGCTAGCAAAAACGATAATAAAGTTGACATAAAATCACAGGCGGCATGAAAAATTACTTCTGGGTAAACATGGAGCAGCGCACAAACATAGCTAGTGTTCTTAGCCTACAAGGAGGGACCATCGGCAACCTAAAGAATAAGAAGCACACCGAGGCGTAAGACATACAAATATTTCGCTGAGCACCCACTGCTAAAGTGTATGTTGAAGTAGGGGGAGATAATTGAGAAACGTAATCACGCGGCTCGAATGCCACACCATTATGCAAACTGATTTTTGGGCCAAATGCGCAGAAGGTACCTTCGCTTAATCGTTAAGGAAATATGGGCGTACGCGGTGAACAGACATCTAGATCAGCAACTATTAAGAAATTGATTCCCATCGCCGAGCACGGTAACGTGCTGCTCCGCCTAGTCACCTTGGTTACCGGAATTAGGTGAATGGAAAAAGGCTGGAGATCACTTTAGGAGAAGTCCACAAGGCTGCGGCGCAATCCGACTCCAGTGATTTTTGGCAATGGCGGCCAAGAAGGAGCATGAAAAAAATAGCGTTTGCTCCATAGTACTTTCATCTGTGAGGTTCGCGTTTACCCTGGACATAGCAGCTAATGCGTTGCATAGATGGCGCCACGTACTCATGCGCTGTATGTTGTTTCACCTCTCGCTGTGCGGTAAACATAGTTGCCTTCACTGTCGTGTCCGGGCACGAGAGCCTATGCTATTGCCGCAGCCAATCACGCCTCGGGTAAAGCTGCAACAAAGTCTCGAGTTGTGCATTGAACATCTCAGTCTTCATGTAGTTCTTTCTGCGCTGCTTCTTTATTTAACCTAGGTAAAAGCGCTATCCACATGAGCCATCTCGTTAAATACAGACTGCAGCCGCGCCAGACAGGCTGTCGAGACTGTCGAAGAACAAGAAGCCTGACCACCAATTTGCTCAGGGCTTAGCAAGCGAGGATGGGCGCCAAGATCGAAGCGGCAGCCGCGACTGCATGCGGCTGCAGCCGATGGCTAACGCTGGTAAAACATTGTTCAAGTATTGTTGAACTTCCACAACTTTTTAGGCATTTAGCAGGTATGCACATGTCCACGCATGCTTGGCATTCAGTTCGAATCGCCGTAAACAGGCTGAAAACTGCCAATATATATGGCTACATGCGGTACTCAACATTCCTGAAGTGGTTTCACTCGGGCAATGAAACTCGTCTTTTAAAGAAAGCTTCACTATCTTTAGAATTGCGACCTATGTGAAATGAGAGAACGGAAATCGTGAGTAGATGAAATCTTCTGAGGGATAGTCAAATTCTTTAGCGCTTGCGGCGCAGGTCAACCATGGGAAGCTGGAGGAAATGACATGATACGGTATGTAAATGTTGTCAATAAAGGTTACAGAAATTCAAAGCGCCAGTAGAGTCCGGATGGTAAAATGCACATACCACAAAAGGAAGCTTGTAATGTATACCTATTGTTCTTGCACTTTAACGCAAAGCGTAACAAGAAAAGTAATTTTCCAGTTAATGGCTTAGCAAATGAACTGCTTCCAGTGGTTCATTTGCCACAGCGAATCATCAGTGCATTCATTAACAATGCGAATACGGTTGCAACAGAGGCAGAAACGACATTGAGTACACAGACAACACACGGAAACTTGGGTTTTATTCCCCTATTCCTGCATTTACCTTTTTGGCCATTTCATATTATAAGCAAGCAAAAAGAAAACCCGATGAAAAATCGATAGCCAGCGACTGCTGCCTATGTACGTCAACGTTATCTTTCGCTGAGGTCTAGAAATTAGGCGGCTGTATTTAAAACGGATTCTCGCTTTTTTAGAGGTTAAATGCATAGGTATTATGTCTTTTATTTTCTGCTTGAAAATTCGCGATTAGTGAGGGCACCTTTTGTAAAGCTATATTGATTTCGCATTATAGCCCTGACTGCGCTGGTTACGACATCTGAGCCAGTAATGGACTGAGTAGCGACTATAGTTGTGCTCGTTGCAGGGCACTGTTTAACAATGAGTGAATCTCGTTTCGCACTCGACTGACAAAGCATCCTCTCGTTTCTTTCTTTTGCAGAAAAAACGAGCAATGTGTGTGAGCCTAAAACATAACACATTTAACGTAATTCCACATTAGCAACAGCGCCCTCGGGCGACTCATCAATGTGTCTGTATTCAAAGTACTACTGCTGTGGATGGCGTGTATGTACATGTGTAAATACGTGCGTGCGTGCACCGCAAAACTATAGATGTATGTGCATGACACCAAATGCGTGATACACGTCGACTCATGAAGCGAGTGCCACCCAATGTGCGCGTAAATTTGTCTATAGTTCGGGTCACCCCAAGCAACCGAGTGCATTATGACATCATCGTCCTCCTTTGGCTCTCTAACTTCCTTTCCTTTCCTTTCATATTCCCCACTGCGATTGCCGTTTCCCGACGCCGTTTCCAACCGGCCGACCTCTGCACCTTTGCTGCCATTAAGGCGTACTTTCGTCCAATCTGAGATGAAATCTTAATGAACGGCAGCAATTCAGTTGTCGCATCGATTACTGAGATCGTCCCCGCTTCTCATTTATAGGGGTGGGGTCATATAGAGAGCTATTATTAGGTTCCTTTGTCATTCGTTCGCAAATCCTGTGCATTCGGTAGCAACGAGATTATTTTTAATTTTTCTTTCTGCGCCGAAGAGAAACATGTTCTTTTCTATTACGGTGACATTTTGGCATTTTTACTACATTGGAGTCGTCCCAAAATGTTAGTTTTTTGTTGTGGTTTTTTACCGGAAGTCATCAGAAACCTATCGAAAACTAACAAAAGCGAAGGCCCTACATATAATAAAAGAGCCTTTTTATACACTTGTGCACATTTTCTACCTGGAAGAATGCTCTTGAAATCAACATGCTTCAGCCGCCTATGTGAGTAAAAAAATTAACTATAATTCACGGTATAACTATATTTGGCAGCAGCGACAGCCTGCTGTATGCATCGTTTGAACAAGTGTTCTTTGCACCGTAGAATGCACGGATACCGAGCGGTCCCCACAAGCCATGGCGCGCACGTGGACCCGCTCAGGCGGGACATTTCCACCAGAAAGGACACGTGCTATAAGAAATTAGATCAGCGCAGCAAACAGTATAAGACGGCTACCTGTGGTGGCGTGGGTATTTAGCAGCTGCTACAGATTACAGTGTGCCCTGCTCAAGCAAATGTAGTTATTCTACACCACACGCCGAGTTCCCAGCATTTATGTCAACAGCTTTGCCGGTCATTGCTTTTTTGTGCAAGCTTTTGAACTCATGAATTGTCCTATTTGGCCATATCTTACAATTATTGCTGAATTCATTGTTTTGGATCATTTACCAGCGTAAAAAGCAGATTGAAAAGAGTAGCTTCGCCTTTACAATGAAAAAAAAAAAAAACAGCGATCAATGTTTGCAGTTTAGCTACACAAAATTTGAAGTATTGAGAAGTTGCTGAAGCCAAAAGAAGGAAGAGAAGAGGAGTATAGGACACACACACACACACACACACACACACACACACACACACACACACACACACACACACACACACACACACACACACACACACACACACACACACACACACACACACACACACACACACACACACACACACACACACACACACACACACACACACACACACACACACACACACACACACACACACACACACACACACACACACACACACACACACACACACACACACACACACACACACACACACACACACACACACACACACACACACACACACACACACACACACACACACACACACACACACACACACACACACACACACACACACACACACACACACACACACACACACACACACACACACACACACACACACACACACACACACACACACACACACACACACACACACACACACACACACACACACACACACACACACACACACACACACACACACACACACACACACACACACACACACACACACACACACACACACACACACACACACACACACACACACACACACACACACACACACACACACACACACACACACACACACACACACACACACACACACACACACACACACACACACACACACACACACACACACACACACACACACACACACACACACACACACACACACACACACACACACACACACACACACACACACACACACACACACACACACACACACACACACACACACACACACACACACACACACACACACACACACACACACACACACACACACACACACACACACACACACACACACACACACACACACACACACACACACACACACACACACACACACACACACACACACACACACACACACACACACACACACACACACACACACACACACACACACACACACACACACACACACACACACACACACACACACACACACACACACACACACACACACACACACACACACACACACACACACACACACACACACACACACACACACACACAACACACACACACACACACGGGCGCAGCTCCTTTGTGTCACCTGACCTCGTTCATTACAAAAAAAGTATTTCCTTTCTCTACGTTTATTGCGCGTGTGCATGCTGCTCGTCTCAAAGTAAAAATGAAGAGAACCGCAGTGGGTGTCACACTAGTTTGTGAAAGGAGGAACGAAATAGAAGAAGTGTGGCGTCGTGAACTATGAACACCTGGGCGACGTCGAGCTGACTAATGACAAGGAAAACTGCCCTAGAACATGTGCCCACTTCTGCTGCCCTGCGATCGCTAGAAACACGGGGTATGACAACAAACCGAAAACAACGAAGTTTGCCGAAGGGAGATGTAGTCGGTAGTCGGCAGTTACTGGCTGCTCGCGGGCATATGGTCGCCGTCACATAATCACATAATTTGCAGCATGCGTTGGCAACTGTGTGCACCACATGGCAGAACCATGCTGAAATAGACGCTGCAAGGTCATTGCGCAGCTTGGGCATCCCTCGAGGGAGTTAACCTAGCGCGAATGATTTTTACGTTTTTACCTCATTGAATTCTCAATGACAGATCCACTGATGGAATAAAAAAATTTGCCACTCAAATAGAGCAGAAAAATAGTCGATAAGGCATGTAGTTGAGAAATTTACGGAAGAAAGCAACACCAGGACTGGGTATTGGTAGTTGAGACTCCATTCATTACCGAGCCACTGCTCTTTTACGCTACTGACACATTCTCTGCAATACTGCAGCCGTCCGCTGCGCTGCCGAATCTTATCAGGATGAAATGGACTGGCAAATGCGGTTACCTATCAGGAGACGTTATTACTTTTTTCAGAATCGAGGTTGGTGAGCTGCATAACATAGGAAGCATAGAAAGTACAACCTTGTCATCTTCGATCTGGTCATCTTCAGAACAAAATAAAGGCTTGTTTGAAGCGGCGGCAGGGGTCAATGCTGGCGTTATTCAAATTATAGTTGATGATCAATTTTTAATGTGATACATGGCGGCGTTTGGTGTGCCTGGTTTCTTGGCAGTTCGGATTCAAACACACAAACTCTTTCATGGTTAACAGGGAATTAGGCCAGCGTTTAAAAATCGCTGACATGCTACTGTGCACAGGGAAAGGAATTAGGGAGAAAAAGACGAAATGAAATAGGTGAGAGGAATAAAAAAAATAAAGGGGAGCGAGGTATAATGCGGCCGTTAAATGCGTAGTAAGGTGAATCGTTTGTGGGATGTTGTAACTTTAAGTGATGAGATGCACCTTCTGACAAAGAAAGAGAAAAAAACCCTGGAGGTGACATGCAAGGCGAAATTAGAGCTTGTCGAGATGCCCAATGGTTTTTAAATACGCAAATGGAAGGTTCACTGCGTGCATGTGTCTGTTGCTTAGGGTGGGCTAAGGACTTGCAGCAGTGGGAACTCAACCGGCAATGCAGGCCGTGTACATTTTGTGCTAGCAAGGCAATTCCAGTTCCAAAACAATTCCTTCAGATTCAACAAACAAGGATCGGAGGCATAGCTTCAACATACCCTTTTGAGCAAAAAGATGGAATTTGCATTGTATCTTTAATAGCTCCTATATTGAGTGACCTATTGCTTGCTACGAGTGATAGGACACTTTTTAATCATATGAAGGAAGCTGGAATGACCAAGGCATTTCAATATGTCGATGATTTTTTGGTTTACCTGCCGTATGGAGAATGCACAGAGAGCAAGGTTGAGAGCATTGTGTCACTGTTCTTTAAACCACATCTGGGGCTTGATTTCACATTTGAGCAACTAAAAAATGAACAGATCAAGTACTTGGATGTCTGACTTGTGCTTCACGAAGACCATACGTGCTGGCTTTATAGGACACGAAGGGCAAAAGCCCTTTCCTTATGACTCCGGTTATATAAAGGTGATTAAAAGGGAGCTAGCTGTCTCGTGTTTACGGCAGGCGTTGATCAAATCCTGTCCGCACTTGATGGGCAACAGGTCAACCTACAGATTGAGAGGTTGAAACGAAGTGGATATCCGAGGAGCATGCTGATATCTGCGGCTGAAAGCTGTTTCAAGAATATGCGACTTCGGACAAGAGAGCGTAAAGTGAATGAAAAAGAGGAGACAGGTTGTTGTCCTGCCTTACGTACATGGCATCTCATATTGTTTTAAGAAGATAGCCAGCCAATTTGAAATTAGGGTTGTGCTGTCTGCACCTAACAAGTTAAAGAGTATGTGCAGGAAAGCAATTGGAACGAGATAGACCAAGGAAGGATGCGGTGTGCTGCACAGGGAAAGCTTTGTCAACTGCCGCACAGGTGTCGCGTACAAGATTACCCTGACATTTGGGAAGGCTTATGTGGGGCAGACAGGCCGTTGCCTCATTGAGAGGCTCCTGGCAATCCATTGCTCTCGTTGTAGAGACGGAGACAATCAACAGGACTCGAGGGGTAACCATTGTGTACCAAGGGTCACCGAAACTAAGGTGCTGGCCGGCGCAAAAGGCAGTTTTGAAAGACCGATTATTGAATCATTCAAGACGATTTCGGGGGAAGAAGGAGAATGTGTGAGTGCTCCATCGGTGGCGCTGGAGCACTCATAATGACAAGAAGATAGACGCAATTTGCCATTATTTTCATTTTATTTTTCCGTCTGAATTTTTTCTTCGCGTTTTTTTTTCTGAATCTTCTGTTTTCTTCTTCTTATTGTAACCATACGTTCGTTTTAATGCTTTCTTCATCTTCGTATCACAAATAACACCAAGTTGGTAGTGAGCGCATCATTGATATGAACGTGTTGCTTTAATCTCTTGTGCGTGTGTTGCGTTTGTTTATCACTATGCAGCGCCAGAGGTCTTCGGAGTCGTCTAACCAACTAGCCCGCTCGCAATTACTACTGACCACAGTCGCTTTCACGAAACATTTGCCTCCAGCGTGGAATACCGCTGCACGTTATTTCTTTCCCCGCGTTCATGTTATGTACAGTTCGACCTTCATGTTGCTGCTCAACTACATGCTTAACGCCATATTTCGCCGGTACGTTCTCAGGCGGCAAAGCATGATGCGCGTTGCCTTAACAAGTATTCGCTTCTTACACAGCGGAGTACTTTTCACGTTCGAAGTTATTAGTTTTCTTCCAAAATATAATATATGCTGAACAAAACTGATAGATTTCAATGTTAAAACTAGGGAAACAGGTTTTCGTTACACCTGAGTCGCTTTGGGACGTTAAACCCCACAAACCAACCAACCAGGTTTTCGTAACAAAATAATTTGTCAGGCACCGGCAGAGAGCAGCTGCGTTGCCCCGGTTAGAATTACTACATAGGCTTTACCTATATAGAAACTCCAGTCCCAGCCACCCCACTTGCATTGAATGGGCGTAATTGAAGAACGGGCGTGGTAGGTGTTCTCAACCCACCGCGGCACCTGTACGTCACCTGTGACTCTCTGCAATACAACCATTGGCTCCTTTTGAGTTTGGCCATAACAAACGGCCAGCACTTATGATGAGCATTAGGCCGCACTATTGCTGCCGGAAGTGTGTCACTATGGTTATGTTGTTGAGGGCCATGTCTCACTCTAAACCAGGCTGAGTAAAAAAGCCCTAGTTTGTTCGAGGCAATTGAAGCGTACCTAGATGAGTCTTTTCTTTGAGCATGAGGGTAATAAAGACTGAAAATGTACTGATATCCTTTTTTGTAAGCGGGAAGATTAGGACTGTGGCTTTTCTGCAATGATTCATGCAGGCGTCTTCTATGATATGAAAGCTACGGCATTCATCCCGCACGTACCGTGCTCCGAAATTGAGCAGGCGCCTTGTAGCGACTGTACGTTCCACTCCGGAGCGATCCCTATGGACTGCTCTTTGATACAGTGTACTTTTTGTATCAGAAAAATTAGCAAAAGGAAACGTTTGGAAGCCCACAAAAAGGTATTGTGAGTACTTCGCACGTAAAATATCGTGCGTATTAGCGACAAAATTTATTTTCATTCTGTATTTTTCTTTCATTATCTCCTTTTTTATTAGAGGGTAGATGGGAAAGTTTTTACGAATATGCTTGTTATTAGTGATAACGATAGTGGCGCGTGATCATCACTAGGTAGGTACAGACAAACCAGCACTGTTACGCCACTGGTGTAAAAGCTTGCACGCATTGAAAGAGCAAATGTAGCGGATATATATTAGCAGTTTGTTTATACTAGCACAGCTACACAAACTTGGGGTGAAAAAAAATGAAACAAAAATTGTGAGAGAGAGGAACGGCTGATGTAGTGAGGAAATAAAAGGAAAATAACGTATTCACAACAGCTACGTACGCGCGCGAATACATTCTTAAGACATGCGTTGTAGGTTATGAAAATATATAATTGGGGTATTCTCATGCACTGCATGTCGTTGTATTCATAAACTTTCATTTTTGCGCCAAACAGTACGAAAGAGAGGGCCCGCGGGTATTTGCATGCGCAAGCAAAAATTTTAGAACACACAAACAAGAAATGCGTATAGAAGGGAGGTTGAGCAAGGATCCAGCAAATCGCACAAAAAGTGGAAGATTTTAAATTATCATTGGTGTGACCTAAGTTTGGTAGCATCTGATGTCGCATTGCTAGTGGGTGGATTTTGTTTGAGTTTCTTTTATAATTCAAGCGAGTGTCTACACGTGCAAAATGATTGTGCATGCCCGACCGGTTCCAAACCAGATGGACAGAATGCGGGCGTCGTAATTGAGGCGGCGGTGGCGACTCTTGATAAGCGCAGAGCAAGCAATGCAATAGACGAGTTCTGCGGGGGTGCTGTTATGCTGCGACACGCTCAGGCTGTCCGTGGGCATGTCGCTTAAATTTTTCTACGAATGCAAATGGGAATTAAACACCACCCTTCTGGGCCCTGCTGCAAGTAAGCAGGATCGCAAACGGCGTTAATGGATATGAATAGCCTACAAATATACATAGCTGCGTTCGTCAAGGTCCTCGAGCTGTCAGTCCCCTGTGAGCCCTCTCCGGAGACTTACATACGGTCATTACTGTACCAGACTCCCGCAGTTCGTGCGCACGACGACGAAGAACAAAAAAAGTGTTTTCTGTGCTACAACTCTGAAAGTCTTTCATCTTGTCTTCAGTACTCTTAGACTGGCCACGCAATTATTCGCCAGAGCCCATACAATCGGATATGACGGCGCGGTTTTAGTTCGGCGTGGGCAGGGACGACACGCATGCCGCGCCGATTCTGGTAACTAATGCGCATGCGCCGATCCGTAAGTAACCCCTCAGGTCCTGCGGGCGTACACACGCATCAAATCATGGCGTATGTACGCCTGTTGCTACGCATTTTGAGGAATATGTGTTGACAACATGGCGGCACCCTGGTCGCCCGCTTCGCAACGAATATATCTGACCGTTGCTTTCTCCGACGTGATAGCTCGGCTTAGGCGGTGCACTCACTCTCGCCCACACGCCAAAGTATAAGCTGCAATTAGCACAATTAGTTCTTGTTTTCTAGATAACTTGACGAATCGCAAGGTGTAAGCCTATCTGTAAGCTGTGTATGTGGTTGTCGTAACGACAAGCATTCTGTAACTTATAGTGGGTGCATTGATTTTGTTCCGTGTGTAGGTTTTCTCATTGTAATAAAACGTTTTATAATGCGATTATTCTTCTCATAACTAATTACAGATGGTTTTGTTTTCAAACCAGTGCGCATGTGCTTTGGCTTTTTGTCACTTGATGGCGCTACTGTGCACATGGCATATGGTGGATGCGGCTGTAAGATTAATGAAAAGGTGTCGTTGTCACGCTGTTTACAGTTCACGCAACGCAGTGACCAATACGTACGCACACTTACTACGCACGCCCGACTAAAAGTGTCTACTCTCCTTAGGTATTGCTCCATACTCTGGACAGCCACTCCCAGAGATCAATTACTTGCGTCGGGAGGGG
This sequence comes from Amblyomma maculatum, assembly GCF_055883805.1. Taxonomy (NCBI): domain Eukaryota; kingdom Metazoa; phylum Arthropoda; class Arachnida; order Ixodida; family Ixodidae; genus Amblyomma; species Amblyomma maculatum. The sequence goes on from NC_139347.1 coordinate 131,942,951, forward strand.
TCCACACATCGCCGTCTCAATACGTTTGAGCCACGGGGGCGCAGGTACGCAGGAACTGTGCGAGGGAGCTCTCCCAGCACCCATAGAAAAAACTATAGATAAGAAAATTTGTTTTTGAAGCTGCGCATTAGAAAAACGACTGAGATAACCATCCATTCACTATGAGGCATGAAAATGCCTGGAGCACAGCGACAACTCTACCTGAAAACAAGACCTCGATGACCACAAAACTCTAGTTGAATATCAGTCACTGCTGAGCCAAATGCCAACAGCTTGACCAACCAGCATTGACACCGCATGACGAAACCGAGACTTTACTCTGAGGCTAGCGAATAGCAGAAACGAACAACCGAATCATAAGCACTTATCGAAGCTCGCCTTGGCAGGCACGGGCGCTGACTGCTCGGTAATCTATGGTCTATTCCCCGGTCAGCTGATGAACGCTTGTTATGGTCTGCACATCCGTTCTCGGCTGATTTCACGGAAGAAAGAGCGCTTAAATGACTTCTTCGTCTGCGCGCAGCCGCAGATCATTATATTCTGGATTGCTTCAGTATTGCGTAATGAAAATACATTAAGATATAAACCACAATTGTTTTCAACCTTTTGTGCTGCCAAAATATAACGCAGCGTACAATAAAGATGTTGCTCTTTTCAAAAATACGAGTGCATAGTTTAAAGTTAGGGCGACGTTTAAGCTTAGTCTTGAGGGTAGACCCAACGTACCGTGCGCCCTCATTATCTCATTTGTTTCTACTCTGATGCTGCCTTGATATGCCCGCTTCTTCACCCATTTTAAATTATGCTGACGTTTCATACTAGTATCTTTTGCTTTACGTACCAGCGTGGCTTCAGCTTTGAAGGTCGTCGTGGCTTGCTAACGTTAGGGTTCGGCTTCCTCCGCCCACTTCGCTTCGCTTCTGTTTCTAACGCCTGTGCCAAGGCATGTAGCATTCGCTTCAACCGTACAGCTGCCTCGCATCAAGTGCACCTCACCGCCTTCCTGATACAAGTATTAGGAATTCTGGCTGATCGTCAAGCACCATCATGGCGGTACACATGCTCGAACAAAGCCCCGCACTATTACGCGCATCTGGTACAATGTCAAACCACACCTCCGCGCCAGAGCCAGCCGCAGGCGTGTTTAATATAAGCGGCACACACACGAGGTTGTTTGACTATACAATGCTGGTTTTATTCACTGATCACCAACGCGAAATCTGACAATGATGCACCAGAACGCGGATGTGGCATCTGCCTCTGCAATATGTATAATTTCTGTAGTTCCGGTGGTTGCCGCATCACATGATGGCGCCACCCAAATGTCCGCATCGGCAAGAACTTGAATCGCCCTTGAAAGCTCCTTCTCAAACCTTGGTGCGGCAATGGCCTTTCAGAGCAAAGAGCACCCTAGACTGCTGTAGCCTAGGAAGCTCTCTACAGTAGCGACGTGCGGTGATGACGTAACGCAGTGGCACCAGCTCCAAATTCGAACTTTCTGCTTCATTGTGACATGTCAAGCGCTTTATTTTGCTCCGTCACTCTAAATTAATATCCACACAGTTGGCAATGACTGGTCTTTCTCTCGCACTAGCTGCGAGGCAGCAGACTGTCCCAGGGTGTCACTTCTCTACCAATTTTCCTTCTCATCTCTCGCTGTCATTTTCGGTTTCGTAAGGAAAACAAAATCGGATTTCCTCGCGCTCTAGGGCTTAAGAATATAAAGTTGTCTTGATTTCAAAAAAACGGATATAGCAGCGTATTGCTCGCGGCTTCGAACACCTGGATAACATTAACCATCGAACAGCGATAATTATTACGCTAATTAGTGACGTTTTGTTAATTAGCCGGACAATTTAGGATAGCTTTGTAGCTCCACTGCGGCGGAGAGTTTGTTCCTGTAAATATTTTTCTACTTTGAATACACTAATTTTTATGACTGCTTAAAAGTTTCTTGAAACTCCCTGCACACTCGTCGGAGCTGTTGACAGAGGTATGTTATTTAGTGCCAGCATTTTCTTCATTGACAGCTCGTAACAGAGTACTTCTAGAAAGCATTAACAAAAGCTCTTGAAACATTTTAATGTGCCGCACTTATAAGCACTCAGCTCTCTGGGTCCGTTGTACCTGAGTACCAAAATGGCGAAAAAAAAAATCTGCAATACATTTAGTTTACCGCACATGAGTCTTGCATCTTCCGAAACTTTTTCGAGCTCCTCAGTCTCGTTCTGCCGAGGTTGCTCTTCCTATCAACAAGTGAAAACAAAAGAAGAAATCACTTTAGGTCTTTCCGCGCAATGAAATATTCACTGCACCTCTTTTTTCCCAGCCCTCGCGAAGGCTGTATCGCTGCCGATCCCCGTCTCCTCGCAGGGCCGGTAAAGGCTCCCCTGACAATCTGTTTTGGTGGGTCCTGGTCCCAGAGCAATTTCTTTTGTTTCCAACTTCTTCGATTTTATTAGATGTGCTCAGAACCGTTGTGAGCGTTTTCATTCCAGCCAGGTTGTTTACCTCGAAAGTGGTCTCCGGGAATGGCTTTACTATGGCCCAGTACCCATTATCGCATTTTTTCTGCCAACTATTTCATTCGCTTGTGCAGTGGCGGCTAGATTGCCAACGAATTCCTTCTAGGGCTCTTTGTTGCGAGCAAATACGCAGCGATTTCCCTGTGCAGAGAAAGAAAACGGATGCACATTGCTAGTGAGGGACATTCGTGGCCCAACTCCTGCAACCCAATTGTTGTGTTAACGTTAAGATTTCGCTTTTGTGATTACGCAACTACGCAAGCTACGTTCCTGGCGGTAGATGAAGACAAAATTATATTTTGTCACTCTGGTGTTTGCGGCGTAAACTTTCAAAGGCCCCAGCAAACGTGACGTAGGCAGCGTACAAGGCTTTGGTGCGTCCTCGTCTCGAATATGCAAGTTGTATATGGGACTCTTATACACTGCCAAGGTTCTTTCGAAATTAGAAGGAGTGCAAAGGATCGCAGCCCGTTTCATCTGTAACAGATTCAAGCGCACAGATAGTGTCGCAAACATGATCAACTATCTACGTTTAGAATCCCTTCAGGCAAGGCGCGCTGAAGCAAGGTTGAAAATTTTGTATTTAATATGCAACAATCTGATTAAAATTAACTGCCATGATTACATTACTCCTGTTTCGCACGCAAGTATGCGTTTTAATCATGGAAAAATGCTAGAAGAATTGCAAGCACACTCTAATACAGTTAAGCATTCTTCTTTTTTTTTGTCAAAACAATTGCAGAGTGGAATCATCTGCCGATGTGTATAGTGAACAGCCCGAGTGTAGAAATGTTTATTGATAACTTGCGAGCCTCTCCCATGTGACACCTTTATTTCTTTTTTGCAACATCTGTTTTCCCTTCCATGAAGCTCGTGTAACTTTGTTATACCTTTTTTAATTGTATTTTTGCTCACCCCTGCTTGGAGTCAAAAGACTCCGCAGTATTACTAAATGAATAAATAAATAAAATATATGAAAATACATAATTTTTGGCGAGCTAGGCCACAAACGTCGCACAAAAAATGCAGTGGTTTTGGCCACAGCTAAACGAAAGTTTTACGTTCGAACTATCCAAGTGCTTCCGCAGAAAAATGCTCAATTAGGCGTGTTAGACTTAGATATATAGAATGAACGTTATTGAGATTTAAGAACGTGTAATTACGATTATTTCGTGTTTATACAACAATCCACGCCTCTAATGTTGCTTTACAACACATTTACTGTTAGCTAGGCGTATTAAGCATAACTATGCCAGTGCCAGTGCCAGTTAGGCTCCGGAAGGCGTAATTATGCCAATGTGCACTAAGACTAAAACGGTTATAAAAAAAAGTTGCTGGAGTGGAAGGAGCGCCCGTCGAGTGAAGCCTTCACTACGCCATCTTGAGCGGGGCAGAACAGCGAACGGGTTGCCGCAGAGCGCGCCCGTTGAGCGCACGAAGTAGGGGAGGTTGTTCAAATGCGCAGCATGGAACACAACCAAGACAAATTCTCTTAATCTCGGAGCGGCTGCAGGCACCACTAATCATTACTTATGCTTAGCAGTTTCTCCTCTGTGTTAAATTTAGATGACTGATGAATTTGCGCACGATTATTACGGAAAGCGTATACAGGTTGTTCGGAGAAAAGCTGCCGCCGCACCCCAACCTTGTGAAAAATCAGTAGGAAAATTATGGAACCCTCGTGTGGAGCTTGTGAGGCAGTGGAGTCGTATGTAGTACACAAGACTGACGTGTTAAGTCGGTGATGTGAGGATGAAGTTGGAGTATGGATTTATTAAGGAGGATTAAGTGTAGAAAGTTGAATTTAGGTTTCATAGAATTATATAATGGTAAGTTCGTGAGCGTAAGGTGCGTTTAGGTCGTATTACATTTAATTAAGCGCCATAATCTTAGATTAGGGCTATTTAAGCTTTATTTTGACAATTTACGTAGAATTAAGGATGATTCCTTTGAATTAACCTAGATTATGGCGGATTACGTTTGATTAGAGGTGATTACGCTCGTTCAGAAGGATTAAGTTGGATTAAGGTTGATCACTTTCAATTAATGTGTATTGCGTGGTATTATATGTGATTAATCTTGGTTATGTTAGATAAATTAAAATGAATGAATAATTGCTTTCGCATTCATAGCAAGTAAGCAGTAGCCCTCTACATAAAAGAAAAATGTAATTAGTAATTACAAGAACAAAGAAAGGGCTTCATCGGTTGCCAGCAGCATTTGAAATCATTCAGATAATTCATTTTATAATAGAGAACCTAGTGCAAGAGATGCTGAGCCTATCGCCGGAAAAAAGTATGTTTTCTCAGTTCATTCAGCATCTAGAAGACAACTTGCCTTGGACAAGCGTGTCTATACAAGCTTTACAATGATGTAGCTGAGCTTTACAAAAAGTAAGGATTGATCAAATAAAAAAACAGTGGAACATGTGTTGTACGAATGTCAAACTGAGATCCATCCTTTCAAGGGTTACCTTATTTAGGAATCAATTAAAGTTCATTATGCAGCATCAGGATCACGGTATTCACAGTGCACTGTGAATACCATGATCCTGATGTTCCGGAACAAGAACACCATGATGTTCTTGCTTGTAGTTAAGAAAAAAATATGGTAACGATGATGTCGCATTGATGTTTGCGGCTTCCTCCAAACCATAGAAATATTGTTTAGTTAAGTATTCCGAAAAGGAAACCATGCCTTGTTTACACTTCAGCAGAGTACACTTTAGGAGAGAATGATAATAATTTATTTACTTTGTTATGTGTTGTACAATGATATAAGTTTAAAGCAATCATACTCGATATAAGCTTTGGTACGATACATGACTTGAACGTATAGCACACATTTCAGTTTTTATTCACATTTATTAATTTGCCGTAATCGATTATGCCGTGCAGTAAGTTCAGTACAATTGTACTAGGCATATGCTATCCGCTGATATACGACTCGTAGCTATAGCATTCAATTTGTTTTTATTCGCAATGAACTCAAAAGCAGTAAATAATTGTAACCTTGAATTAACCCTGTCAGTTATACTCGACATAAGCTATTTAACGACATATGACTCGGAGTTGTCGCATAAGGTCCAAAATTATTAGCATTGAATTAATACACATATTTAGTTAAGTCTTATAAAAAATTCAGTACTATACTTTACTATACGCGACATAAGCTACGCAACTATGCAATACTGGCGTTGATACGATTTGACTCAAAGGTTTGACATTGAGGTTAACCGGCGACTTGCATTGAGTATAAGGCTCCTCCATTTTTTAAAGGTAGCGACAGGTCTTGATCCAGCCGCCCCTCCCTCCGATAGGCCGGTTAGCATCACGTGACCTCTTCGCCGCCAAGCTCCGCCCAAAGGGACCAGCGGTGCTCGCTGCGCCGCTGAAATGCACGGCGCTCTGCGCTTGCCAGCGAGATATTGGCCGATTAGTTAAGCAAAAGTACTTTACATGCCTCTATTGCATTTTTACGAGTGTATGTACAGTACTTCGTGCTTAAGCGGGCGCAAGAGTTACATCTCTGAACTCAAAGTTTGAAGCACACGCGTGACATGCGGCTGCGCCGAGTTGCCGTGCTTTCGTCTGCCGGAACCGTGCGGAAAACGCGAAAAAGTCATTTTCCATTCCTAGCGGTGACGATAATAGCAACAGAAGGAAGCTATGACCTCATGAGATCGGGCATAAGATTTTTATGGCCACGGAAAACACCCGACTATGCGAAGTGATTTCTGTCTGCTTAAAAAGCCATTCGTTTGCCCGGAATGGCCTTAGTTTGGGCATGCTAATTCATGAGCAAAATATCAAGAACGCTATGACTATGTAGCCATTACTTGTACTGTGGATGCCTAGTGAAAAGTCACTGCCGTGTCGCACCCCCTTACTTTCACCGAACAGATCAGGACTGCAATATAACGCGTGGAAGCAATGGTGTCAAAATGCTCACAATGAAAATTCAATGCTTGATAATGCTTGTTATGAAAATTCAGACCGTGTATTGATTAGTTGATTAATATAAATGAAAAATGAAACATTGAAAAAACAGGAGGGTGCAAGTGTGTCAAAATGATCGAAATAAAAAGTCAATTATTGCCTCTGCTAAATCGGTGTATAATGATTAAAAAACAAAAACAAAGATTTGTACCATAAAAAAAGTGTAAAATCAACCGTGTGTGCGTGAAACGCTATTGAGCGCTTGTTTTAACGGAGGAGTTTCGTGGCGTTGCATCGAAGTTCCGCTGAACGCGCACAGGGACTCGTCAAGTTTCAAGAGGCGGCATCCAAGCTTACTGATGACATTATTGTCCGGCAGGCGAAGGAAAACAATATAAAGCAAATTAAGAATATAAAAGTGAGAAAACGTTATCCGTGAGCTTTGTATCGCATCATACTCGATTTTTAAATTTTTTTTTGTAGTTGTTGGAAGATATACATGCGTTGGTAATGTACAGCTGCAGAGAAACTCACTTTTTTTCCAAAATAAATATATTGGAGTACTGTGTAAACGAAATAAACTCGAACCAAAAAAGTGTTTAAAACGGAGTATACCCAAACGGTTATAAACGCAATGACGCCCATATTACAGTAGAGCTTTGTGCGCAACGACGTTCTCAAAAGTTGCAGAAAACTCGCAGTCTACTTATTTTTTAGTAAGGAAACGAGCCCAATAAGTTTACTAAAATATCGTTTCTACCTCAAGTTCGCCACTAACTTCAAAGCATAATAATGAACAGTTTTCTAACCGCTGTACTGATGCGAATGGTTCAGTAGAATGGGCTGGCTCGTTTAACGCCCTCGTTTTTTTTCTTTTTTGGCGTTTATGCTGCACACGCCTATTTAAATTATTATTCCTGTCTTTTGAAGCTCCTTGAGCAGGATAGGACACAAATCTGTTGAATTAACTGGTTTATGTGTGCACCGCGCGCGGCTTCATGAGTAAGAAGCATGCACGAGAGTGTGCGGCGCGTCATCTGCTAGCGCTGTCCCTTGGACCCCTCGAGAGGGCGCTCGAGTAGTTGTCGCTACCTTTATAAAAATGGAGGAGCCTTAATTGAGTAGAGCTAAAAACGCCCCCTTACTCGGATATCATCGAAATCGTTAAAATCCAGGCGGTTCAAATAGATTTGGCGACGCCCAGTGTGGCTCACCTGATAGCCCACAGCGTTGCATCACAACTTAAAAATCCGTTAAGCAATAGCAACATAATGGCAACGCCGGCAAGCAGCACTCCCAAGCGCTTGGCAGGCAACTTCTTGTCCCCCTCAAGACGGCCACCTCAGTCTTCACCCCAGCCCGTTGGCCGGTATTGGCGACTTCCACTCCAGCAGTCTTTTTATAACCTACTTTACTAAGACACGTTAGACTTCATTTCGTAATCCGTACTTCAGATATGAGTTTTTAGTATTAATAACGCCTTATTAGCATTCAACTTGGCCTTGTTGATAGTCACGGCAATCATTGCTGTCATGATCCCTCGTAGTAGATCATAGTGAAACCATGTGCAACAAAGCTATGCTTGTTGTCTTCGAAACATTAGATAAAGATAGAGGAAACCGTGATCCTAAAACGTGGGGTATTCGCAATTCCTGCATGAGGTCATGTTGTTATATAATAACCCTGTCGACCAATCAAGATTTTTCCGCACAAATATTTCCAACACGATAGTGCCGACAATTACTACTTCTACTACTACTACGCCGACGGCTTTTTGACCTATCGAGCTGTATACGCTTCGCTTAAAATCCGCGAAATCCATCGGGTTAGGCTACATACGAACATTAAATGTGTGATTTCAACTAAGAGCTTACAGCCGCCCCTCGGCATAGAAACATTTCCGCAACCCTCAGCATCCCTTCCTGCCTGGCACGCGCTCTTTCAAGATATCGCTGTGGGGGTACGGACCGGAGACGGTACAGTGGAAGCGAATTTCAGACAAACTGATTTACCCAGCGCTGAACGTGGAAACCTTTGAGGAGAGAAGTACGCGACGAGGCGCTACCTGCCCAACTGATAGTTTATTTCCAGAATAAATATACTCTAGGAGAGAGAGAGAAAGAGAGAGAAGGCAGAGAGGTTAACCAGGAATACTCTAGGAGTTAATAATTGTTCATATCCACATGCCCAGAAGCGCCTCTAAAACTGCCTAGGGAAAGATTTTGTACATGGGTGTGCTCAGATAAGAACCGTAATCGAAGTCCCATGGCCATTTTTTGTTTTCAATCAAATTTTTATATGTGGTGAGCAAATGTCGAACACAAAAGAATGACCTTAGTTTTGCAAGATACGGCGTAGTTTTCTCGGAAAAAAAATTAACACTAATGTTGGAAAACGCCGTTTTTGCGATTTCAAGAAGTAGCAAGATTGAAGACCTACTGCTTCTGAAATATAATTTAGCAGTCTGTTATTTTCACTCGCTAAATCTATACAACCTTTAATCCTATAAAATTATTGGAAACCAGTTTTATTGTTGCAGTTGATATAGTAAAAACTCCCAAACTGCAAAGAGCGGCGCGATGTCAAAATGTCCCTTTTCAACCTTACATACTGAAACGATGCCTAACGTTGTTTGCGCTAAAACGCTTTCCCTTCATTATGCTCGTTATTTTCTCAATTTGATACAGGATTCAGAGCTCCAGATTTATAGGTGTGTTGTCCACAAGACATCGAAACCGCATAAAATTTGAACACAGAAAAAGAGGCAACTTTGATTCGAGTTAAAAAAAAAACAACAAAACTGCGTCTTTGAAATTTATAATTATCTCTCTCGCGAATCCTCAGTTCTTCAGAAATAGCACGGACTAAACATTTCTGGCAGTATATTGTCTAAAATTATAAAATAAATATAAAACCTTGCGCTTGTCGTGAATGTTGCCATCATTCAGCCCTACATTCTGGTGTGAAATAATAAAATGTTGCCACTGATACTTTCGTGTATGTTAACCAGGACTTATTCATTAATTCTGGGAGAAATTGAAGCTATAGAGTTTTCCAATCTTTCTCCATATCATTTTAAGTTCAGCAAAATTTAAGAATTAAAAAAACAACAAATTTGATTCGAAGTTAAAATCTACCCCAAATTCGATTTTAATCGAAATCAACTAAAACTGTCCTAATTGCTTCACAAATACCAAGACACTAAAAGTTTTGTATCATTTAATTTATAAATGTAAAAATAAATATAAAACAGAACGCATATTTTAAATCTATAGAAGTGGTTATAACTTCGCATTAAGGAATAGGCGTAAAAACTTCGCTTTTATAGCTACGTTTATAGGTGCAACGTTTGGAGACATGTAGCGTGCAGAGTGGGTCAGGAAGCAAACTCGAGGTACTGGCATTCTAGTTCAAATCAGTAAGAAGAAATGGGCACAGGAAGGACACGTAGTTCGAAGAAGGGGTAACCGAATATGCGTAACCAATTTGATTTCAAGGGAAAGTAAGCGTAGCGTGGCGGCAGAAAGGATTAGGTGGGTGGATGACGTCGCAAGTTAAAGTGGATACACGTGGTGCCGGACGGAGTTAATTACAGGAATATCGAAAAGGCGTTTGCCCTGCAGTAGGTAGCGTGTAGTCAGGATTATGATGATGAAGATTATAATGACGACGAAAAGCGGCCTGCGGGTAAGAGATCGACTACCAAGCATGCCCTCTAGGTAACGGTGAGCAGACAACGTCTAAGAGCGAGGGATTGTTAACACAATGCCGCGCTTTCGCTCTCTCTCACACACACGCACGCACACACACAGAGACACACACACATACACACACACACACACGCTCGAGCGCACACGCACCCACGCACACGCACACACAAAGGAGAGGCACCGTTGCCCAATCCGGTCCTCGCAAGAGCTTCGCGCATCATGCTTCAGCTGTGCGCCGAAAGAATTGCCGCACTCTTTTGCTGCCGCCAGGAAAAGCGTGAGGAGTTGAGACCGCGTACCAGTTGGTTTATTGCAAACATGAAGTCAGTTATGATATATATTTATTGTTCAATCAAGAACATTTGAAGTGTTAGCAAGTGTATGGGACATTATTTGTCGCACTATTTGGCACCTCCCACGTAATGACACGAATCCTATCTCTCATCCTATGAAACGCGCGAAAGAAGGGACACAAACATAGTAATCAGATGCCACCAGCTCTTGAGCTGTCTGTTTTCTTACAGATGTGTTTGTGCTCCACGCTGTGTTTTAGTATGAGCTTCCATCAAAAGCCCCCATTAGATGCACTTGGTAAATCAAGTTATACCTGAAGTCTGCAAAAGAGGCGTATACTTTGCAAGACAACCGACTTGAGTACGCGTGGGTCTTTCTTGTCTGTCTCAAGCTACACTGATGGAACTACAACACGGCTTCTGTTATTTTTACTTCCGGTGTGCCCGAAAGAATGGTGCATGTACCGCTGGGGGGCACCGCTTAGTTTATGGGCGGTGCTTACATCAACTGCGCGAGATCAGGTCGGACCCACGTATTGTAAAAGACCTATCTTCCGGCCTCGCGGAAACGTGGTTGAGATTATATGAGTCCTTGAGACAACAGCAGCTGCTTTCACATACAAGATCCCCGTCTGAAACAGGCATTCAATGGCGTTCAGACCTGGAAATAAGATTATACGAGAAGGAGAGCAGAAACCGGTTAACTTTTCTTGAAATTTTATACAGTTTATTGTTATTGTTTCCGAAATGGGGAATCTGGAAATGGTTTTAGACTGGAGTTATTGCGCTCCCGAGGGCAGTCGTGGCTGTCCTGACTCTCTAGTACAGTGGCAAACTAAATGCGCCGTCATCGGCTTGGAGTGACTTGTTCGGGCAGCCGTCGAGCTTAGCAAATGGACGGCTGACCTTTTTACGTAAAGTCGAGACCACTTAGTGTATAGGCAACCTACACGCACACTTGGTAAACGACCACGCAGAAGTCCATTTCGGCTCTCCTCCAAGTATAATCCTGTTCAATTGTCATACTACACCAAAACAACAAGACTTTGGTCTCGACCCTCCTCAATTTCTTCCAGATATCCCCATTTTGTCGAATTGTCTGAAAATGTGATTTTTATTAATTTCTTACAATATCACAAAAGCCTGGCCTGGCATTACATACAGGGGAACTATAGCGGTCTAATAAGAAATAAAAGATGCTGTCCAGACGGCTAAACCAGAAGCCGAAACTAGACATTATCGTTATACAAAATGTATGGGGAAAACGTTTTCCCCTCGAATTATACCTCTTTTAGTTCGTAGACAAGCGCGAGCCAAAGGCTCATGCAAAACTAAGTACAATTAGGCCTTTGTTTCCTTTGTAAAGAAGAGATATTCTACTCTAGTTTCAGTTATGATCCAAACGCAAGAAAAAAAAAACTTTACGTTGTCATACGTGGTTTAAGATGCTCCGCGTGGTTCTGCGCGTTCGAAGAAACGCCGGCCAATGACGGCGAGCATACGTAAAAAGCGTAAGAGAAAACGTTGTATAGTTACTTCAGCTTTGTCTGCTTGTGAACTTCGAGTTCGAATTAAATAGCAGCAAAATGATGGTGGCCAACAAACCTCTTTATAATCCCTGTTCAAAAAAAAAAAAAAAAAAACAGAGTCCCAATTCTTACAAAAAATAGACAGAAACGTAATGGAAGGTAGGTAATGAGCAACTGAGCAGGGCTCAGAACAAGCCATGCGGCACATTTGGCCTTTTGCAATTCGTTTGAGATCACCCAGTGTTCTGCTGGGGTGGTGGTATAAAGCCCCAAGCAGTAGTGAACGCGTTGTTCTTGCCATCTTGGCCGAATGGAGAACCGGATCTAAACACGGTCGCCGGCTGCGTTATGGGAGTCACGCCGTCGGAACTTTATGCATTTGTTAACCAAGCGTTGCTGGCCCTAGATTCGAGCCTTGGTCAGCTGACGAACCGCTTAAGCGCGTTTAAGGGAGCTGTTGATGCACTCTGGGTTCGTCTAGAACCCGTATCACTGCGCAGAAGACAGTCGGTACTTCTAAGCCATAAACGAGGCTAGAGAGGGTCATGCGCCCGGCTTATCTTGCGGCTGTACTCTTGGCGTTGGCCAATTAGGGGAGCACTTCGCCCCGCAGTTTATGTTCAATACCGACTCACACTGATAACCTGTCCTCAGGGGTTCCCTTCAGTCTTTCCGTCAAAGGTTTCGTCATAGCGGTGACACGGGGTTGTTCTTCGATGGTTTGTAATACCCAGACCCAAGATCCATGGCAGGAGTGCATCTTTCAGTGATAAGAATCTAAGGTGCGCCATGAAGAAAACTTATTTTTCTCTATAAAGCAACTTCCGGAGCTGTGTGGCTTCTGCGCATAGGGTGATAGGGTAGCCTTTTCCTACAATTATCCACTTATTTCGCGAGTTCGACGGGGAAACGAACCCAGGATGTCCATTTCTATTTGCAAGAAAGACTTCGTTCGCGGTTCAAGAAAACAGCTTCTCTTTCCGATTTTCACCTTTGCACATTGACAGGCTCAGAATGTTTTAGCATATAGCTTGCAACGGGGAACAAAGACGAAGCAAGTGGTAGTTGTTTTTTTATTCTGCTGAACGTACGAGCTGTCACCGAATATACAATAGTGGATTCGTCGTGGGAGGCTTGAAAGGTTGAAACACGCAGTCTGGCCGAACGTACGCTCACCTTTTCGGTTTAGTTTTCTTAACGGTTTTCTTACCGGGAACACTACTGCGAATCAATCATGACAAAAGCTCTCGCCTGAAAGCTCTGGGGACAGTAGGGTTCATACCATCGGCACATTCCATGAGGTTCTAAACTTCTTGGTTGGCGAGTTGTTAGCAAAGCAGGAGGTACGGATATCAATGACGACAATATCATCATTAGAATCGTCAAGTTGGGGAATCTGCTGGGGCGCAGGCGAGGGTCTCGGCGTCAGAGTGCACGTGTTCTCAATGCCGTGTGCCTCTCGGAACCGAGAAAAAAGAGGATGAAGCTGAGTGTGTGAGACTGATCCTTTCAGGGGTTGCCGCCTTCTACTCGTTACATATTCTGGTGGAGCAGCCGGGTACGATTCCCCTTTTGCTGAGTTCCACTCTTCAAGGGCAACCGAGAGTCACCGTGGATTTGACACTGGTCCACCGCAGTACCAGCCGCCGCCTCCGAGGTCAGTCGCAATAGTTCGGGCCTTCGTCCTGGACGCCTGTGAACACCATGTATAGATCGAACACGAACTTTGTGGCTAATGGAGAGAGTTCAACCCAGTTCGTCGTCCTAGTCTCGAACGCTACCGTCCTTCCATCGTGAGCATTATGAGGACGCTGAGGACTGGCTGTACCAATTCGAATGCTTCGCCAACTACAACGGCTGGGATGAGCAAAGGAAACTGCACAATGTGCACTTTGCTCTCGAAGATTCGGCGCGGACGTTGGGACCTCTTTCGTCGCCAGCTGTTGGCGACATACACCGCCAACAACCGAAGGGTGCGTACGGAGTCGGCACAGCGATCTCGCTGCCAAGCCTTGAACGAAAGAGTTGGAATGTACTACGAGGACATGATCCGCCTTTTTAGGCGTGCTGATCCAAATATGTCTGAGGAGAAGAAAGTGCGCCACATAATGCACTGGGTGAAAGAAGAACTATTTGCTGGGCTCGTGCGCAATCCACCCGGCACGACATCAGATTTTCTAGCGGATACCACCACGATGGAACAAACACTTCAACACAGGGCACACTACTATAACCATGACGTGTCCGCCATGTCACCGGCCATCTATGCTTCCGGCTTCAACGGTTCTGGTGACACCTTAAGGGAGCTTGTTCAATCCGTAGTCAGAGAAGAGCTGAGATGCATTTAGCTACAGGATCTGACGTCGTCATCGAGGCTTCCTTCACTTGCGGAGGTCGTTCGTGAGGAAGTTAGGCAAGTCGTCCCGGAGCCGTCTGTGTCTGCTGTGGAGTCACCGCCATCGAGTGTGCCTACGTACGCATCCGTACTTCAGCAGAATACCTGTGCGATTCTCCAAGAGCGAACACCAGTGCGCCTCATCCAAACCAGCACCATATTGGGCACGACTCTCCTATAGCCAGAGTAGACTCCCCTACACTTGAACAAAGCCCGCGTCGTCCTCCTCTTGTAGCCTGGGCATGGTTTCGAAAGACTCACGTCTGGCGTGCCCCTTTATTACCACTGTGGCGAGGCAGGTCACATGGTGAGGTTCTCTCCGCATCGCCGCGCCGGACTTCGTGGTTTTCATCCACGTGCACGATGTCCTCGGAGTAGTGAACGACCACCCGAAATTGAGGATTCTGTCGGCGCATACGAATCCCCCAGACGTCCCACAATACGGGTCCCGCGTCATTACCTCCTCCAGCTATCCTTCCTCACGTCCACATCCCTCTACATACCGCACTGGCCGCTTGCCGAGCTCCCGCTGCCCGATCCGTTGGAAAAACTAGGAACAACGACCTGCGGAGGTGAGGCCGTTGACGAGCGAACTGCCGAACATTCTCCATCACGTTTATTACAAGATAACGGCTGTCAGACGGAGTCAGGTAACGATGAACTTGATTGCACAGCTTCGGACCATACCGGTTTCTATAAACAATTTTCTCACTACCGCGTTAGTTGATGCGGAGGCGGACTATTCAGTTATGAGCAGTGGATTAGCCAGGAAATTGAAGAAAGTTGTAACTGAGTGAACTGGGCCTCAGATTCGCGCGGCAGGGGGACACCTTATCCCCCCGGCTGGAAGATGCGTTGCGAGAGTTGCAATTGACGTATTTGTTTACGTTGGCGACTTCGTTGTTCTTACCCACTGTTCGCGAGACGTCATACTCGGCTTGGACTTCTTACACTTTAACGGTGTGGTAATTAATTTGCAAGAATCACCTCTGACGTTTTCGCCGAGCCAAGCCATTGCGAGGTCTAGTGTCGACAGTTCATCAACCGCCTTACGTATTACAGCTGCTGACGTTACGGTCCCGCCACGGTGCACCATTATGGCCATGGTGGAAAGCGACTCACCATGCGACCGTGACGTACTGGCAGAGAGGAACGTGGGCCTGCTTCTTGAGAAAGGGGTCCGCACTGCAAGAGGACCTGTTCGCTTGCGGTATGGTTGTGCGAAGCTCTGGATTACGAATTTCGGGACTGAGTTTCAGCACGTTGCTAAAGGAGCGGCAATCGCGTATGCTGCCGACTTTATTGAGCCCGCGAACATCTGCACTCTGGCGCCGCCGTCGCCAGCCATATGCGATGCACCCGACATCCTGTCAACTGTGGACATTAATCTAAATATGTCGGCGGTTGAGCGGCAGCGACTCCTAGAGCTCCTTCGGGATTTTGCTGGATGCTTTGCAACGTCTTCGAAAGTTGCGCGCACCCCAGTAGCCAAACACCGCATTATGGTTGACTGACGACGATAAAACCGCAGAAATGCGATTTCGGATTCTAGGAGCTCCGCTTTCTTGGCCATGTTATTAGTGCTGAGGGCGTGAAACCAGATCCCGACAAGACTGTTGCGGTGGAAAACGTCCTGCGCCCAACCGACAAAAAGTCAGTTGGAAGGTTTTTGGGGCTTTGTGCCTATTACAGGCGTTCCGTCGAGAATTTTTAAACGATTGCCGAGCCTCTTACGCTTCTTACCCGAGACAATATTTCTTTTGCGTGGCAAGAGGATCAATAGGATTCCTTCAACCAGTTACGCCGGTGACTGCAGGCCGCCTCAGTACTTGCCCATTTTGACGAAAATGCTGCTACGGATATTCATACCGATGCCAGTAATTTTGGACTCGGTGCCGTTCTGATTCAGTGGCAAAATGGCGCTGAGAAAGTTATCGCTTACGCGAGTCGCTCTCTTTAAAAAGCAGAGGCAAACTACTCAACCACGGAAAAAGAATGTCTTGCGGTAGTTTGGGCAATAACTAAATTCCGACCCTATCTTTATGGACGCCCTTTTAGGGCTGTGAGTGACCACCATTCGTTATGCTGGCTAGCCAACCTAAAAGACCCCTCTGGAATGCTTGCAAAGTGGAGCCTCCGTCTCCAAAGCACGACATTACGGCTGTATACAAGTGCGGCCGTAAATACAACGACGCCGATTGCTTGTCGCGTGCACCAGTTGATGCTGCCCCACCCGACAGCGAAGACGACGACTTCCCGTTCCTTGCTGTAGTCCCAACCACGGACATGGCCCAGCGTCAATGGGCTGATCCCGGTTCACGCCCGCTTATTGAGCATCTCGAAGACCTTGATGTAGCTGTCCCACGTGCTTTCGCAGGGGGTTATCCTCCTACAGCATTCGCAATTTCACGTCCTATATAACAGAAACTTTCAGCACAACAAGGAAACCTTTCTTCTCGTAGTTCCGCCCGAATTCCGGCCAGAAATCTTGCAGGCATGCCACGATGAGCCTTCGGCTGGTCATTTAGAAGTCACGCAAACATTAGCACGCATTCGACACAATTGTACTATTTGGTAAATTGCTGCCTTCAGTCCAGCACTACGTGAGAACATGCCTAGATTGCCAGCGGCGAAAGACACCTCCAGCCGATACCTCCACCAACAGCCCCTTTCCAGCAAGTGGGCATGGATCTTCTGGGCCCTTTCCCAAAGTCCGCATCAGGAAATAGATGAATAGTAGTGGCGACGGACTACGTAACGCAATATGCCGAGACACAGCCACTTTCCCGTGAAACTGCTGCTGAAGTAGCCCAGTGTTTTAAGACGATCGTATTGCGCCACGGTGCCCCATCGGTTATTACTGACCGCGTTACAGCCTTTACGGCCGAACTAATGCAGGCTCTTTTCAGTCTTACCAGCACAAGTCATCGTAGGACTACTGCTTACCATCCACAAACAAACGGACTGACTGAACGCCTCAATAGAACACTTGCAGTCATAATTTCCTTGTACGTCGATGTTGAACATTGCACGTGGGATGAAGTTCTTTTGTATGCAACTTTTGCATACAATACGATGTGAAGGAAACGTCGAATCTTGCGCCATTCCGGCTGGTCTACGGCCGTCCCGTCACCACATTGTTGGACGCTATGCTACCTATAAGTCACAGCTACGATGCCACCAACGCCTATGCGGACGCCGAAATATTTCTGCAGCGGGCCGAAGAAGCGCGCCAGCTCGCACGGTGCCGTACTCAACATCAACAACACCGCGATGCAGATCGGTACAACCTCCGACACCGAGACGTTCACCACCAACCTGGCGATCTTGTATAGGTGAATCAGGAAATAGATGAATAGTAGTGGCGAGGACTGGCGAGTAGTGGCACCAGCGCGCCGTCGAGGACTCTCCGTGAAGCTACTTCGTCGTTACTTTGAGCCATACGAGGTCATTCAGCGTCTTAGTAACGTGACATACGAAATTGTTCCTCGGGACCAACGACCCTTAATATGGCGGCGCTCAAGTGCTGAAACTGCTTACTTAGTGCGGATGAAACCGTATTATGAGAGGGAGTGATCTTTTGCGCGTGTGCAGCTTTGTGGTCCCTGCTTCTCCTGTGTGCACCTAGTTTGAGGACACTCCCAGCGTCGAGTCGCCGCTTTTGAAGAAAGGAGGGGGGGGGGGGGGGGAGGGGGTAATGCCGCGTGCCTCTCGGAACCGAGAAAAAAAAAAGGACGAAGCTGAGTGTGTGAGACTGATCCGCTCAGGGGTTGCCACCTTCTACTCGTTAAGATATGTGTACTATCCAAATATCGTAACCCTGAATATGCTTCCTACACCTTATAAGGCGAGCAGACTTGCTTTGGGGATTCGTCCATTGGTACAAGGCATGGTGATGAATGGCCACATTAAAAGGTTACCCGCAGGTGTATGGCCAGAATTTAGATGCTGCTCACGTATCTCAGAAGAAACTCTTTCTCGGGGGCAGAATAGTTTAATTCGGTGTTCAAGAAACCCCGACTTGCGTACATAACAGCCCACTTGTGACTTTTTTGGATTTTAATAAGGACGTGCCGTCCTGCAGGCCAGCTAATCTTGCCTGCATTGTTATGGAGCTGTATTTTAGCATTCTCGACGAAGTCAGTTCGAAACGGGAGTTGCTTGCAAGGGGTTGAAGGACTTAATTGAAATGCGATTGCATGCGGTGCCTCCCATGCAAAAGGTGCGTTCTTCGTTATCAGGCTTGTAAAAGGCTCATACGATTTAAATTAATATTTTCTCAGGTGGGCTGTAATAAGTTCACAATCCAAAGAAACAGCCGAGTAGTACGTTGTCAGCCTGTGGCGGTGGAAAATTAGAACAGCATTTGATTTCTCGTGTTCGGCATAAACCTTGCCGTGATTTTCGCCGTGTCTTAAGAACTTTAGCATGGTGTAAGCTAAGTGGTAATTTTCGTTTTTTTTTTTAATAATGGCTTACAGGTACATTCGGAGTGGATGCGACGACAATAGTGCCGTAAAAGTAGGCGAATCCCTTCTGCCACCTCAGATTGATAACTGTATTGTCAATAGAGGGCTGAAAACTTATTTTAGCAACGCACAGTTCATACAGCATGACCCCACACCTATTCACAAAGCCCATCCTAAGTAATAAAGGTTGCTTTTTCGCGGCTGCTCTCAGCGAATCTGATTTGTCCATTTGCCGACTTCATACTTCAGGACTTCAGGATAAGCTTTTCGTGTAGGAGGGGTGACTGAGATCGTCGTAGATGAGTCTGAGAAGATAAAAGTGATAGTTCGTGATTGGTTAGACGGTAGTAATAAGCACAAAACCTTTGTGTTCAGATTTTTGTCATCACGATAACGACGGGTACCGTCTACGGGAGAGCCGAATAACGTCGTTGTCAAGCAGCTCCTTGACTTGGTGACAGATAGCGTCACGTTAAGGAGACATTCGGCAGGGAGACTGTCGGGGACGGTGCACGGTCTCATCAATATTAATACGATGCTTCGCTAAGTGGTTTATTTCAAACACGTGAAGAAACCGAGTAAACTTCTCTAGGCCTTACTTGTTCGGGCTGCTTCAGACAGAACGAAGCATTAACGCCCAACTGAATGCGGACGACTGGCCTGTGCGATTGCGTCGAAGATATCGAGGCTCGCCGCGCGTCTGATATCAGTGACGTTGTTACTGTCAGCAGCAACTGTTTCCCAGGTTCTGATGATGGTGCGCCCCTCCTAAATTTGTTATCGGCCCGTCTGCTTCTCCTGCGCCAGAGAGAACGACACCCCTGGTGGAGCAAAGCTGCTTTTAGAAGACAGAACTGTCTGCCCATGACGCCTTGAAAGTTTCGAAGCATCTTGCGCCCGACGGACACCACTAAGCCCTATGCGTCGTGCTTGGCATCCGCTGCAGGATCCCAAACAATAAACGAGATTTAATTACCTCACAAACTATAAGATGCGCTAATACAGATTACTAAAGAATATCTTAACGGGAAAACGTTTACTATTTATTGGCTCTAATTTTCCGCGTATCGGGAGACAAAATGGATGATCAATAACTGCTGTGAACTCAGAAAATAGTAATTTTATGGATGCATGTTTAAAATTTTTTAAGTGCAATGGTTCATGAATGGACTCGTGTTCGTTATGCAACATCAAACAAGGCAGGCTTATTTATAACTAATCAACCTGAGAACTTTTAATTCCTAACCGAACGAGGCGAAATTGTGGGTCATAAATTTTTTTTGGATTCCAAGGGAAGGTAAGCGTAGCAGGGGGCGGCAGAAAGTTAGATGGGTGGATGAGGTTAAGAAGTTCGCAGGGATCAAGTGGATGCAGCCAGCACAGAATCGGGTTAAGTGGAGAAATATGGGAGAGGCCTTCGCCCTGCAGTGAGTATAGTCAGGTTGTTGATGATGATGATGATGAAATTTTTTTTTCCTTATCTACTTTCAGGAAAACCGTCCGCGTTTGCTCCAAAGGGAACACCGATGTTTATAACAACGAACCGCTACAGTTTATGCACTGTTTCAAATTTCTCTGCGCCAGTATTTTGTACAGTCTGGCCAAATACCAAAACTACGATAGAACACCTAATACGTGAAATAATTTCTGGTAGCAGCTTTCATGTCATCTGCAAAAAATCACCATTTAGAAAGAACATTCGAATATCAAAAAGAAGAAAAAATCTATTAGAAGAGTGCAACGCTGCAGAACCGAATATGTAGCGAAAACATTAACTGATGATAACCGAGCGGTCTTCTTCTTCTTCTTCTCCCTCTTTGCAATTAGATGCTACTTTCGCGCACGCGCATAACGGGCGTGGCACACTCACACGAAACTCGTCTAAGACCCGCGTAGTGTAGCTTTAGGCTACAAAAAACCGGCTTCATGCGGCAGCAAGGGTGCAATGCAATACAAGAGCTTGATAATAATATCATGCAGCTGACGCATGTAGTTTGGCACTGGTAACTAACGGACTTTCTCTCAAACAGAACGTCAAAAAATCACTATAAATAAGCCCATAAAGTTTTGGGGGAAACACAGCCCATAAAGTCACAAATCACATCAGCCCTAGTAATTGCGCAAATGAAGAGAACAATGACTCTAACTATGCCGACTATTTCAATTTTTCATGTATTACAGTTTTTCGCTAAAGAAAGAGCCTTACCAGTGCCCACATCCGCTTGTTTTGTCCTTCAGTTTTTTTTTTTTTCATCCCGCCTTTATTGCCATTTAAAGGTTTTTGTACAACAGTGCAGGGCTAATCAGTATATATATATTTTTTCTTGGCCAAAACCGTATCGGGCTGGAACCACCTGCTCTTCTCCATCGTCTCCATCCAGGATGTAGGCTAGCCAACCGGAGGCATTTCTGGTTAACATCCCCGCTTTCCCTCTTCGTCTTCCATACAGGATCCTCCCGAATCAAGGATGCTGTTTGTCTTCACCATCGGTAATTATTTTTGTACATCCATTAATTTTTGTTCGTTCTCCGTCCCCCGCTCCTCTGTGTAGCGCCTGACTACTCTTAGAATAATAAAATTAAATGTATTGAAACAAGGTTACCAGCAATGTTGTCTGCAGCAAGCAAACAACTCTGCGCATGGTATTTCAATCCTTGTCGATAAATGTATTAATCCGTCGTCTTTTAGAGCTGACGAGAAATTCTAGGTTTTTGAACAATTTTAAGCATATATCCGCCATTCATTTGTTTTTATTTTCCGAGTCTTTTTCTTTTTTTTCAGCAAGAAGGCCGACAGATGTCTGGACGTTGGGAAATATATTCCAGTTCATAAAATCAGTTAAAGAGGGAAAGAGAAGGAAAGAGGTAAAAAGTAAGAATGAAGGCAAGGGTGTAAGCCAAAAGGTTGTTCCAGTTGGCTATCCGATACCAGGGGAGAGGGTTGAACGGAGTCACAAAACAGCCAGTTACTTTCGGGTAGCTAAGCAGCGCCCTGCAGGTGTTGAAGGCAGTCGACTGCTGAGGCCACAGTCCAATGATCTTATTTCTTACAAGGTGAGGTTTGAGGGAGATCAGAACACAATGCAGAATGTATTTTGGCCAGAAAAGATAGGCACTTACACAGGAGATATACGAATTCAGTCTCACAGCGGCATCTTTCACAAACAGGGCTGTCAGTCAGCCATCACGCTTCGGAATATGCATTGCTTTGTAAAAGCAAAAAAAAAAAAAAATTGCGCATAAACTACCGCAACATCTCTATAAGCAGCGTATCATGCCTAATCACGGAACATGTCATCTCGAGACACAAGTGACAAACCAAAAAAAGGAATCACCCGGGCCACCTGGTACATCCTGACACATGATTATGTCTAGAAAAAGACATGGCTATGGCCCAGACGAAGACATATCAATTTGTCGAAACGCTGGCATGACTTGCGAAATGTACAGTGTAGATTGACGGGCGGGGCAGATGCAAGATAACAATATAAAAACCAAGCATTGATAAACAAAATATAGACAAGACATCGACAAAAACACTTAAAAGGGAATATTTAAGGTTCTAAGCCAGCAGCTTGAATTACGGATCCATGCATGTTCAAGAATAGGATGCATGTTAAGGACGCTAAAGCTCAGTCTTTGAATGTTGAACGCGGTAGGATCTAGTAGGATTTCTTTTTTATCCTCCTAAAGTGGGATGGATGAACAGTTCTATCAGAGCCTCAATGTTGCAATTTAGAGGACTGTCCGAAACGTCTGTGTTCCGGATGACCCCGATAAGTTGCGGGAGGCCAATTAAAATATATAGTTATAGGTTGGCCATATCAACTGTATAGTGACCTGGGCAGCCCTATAGCTGCCCAAAAGGTTAAAACGGCGCCAGCGGCGACGCTGCTCAAACCAGGAATTGGCGCCTGTCTACGCTCTGAAATTCAATGTATCGTTAACGAACAGGTTTTAATCATATTTAAAAACATATTACGACTTTCGTCGAATCCCACATGCTGGTTAGCGTTTAATTTATTTGCTTTTTGTTTTTTAGAGATGTCACAAAGTGACTGAGGCTATGAGAGAGGCCGTAGTGGAGGACTCTGGAGATTTTGACCCCCTGGGGTTCTTTTAAGTGCACTGACATATGTCATAGCACAAGGACGCCACTCCGTTTCTCCTCCATCGAAACGTAGCCGCCGGCGGTCGGTTTCGGACTGGGTACTCCGGTAGTGCATACAGGTATCATAATCAAAGCACCGCCACGGCGGGGCTTTAATTTATTTATTATTGCTTCGATGCTCGTTGACTCAAATACTATAAGGTCCGAAAGGTGGTAACTGGTAGCGTTCATAAGAGACACCTGATTGGTGAGTACTGGGATGAAAATAACTGAGTGAATGTGTTGCTAAAGGGTCGACTCCGGCGTTTTTATTATAAGTGTTCGGATTTCACTAAGTTTCCTATTATTCGTTTCCCTAACTTTCAATATCCTCCACGACAGTTTGCAACATGTCGGTGTTTTATTACGGAGTAGATTGATGTTAAAATTAAGTGTTTTGTGGCCTCAATCAGGAAGATTTCCACGGGCCAAGTTACGGTGACGCTACTGTACGTACTACCGTGGATATTTGCTCTGCGTTAGGACCAGGATACAATTTCGAGCTTGCTTTCGCTGGTTTCAGGCAAGAAGTGACCAAGGGCAATAATAAGTGACCAAGTTAACCAAACAACGAGCACACTGTACGTTTTCTGAGAGCGCATGCGTGATCACTGGACGAACTGTCCTGATTTGCTTGGCCCGAGCCTAGTCTCAGTTTAGTTTTTCTGGTGCTTGCTGTTTTATAGCACTTGTATTCAATATTTGTAATAACTGCTTCTTTCTTTTTTATACTTCAGAGAAGAGCTGTGTGCTGGCTGAAATAAATTATGCGGTCGAGCCAGGCCAGGGCCCTATGCTGTAGACCCGAGCCCGGCCTTACCCGAAAAAGAAAGGGCCGGACCTCGACCCGGCCTGGCCCGCACTCAGATGTAAGGCCCGGGTTAGCCTGGCCCGATCTGCTACAATTCCAGTTGAAGTGATGATACAGAAAGAAATCATTTAAGGGTAAGGCCTTTATTCAAGGTCTTGAAAAGCTGCGTTATCGCAAATAAGATGACAAATTGATAGAATAAGCACAGCACATACACAGAATTATTTTTCTACCTTATTATGCAAAGCAACAGGTTATCCATTGATGAATGAACGCTTAGAGGTATTTTCGGCATTCTTGGATGATGAATCCGGCAGCGCTGGTTTCCTTCGCTGCTCTTAACTAGCGTCTTGAATGAATAATACATTATTCTCGAGAGCAAGCTTTTAGGTACGCAGCTTCTCTGCTCTTCCAAAACTAGCTAGCTCAAACTCTGAGCGAGGGGTTGATTCTGTGGCCAATAACTAGGTAAACTCGTCTTGCTCAGAGTGTGCCCTTCATGGTGCTTGCAAGGCACTGCCGCTACACCGCTTGCGCCGTGAAACGAGAAAACTTGAATGTTTCGACTAGGTGCTATGTCCAGCTTCCGATGAGGCTAGCTACTTGAAGGCCTGGAAGGAGCCACAAAAGAGACCCATGAGAAGCGACAGTATGGCGCGAAAACGGATTGCCTAAACATCTGTGCCTGTGTTACCGAAAAAGAAGATGCAAACTAGAAACCCGATATCCCACAGGAGGCCCTTTAGCGACTGCTAGCAAAGATCCGCTCACGGCAAGGACGTGGGGAAAAAGGCGGATCAAATTGTGGAGAGAACTCGGGCGCGCCCGCTCGGGAAGCACGCTGGAAAACCCTGTGAATTCGAGACGCCTAACAAACATTGGCTATAGGCAGCCTGCACCCGCTAGGCGTCGCCACCGTAGAGGCGGGATTTGGAGCTGTTATTGGGGATGAAAAATTATTTCGAGGCGCTAGCATCAGGAAAGGAACTAAGCGTTTTGAAAGAGGCCATGTACACGACGTTAAGGGGATAATTTCGTGTGATGAGGTCCAAGTAACAGCCCAGTGCATCCCGCTGACAAGCATCAGTGAGCTATCGAAAATCATCAAATAAAAGGTAAGAAATATATTTGTCTGCTGGCTGTTGCGCTACTAGCTTTCAGCAATGTAACAACAGGCCGGGATTACAGCTACATTATTGCCACTTCAAGTGTGATGGAAAGGAACGGACACAAAACATGGAAGAAAAACACACGACGTTTCGAAACCTACTCGGTTTCTTCATTAGGTATAACTGCAGGCGTGTTCTCGGTGGTGGTGGTTTATCAAAAATTATTAAAGATGAACTGAAGGAATGTTGCCACTCGCGGCAATTGGTACCTAATATCTTAGGCACCCGAGCTGTGGACGGCAGAAAGGAAAGGGACAGGATGCAGGAGACTTGCAGCTAACTTTTTCTTGTTTTCCCGCGATTGCTCATCCGCCGGGTCACCGAACGCAGCACGTGGATGTAAAATGGTATGCGCGGGACCCCAGAGGGATTATGGGTATATGATTACGTTTCCTTGCGCAGTTGATTCCAGCAATATTCTCCTGTGTGAGCGCGGTTCTGTGCCCTGCATAATGTTTTTTTTTTTTGAAGTCATTCTTGCGTTGGAAGTTCTCGCATGTACGGCCACCGCGCTACGGACACTGCTCTATTGTGTGACGTCCGCCTCGTGCTGTTTCATGCCTTTTCGGAATTTCACTCTTTGGTAGATTGAGGGGGAAATATTTCAGTGCCCTTCATCGCTCGAATTTGCATTTCCCGTGACATGGCTGCTGCATATTTCGGATTTCGACGACGGCACCCAATATGTGTCATCTTCGCTAGAGAGGTCAACATAAAAACAAATAAGCAGAATACTCTGCTACGCGCTTGCAACGAACGATCTACGGCACATTTGCCAAACGTCATGTATGTGCAGCGTGCACGCAGATGCCAACAAACGTCCATTTTGCGCATTTTAAGACATCAGCAAGTGCCTACTTCTAAAGCGTGATGTGCGAAAAAAATGAAGCTTAAAGGTCAACTCCGGTGGTTTTTCCATCATTCTATGTTTATGGTTGACTTATATTCCTCAGCACGTCCTGACTCGAACACAAAAAACCGTTTTTCGACATTCCAATTAGAAGTATCTTTAAAAAGAAAAAACAGCAAATCGAAACCGAAACTGCTTTCACGGCCAGAAACGGCGTCCCGGGTGACGAAATGGTGACGTCACACTCAGTATTAGAGAAACGCTCGTACGTGCGTTGGATGGTGAAAATAAAGTATGGAAATCATGAAGCATTCCACAATATGTCTGAGGTAGTTCAATATAAGCCTGACAATTTCATAATCATGCGGGAAGTAGACAGTAACGCCGGTATACTGTTTGTGACGTCAGAAACTCAGTGTTGCCGGCAGAAATACTCTCAACTTAAGCCATGAAAACAGCATATTTTAAAGTCATGTTGCGCGCGAACGGATTATTGTACGGCGGCCAAATTTTGTAGAATGCGTCAGGACGGAGAGGAGAATCTACAGGAAAATTTTTATTAGAATATTCGAATGTCAAAAAACGCCCCGGAGTTGCCCTTTAAACTGTGCGACGAACAAGGCAAATCCATCCCTGCCGTCATTCCGTCTCCCAATGACACACTTAGAAGCCGTAAAAGTTTGTTCTAGCATGCGAATTCATGTAAGTATTGCTGCAGTCTACAACACAGCAGTGTATCCGGCTGTTTTTATGCGGCCTTTATGATTGAGAGAGAGGCGCAAAGCTCATTCGTGACGGTCCGAACAACACGGCACAGCATTGCGGGGGCCGTAATCTGCTGTAGCCTTCATGCTAGGGACGCGCTCGCCGCCGCGAGTGGCACGCAAGTTGCTCAGGAGTTAGATGTGCAGGGTGCTCATATCAGCGCTTTCGGGGAAGTTGCGTGTACTAGATCGATTGATTTGTTCGGCCTGGCCTGGCCCGCCCAGAACAGAGGGCTTCCGAGTGACCTGAGCCAACCCAGACCTTGGGTTGGCCCGACCCATGTACTCCTCTATCGCAGAGAGGGCATGTCATCAGCTCAAACTATTCAACAAAATATCCGCCGGAATTGACCTTCATGTAATTTTGAACAAGAATGAAGCGGCATTGAGTCCTGAAAACGTTATGAGCAGGGATGTGATGTCCTCACTTATGTTCTCTCGCATAAAATTCCGAAATCACTTTGAATTATATTTTTTAACAACATATTTCCTGTTATTAACTAGGAAGGAGTGGTGCTAAATGATAAGCTTAGGTGACATTATGGAAGTAATACAGAATTTTGCTATTTTTTGTGTGCTAGCCAATGCGCCAGTTTGAAAAAGCATTTAGTTGAAGAACAAAAAAAATATTCCGAGAACACCACAGAATCTGCACTGTAGAAATGCGTAAGCCTGTGCGTTGCTGCTGCGCAGGGTATATCGCGCGCCCGTTGTATATATTTCAGACTGAGGAAATTATAATAGCAGCTGCATCGTTGATGACAATGTGTGGCAAGCTGCGCAGTAATCCTCACGTGGCGTAACGTTGCAATACACTAGGCTACCGCGGCAACGTTTTTTTTTTGTACCGGCGCGCCTGCTTCCCAACGCGCCCAGACATGCTGCGCTGCCGACCCTCCATGACGTCATCGTTTCTAGGGGCGCCATAGCGGTGCGCGGTTACTAGAGATGCCATGGTGGCGCCGATGGCGGTCACCATGGCAAGGTCACCGAGGTGACGTCGCCCCATACCCGACGGTAAATCGGCACCAGAGCAGGTCACATGAACCTGTTCTCAGGCAGACGTGGACCCCATAATAGTAGGAGCACTTGCTGGCAGCGAGGAAAAGGAAGTGCAACGATTACTCGGAGGCCGAGCCACAATGGCAGGTGTGAAGTGCGGTATCCTGAACAGAGGATCTACCATGGCGTGCAAGTGACCAACAACGGTCACTAACACCTCAAATCTGTACAAAATAGTCTTTTGAACCGATCCATCCATCTTCATTTATGCTTTTGCTCGCTCTTCCTGGATTACTCCTCTTCCTAAATGTTTACCGCTTCTTCAGCGTCGCGTTTCTTTAGGGCTTCTACAGCGTCGAATCTGCGCTTCGAAAACCGGCGTCGCTGGAGAGAAAATTCTAGCGCTTTTGGTGAGGCGAATTAGCAAGACGCAGATATCTGAAGACACCAGATCACAGCGTCGAAGCCGGAATTAACAGGTGGAAACCAACTACAAGCCACGCATTCACAGCGTTCTTCGGTTTAATCAATGCCACTGCACCTAACGTTGGCGCGGTTCGCTCCCGCGCAAGCAAGGCGAAGCTATGACGTCGGAACCTGATGCGTTCTTCAGAAGACTGCTTGCCTTGAATTGTAGAAGGGAAAATTTCGCTTGGGGAGGCTACTTGATCAGGCAGAAGGGAGAAGTTAACGGCTGGAAGCTGTGCCCCTCGCCAAGATGGCGCTAAGAAAAGTCATTTTCACAGTGCAATCAAATATAAGAAGATAAACTCTTCTGAGACAAAGGGGAAGCAGAAGCTTATGGCTGTGTATATTGAGTTTGGTTATTTTAACTGCCCTGATAATAAGACTTGTGAAAAAAAAATATATTCGTGGCCGCGCGTATCGAAGGCGATGCCTCACAACGACCTTGTGATAGAGCATCCGCCTCTCATTCGAGAGGTACCAGGTTAGATCCCTAATGTCGCTGGGTACCCACCGGTTTTCAATGGGAACAAGAGCCTGGCGCTCGGCTCTTCTGGGTTGAAATGCTTTGGAAAGGAATCATGCACGAAAAAAAAAGAAAAAAAAAAGCCACATATGGGCTTCTGCCACACTAGGCGGCCTTATGGTTATCTGATGGCGGACAGAATCACTGGCCCATCACCTCAACTATTCGGGCGCATGACTCCTTGCCCAGGAATTTCATCCCAGAAGAAGCATCATCCTGAGGGAAATCCTGTACCAAATGAAAATCAGTGGGTACCCGGAGGCACCGTGGATTGAACCTGGTACCTCCCGAATGCGAGGTGGATGCTCTTCCACAAGGCCACCGCTTCTTTTTGCTTTTTTTTATTTCTTGTTAACAATAAAAATTACAATGGTGCAAAAGTCGCAAAGTATGATACCATGAACAGCGCTAGGAAAAACTAAGGCTTGACGAGTTTCTAAAACTCTTTAGGTTAGCTAGCTCGGCCAAAACTGGCATTCATTCAGGTTTCTCTTCTCGGCATTATAGATGGCATATGGGTAGCTTACACTTTTAATGAAATAATCCCTCGCGGAGCGAGCATCCACGTCCTCGTGTCTCACAGCCATTCGTGTTTTCCATACACTGTGGAAGGCAAAGCAACATAAATAAGTCGTATGGCAGGCACATCCCCTTGATTATGGACAGGAGGCAGGAACCGTACACCGTATGGTGTAATTGGCAATTCATGTCCTTCTTCAAGTCCTGCAACTCTTTCTTCATAGTCCTCAGCAAGAAAGCCAACAGAAAGAGACCCTATCTCAGCAGTAAAAGAAAATATGTTCTATGGTTTCCGGTGTATGGCTAATCAAGCAGTCCACCGACTACGGGAAAAAGAAGCCTGTTTCCCTCAACCGCGATTTAACAGGTAATGTACCACTATGTAAAATTAAGAAGGAAAGTTTTGCTGACGACCATACTGCCATCGTTTTAGCTCTTGTTAAGACATCCTTACATTCCCCTCCACAGTGCAATGAACGATACAAGAACACTGGCATCATTATATCAAGCAAGCCTTTATACAGGTGCTTTTGTGTTATAGCATTTATAGTATTCTAGAGAGAATTTCACTTTTAAAATGTTAGAAGAAGCCACAATCACTCAATCTTCTACGTTTGATGTTGCTAGACGATACCAAAAATTCGAGGAAGCCTTGGCACAGTCCAGGCGGAATGGCTACGGAAGAATATAATCCTGGACACTATTTCTCACAAAAATGAATAAGCCAAACCAAGTGCTCCACTTTTCACCGAGCGAAACAAATTTGTAAAGCTTATCTCCTAAACCATACCCAAGATGAAAACCTCTAGCAATTTGTGAAATTTTTGCACGCTAACCTTTGACATGGATAACGCTTGCAATACATACCAGACTTTCGAAACAATGAACAAATTGCACACAGTTGAACACGCAAAATTGATAAATCAAGGCTTTGGTGTTTTCGACTGGACACGTTTACATTCATAATTCCAGTAATCTTTCATATTCTTGTAGTGTTCAAGCGGCGCTCCAAGGTACCTTGCAGGTGTAACAGACCAAGAAATATTTTCTAAAAGAGAAGGTGCGTTGCACCAGACCGCATGCTACAGCCATGAGCGTTTGTCCTAACTGACTTCGCTGGTCATTTGCTTACAAAATCGAGTACCATATTTGATTGCTTCTGAAACGCTTTCTTTACCTTGGCAGAAAACGGCAATGTTTTCTTTCCATAATTCAAAATCCTCGGGTCCTTTCATTCTTAATCACCTTTAAGCAAACCGGTTCTATATGTATGACAAATAACGGAGAAAAAAGCGGGCATCCTTGTCCAAAAGACGATCTTATGTGAAAGCCTTCTGTGGCCTGCTTATTCACGATAATGCTAGTGAAACAATTTGCATAAGCCATTTGAACTTTTCCTAATCTGACTGAGCCAGCATTTACATGATCCAGCATCGAAAATAAAATTTCATGGCTAACCCGCTCAAGAGCCTTCTCCGGGTCTAGTTGCAGCATTGCAACATGATCTTTAAACCCGTCGCCGCACTTCAAAATTATTCTAGCTACGTGAATGTATGTATATATAATTCGCCCTTTAATTCCATATGTCTGATGTGGCCCTACAATATGTTTAATTACGTTCTGCAATCGTTTCACTAATATGCTCATAAAAACTTTGTAACTCACATTGGCAAGCGTTATAGGCCGGTAAAACTTTACTGAGAGCAATTAGGCGGGGTAATCGCCCTTTAGTATCAGCACCACGTGCGTCCTTCGAAATGACGGCGGTATGTCTTCCTTATCATATGCCTCGCTCAAAACTCGGCGCAAAGACTGTGCAAATTCACCCGTAAAAGCTTTCAATTAAAACTCGGCGATTCTCTAGCGCTCAAGTCAAGCGGAAAAGGAGCGCAAACACTTGATGGGCGCTTCTTCGGAAAATATTCTTTCCGCACGTGCTCGGACGACAACCCCTTTGTACTTGCCGATATCAATAGCCTGTACGTGGTTCTTAACCTCTGTGATTTTCTTATATATTGCCTTGGTTGTGCACTTTCTAAGCTTACCAAAAGTTCAACTTGTAATTCTTTCTCTTTACCCCTTTGTTCTTTATACAACGAACCTGATCTCTCAATTGCATGTATCTTAAGGTCTTCTTTAAAATGGTCCCATGAATCAAATACTGTTTCAGGTTGCACTTCTAACAGGATTCTTGTGCATCGCTGCACAGTATCTACAAAACTTACATCTATGAGTAGATTCTCGTTAAGCTTCCATAAATCTCAGCCAAAACGCGACTTCGCTGCCTTGGATCCAATGGTACACACGACCAGGCTATGATCACTACACGAAACAGGCTTTATTATATAGTTGTTGCAGAGAGGCGCAAGCTGAGCAGACGCATATGCTCTATCTAGCCTTACGTAGCTGTCTCTGTGGTAATGTGTGATTTGCGCCACATTAGAATTCGACAGTAAATTTGCAATATTCGCCAGGTAACACTCTTGGACGAGCTCATTACAAAAAAAAAGGAGCTCTCCTGTCACGAACGGGTTGTTTTTAACTCTATCCTTTGGCGCTCACACATACAGTTGAAATCTCCAAGAAAGGTCACATTCCGGTCACACCTCACATAAGGAGCAATCCGCTCGAAGAACTGTTTGCGTTCATGCTCTGTGTTCGGCGCATACATGCAAAGAAACCCCCCACTGTGAGCTAGAAAAGGTGAAGTCACTAACTATGAAGCAGCCACTTTGAAATACTGTAACAAACCCCACGTTAGTGCGAATTGAGTTCCTGAGGAGGCGGACGCCCCCCTGATTTACCTAAAGCGTGGCACATGTGAGCATCGTAGCGCGATCGGAAAGGTAGCAACAGACAGTCTGTCTGATCTTGACTTTACACTTGTGTTTCCTGGATACCTATAACGTAGAGATCGTTTCCAAGTAACAAACGGCTAATTTGGTACTGTAGGCGTCTTGCAGCCAATGCCCTAGTGTTTAGTGTAGTGACTCGTAATGGAGCCGCCATTTGTATAAGATTAGGGGACCGCCTTGGAGCATTTTGCAATTTAAGCTGATTATGGACCCTTTAAGGGTATGCATGACGCGGTAGCGTCCTGTGGTTCAGGGTGCCTTCGCTTTCTTAACTCACTTTTAGACCGTAGTTTATACGGCGAAGCTCGATTCCGAAAGAAGAACGCAGCCGCACTCGGATGTAGGTCGAGCATTCAGAAGTGCGAACACAACGCCTGGTTGAACTACTTCGCTAGTCAACTTCTGGAGCAACTGCTTTTATTCGATTGCCGAGGCCCTGTGGCCAGTGCCAATATGCTGGGTCAAAATGATTTAAAAAAAAAACAGTCTGTAGTTTGCTTCTCGCTAAATTAGTGGTTCCGTAATTTTTACATAATTGCACATACACTAATAAGCATGCAGTCATAAGATGACCGCTTTACTCGAGACAACGCAACATACGTGGAACATTGGATTGTTGCTATGTCGCACATGCACGATTCCAGTGACCTAGTGGGTAGCGTTATGGTTCGCACATATATTCCATGGGCTAGAGTCCGACCTAAAATTCTTTAAAGCTTTCTACTGAAAATTGGTTATTCATAGCACTAAATCATTAGAGACATGCGGTGACCTTCATTTCACATTGAATGTCATGCCTTATTACTTACGGGACGTCACGCTTAACATAACCGTTGAAATTATTCGAATTGCTCGCACGAAGTGACGTGCCTGTAACGTCATGAGCTTGTGTGCATTGTTATGACCGTGCATCATCCGCACTTGCGCGCTGTATTGTTCGCCTGTGGGCATGGATAAGTGCTGTGGATATGTGCTGTTGGTACAATGGCGCTAAGTGAGCCTGTTTCCATGAATCCTTTTGTGTAAGCCTGTTTTGCATTGTGGAGACCCTGCAAATGCCAAATTGGCCCTGTCAAGGGAACATCTAGAAAAATACAAAGAAATGTCCCCCTGCGGGAAATAGCCGGAAGTGCTTTCGTTCAATTGTTCACCCATCCCGTCGAGAAGCGCTATCGTCCAGTGAGGAATGCCTACTGTCCAAAGGAGACGACAGAGTGACACGTCCGCTGACGTACAGGACAAGAAAGGAGCAAGGTGATTACGGCCATTAGAGGATTTCCCGGGAATGCAGGAAAGATTTGCAATTGCTGGAAAGGGACAATACTGGGAGCAGTATGCGGCGCGCACGTGCACTTGGGTTTCTGAGAAGGAAATCCACTTACCGGAACCAGCATATCGAATCTTTGCTGAAGAATAGAAATGTACCTCCTCGCCGTTCCCAAGCTCTTCCCGCCAACAAGTGACCACGCCCAACGAAACAATGCCGGACCAGTCAGTGCATCAGACCATCAGTGCAGTGATGTGTTCGATTGGATGCCGATATCTGAGGGGCGTGCCCTGGAACTGGTTGGTCAGCATCTTCAGAGAGGGGCTGGACATAGGGGGTTTTAAGGACATTGCAGAGCACGAAAAGACGCTCTGAGCCCTGGGTAAACGGCTCATCCAGACGCTTCTCGCTATGAACTCTTTACGCTTGCCATTTTGTTAATATACCCTTCTTTTTCATGTAAATAATCATGTATATAAGTTTTCTCAAAGTGCCATTAAACCTGCTTGTATATATTTTACCAACTTCGAAGATTCAATCCTTCATCAACCCCGAGTCTCTGCACGCTACCAAGTGAAGGCCGGGTCGACTGCGTCCCAGCGTCACGACAACTGGTGACCAGCGTTGGGATCTGAATCTACAAGCCCCAACATCTGGTGATTGGAGGTGGATCTGAAGCTACAAGCCACAACATCTGGTGATCGAAGGTGGGATCACAAGCAACAAGCAGGAGTAACAATCGGCCAACAAGAAAGAAGCTCGGAACATCGATCGCATGTGTGGGTGAGTGCTTGGCTTTTCTTCTGATGTGGACCAGGTTTTAGAACAGGGTTAGATTTTAGAACTGGTAAAAAGTGTTGAAACGCCTTTAGGTTTGGTAGTTTTCACTGTTTTTTTTGGAAGTAGCCGACACTCGGAGCGATCATGGACCTACAAAATCTGCAGAAACCGGAACTGTTGCATTTGTGTGAGGAATTGGGAATTGATACAAGTGGTTTGGCACGAAAACCCTTGATTATAAAGGCAATCACTGATCTGGGAACCGATGATGAGGAGCTCAGTGAAGCATGGAACCTCATCGGTCACAAAAAGGAACAGCTCAGACAGCAGAAAGAGCGGGAAGAAGAGGAAAAGAGGCGTGAGCGTGAAATTGAAATTGAAAGAGAAGCAAAAAGGCTGGAGCTAGAAATTGAGCTCCGGAAATTAGAAGTAGAGCTGAGCAAGAGGTCGGGCAATTATCCCCAGCTAGCTTTACCTCTTCTCAACAAAGAGACAGATTTCAAGATGTCCAAGTACATGCAGCCATATGTGATATCAGGGGATATCGGTCTGTATCTGGCTAACTTTGAGCGAACCTGGGAAAAACTGTCCTTCCAGCGAGACACTTGGTCTCAGAGATTATTGACGGTTATGCCCTGCGAGGCAGCGGAGGTTGTCGCGCGGCTAAGCAAGGAGGACGCGGACAACTACGAGAAGGTCAAAGCTTGCCTTCTGAGAAAGTATAGGCTTAGCGCCGAGGCGTTCAGACAACGTTTTCGGAACGCTACTAAGTCCAGGGACGAGAGTTACCCTGAATTCCTGTACAATTTAAGAGTCAATTTGGGCAAATGGCTAAAGAGCACAGATTCCTACAGTGATAGGGACGCTGTAGTCGAGCGAATTCTTTTGGAGCAGTTTTATAACTGCCTCCCAGAAAAAGAAAGAAATTGGTTACAGGACCGAGGCGACATTAAGTCGGCAACTGAAGCTGCCGAACTCATTGAGGAGTATGCTTCGCGCTGACAATTCGGCAACCCAGCAGTGGATAGGCCCCGCAATCCCAAGTTGAGTGTGAATAACCGTCAGGAAAGGCACTTTGCTAGAGCTGGAAACGAAGAAAGGAAAGTTTCTTCAGGCAAACTCCCTAGAAAGGACGGCAGTGAGAAAAGTGGGGAAGTGACCAACGCGCAGAACACAAAGAATAAGCTTGAGGCTAGGAAGCCGCTCACATGCTTTAGGTGTAATGAGCAGGGTCACATTGCCGTCAACTGCCGGAAAGAAAAGATTGCTTTCTCGTATGTCAGTGACTGCGATGAAAATATGCAGCTTTTGGAACCCTACCTGCATGACCTAGTAGTCAACGAGAAGCCTTGCAAGGTACTGCGCGATTCGGCCGCAGCGATGGATGTTGTCCATCCGGCGTATGTGTCGCCTTCCGACTATACAGGACAGTGTGCATGGATCCGCCAGGTAGTGGAGGAACAGAGTGTGTGCTTGCCAATCGCGAACGTGGTCATCGAGGGCCCTTTCGGCGAGTTAACAACCGAGGCTGCCGTTTCAGGAAAGCTTCCTAAGTGCTATCCGTATTTGTTTTCCAACAAATCGGACATGCTACTGCGAAAGAGGGGCATCCTTTTCGGAGACTGAGTTGTGCAAGCCTTAACACGTTCAAGGGCGCGAGAACTAGCTACATTGCTCATTCCAGAAAAATCTACAGCGGAGGAAACGGCAGTTAAAACAGTGGTCGATGCGGGAGATAGCGATTCAGAAAACTTTGAGAGCGAGGCATCTCAGATAAGTCAACATGAAAGTGAGCTTGATGAGACGCGGAATGAGGACGTTCTTGAGAGTAACCTCTTGCCGCCAGTGTCTAGTAATCTCACGAGACTTTTAAGTGGAACCCGAGAGGACTTAGCTATGGAGCAAGCCAATGATCCTATGATACAGGAGCTTCTCAAAAGGACGGAGCAGATAGGAGAACTAAAGAAATCTCAGGTGTCCGATCTGGGCGAGATAATAACAGAGTTTGAGGCCTGCTTCGTGGATAGGCCAGGCAGGACTGATTTGACTGAGCACGATATTGAGCTGACTTCAGACGTGCCAGTGCGATCAAGGTGCTACCGATTCTCTCCAAGGCAAAGAGAAATTCTGGATAGGGAAGTAACTCGCATGCTGGAATTGGGAGTAATAAAACCCTCGGAAAGCGATTATGCTTCGCCTATGATCTTAGTAGAAGCTCCAGGTAAAGACCCTAGGCCTGTGGTAGACTACCGAAAGCTAAATTCTCTCACCAGGGATCAAGTGTATCCTATTCCGAATATTGAGGAGAGAGTAGAACAGGTCAGTAGAGCGGCATATGTGACTACGCTGGACCTTACTCGAGGATACTGGCAAGTACCGCTCACTGAACACGCCAGCAGATACGCGGCTTTCGTCACTCCGACGGGCAGCTACCAGCCAACAATGATGAGTTTCGGGCTCAAAAATGCTCCATTTTGTTTTTCCCGACTCATGGATAGGGTTTTAAACGGGTGTGAAACATTCGCGGTGCCTTATTTAGATGACATTGCGGTTTTTTCCGACTCATGGGCGGACAATATGGTGCTTCTAAGAGCTGTACTGAGCCTTTTGCGTCAAGCTGGACTAACCGTAAAGGCCGAGAAATGTTGCCTGGCAAGGGCGACCGTGCACTATTTGGGTCACAATGTAGGCCAAGGTTTCAGGAAACCCAGCGAGATTAAGATTTCTACGGTAGCAGACTACCCGCGGCCGAGCACGAAGACGGAAATTCGAGCATTCCTGGGTCTGACTGGATACTACAATCACTACATCCCTAACTATTCAGCTTTGGCCAGCCCTCTGACCCACGCTCTCCGCAAGACAGAACCGACAAATGTAGTCTGGGACGAACAAAAGGAAGCCTCCTTCGTAAACCTGAAGGCTGTGCTGATTAGCCGTCCGGTATTGCGAGCTCCAGACTATGACCGAGAATTCACGGTCCAGTGTGATGCCAGTGATCGAGGGCTAGGTGCTGTTCTCTGCCAGAGAGATGACGACGGTAATGAGCACCCCGTGCTCTACCTGAGCAGAAAACTGAGTTCTAGAGAGAGGGCTTATTGCGCGTCAGAGAAAGAGTGCACTTGCATTGTATGGGCCATTCAAAAATTGCAGTGCTATCTTCGAGGGGCCAAATTCACCGTAGAGACGGACCATTGTCCCCTGGCTTGGCTGCAAACTGCGACATCGAAGAACAGTCGCCTTCTGAGGTGGAGCTTGATTTTACAGCAGTACAATTTTGAAATAGGATACAAAAAGGGGAAGTTAAATGGGAATGCGGACGCGCTTAGCCGCTGTTTCTAAGCGGTCCGAGGTGTTCCTCACCATGTATCCAAATTGATACTCAGGTTCTTTTTTTTTTCGTGCGCTGGTACATGTGTGACTATGTAAAGCAGCACGTTTGGTTTTCTAGGCATACGTGGGTCCTGAACGTCTTGAGTGTGGGCTTTTCTCAAACAACGATGGCAGTTTTCTTTTAACCTGGTCTCTTCAGACGGGAGCCGAGTACTTGCTTGCACATGTGGTTGAGTTTCAGACAGCTCAAGCAATTTGGCCTACGACAATGAAGACAACGCGACAAGCAGCATCGAGCTTCAAGCATTCATGTGCAGGCCATTAAGTCGTCTCTTCATGCAGCAGCTGCGACTGCTGCCCTCCGCGACTCTTCTGGCGGGGGAGGAGGCTGTTATGACCATGCATCATCCGCACTTGCGCGCTCTATTGTTCGCCTGTGGGCATGGATAAGTGCTGTGGATATGTGCTGTTGGTACAATGGCGCTAAGTGAGCCTGTTTCCATGAATCCTTTTGTGTAAGCCTGTTTTGCTTTGTGGAGACCCTGCAAATGCCAAATTGGCCCTGTCAAGGGAACGTCTAGAAAAATACAAAGAAATGTCCCCCTGCGGGAAATAGCCGGAAGTGCTTTCGTTCAATTGTTCACCCTTCCCGTCGAGAAGCGCTATCGTCCAGTGAGGAATGCCTACTGTCCAAAAGAGACGACAGAGTGACACGTCCGCTGACGTACAGGACAAGAAAGGAGCAAGGTGATTATGGCCATTAGAGGATTTCCCGGGAATGCAGGAAAGATTTGCAATTGCTGGAAAGGGACAATGCTGGGAGCAGTATGCGGCGCGCCCGTGCACTTGGATTTCTGAGAAGGAAATCCACTTACCGGAACCAGCATATCGAATCTTTGCTGAAGAATAGAAATGTACCTCCTCGCCGTTCCCAAGCTCTTCCCGCCAACAAGTGACCACGCCCAACGAAACAATGCCTGACCAGTCAGTGCATCAGACCATCAGTGCAGTGATGTGTTCGATTGGATGCCGATATCTGAGGGGCGTGCCCTGGAACTGGTTGGTCAGCATCTTCAGAGAGGGGCTGGACATAGGGGGTTTTAAGGACATTGCAGAGCACGAAAAGACGCTCTGAGCCCTGGGTAAACGGCTCATCCAGACGCTTCTCGCTATGAACTCTTTACGCTTGCCATTTTGTTAATATACCCTTCTTTTTCATGTAAATAATCATGTAAATAAGTTTTCTCAAAGTGCCATTAAACCTGCTTGTATATATTTTACCAACTTCGAAGATTCAATCCTTCATCAACCCCGAGTCTCTGCACGCTACCAAGTGAAGGCCGGGTCGACTTAGTCCCAGCGTCACGACAGCATTGAAAGCTTTTCGCTCACGGCGAAATGCACTGACTCGGCGCCTATAGGCTGGTGAGTCAGTTAAGCTCTCTCGCCTTGCAACCGTGTTCCCTCGAGGTTCCTGCCGAACGACAACAAAATCACCGAGTCGATTTGTTTTGTTTATAGTGTTCTGCAGGTCGATACGGCCAGAGCAATGGCTGCCTATTCCCCCGAATTCTTGTCGGTTCGTGGCGACCGATGCTACCGACAGATCGAGTCGTTGGGAGCTCGCAAGGGCACGCGCGGATCACGTGTTCCCGTCTCCACGGATATTTTGCGGACCTGTAAACCTCGCGCCCGGATCCCTACGGTAGGTCTCCTTCAAGGCTCTGGATATTACTTGGCGTAAAATCAGCCTACAGAAAGCGGACAAGCGCAACTGACAATACAGGACTGGCCCGCTTTCTTTTTTGTTAATCCAACGCGATAAGCACATTCACACTAGACCACGGCGGTGGGGTTGCCTACACGACGAAACGAAGGACGGCTTAAAGAACATTTGAAAATGTTAAGACTCCTAGAAGAAAAAAGAACATTATCACATGTAGAGCTAAAATATTGGGTGGTTGGAAACGGCAAATGACAACTAAGGGCAGCTCGAGATATATCACTTAGAAAGAGTATGGGTAATGGTAGGAAGTCAATTAATTATTGAAAAAAAAAGTGTCTAAATAGCAGCGATGTTGGCCAGGATATGTTAAGGGCGTCAAGACAATGAAAAGGCGTAATAACGGGCTAAAATATGTGCGACAAAAAAATGTACTATAAGAAAAAACCTGCGAAGCAAAAGGCAAGTGCCAGTACCCTAAGAGAGGAGAGATCAACCGACAGCATAGAATAGCCCCGGCGAAAAAAACAAAAACACAAATCACTGATGGTAAATGTGATTCACTGATGCTAAATCACTGATGGTAAAGCCTTAAAAAACAAAAACAAGACATGGAAACAGCTGGGGTGCTATAGTAAATAAAAATAAAAGAACCATGAAAACCAGAGGAATACAGAGCCGTCTAAAAAAAATTCTAGGGGGCACTTTATATCACTAAACTGTGATAAAGCAAAAGCCTCTATCGCGTGGAGATTATAAGCCTTCTAATACAGCACTTCTTTCTCTCTGTTTTCACTGCCACCTTCGCAATGACGCGATAGCGTAAGCTGGCAGCCAACATATAAAGCTCGACTTGAACCGAGCCTTGTGAGCATGCCTGCGTTGCCTGGGGATAACGTGAATGCAGGGGTTTTCGCAGGCTGATTGCTATAATATCGTCCCATATGAAAGGAGAGGCCCAAATCGGTAGCTCCTGCCAAACGTAATGTCAGGAATCCCAACGCAGTTAGTGCTCGGCCATGTCAGCGGTTAGCTACCGCCTCCCGCAACATTTCTTGTTCTTCTTCGGACGGTTACCGCGAGTATGAGCGCTCAAAGGCTGTCGCCTCAAAACACTCACTTAGTGCGGCTTTCTACAAGCTATTGCTATGCGGCAGTTTGTGGGAGTATGACTCCTGCTGCCGCCCGGATTGACCGACGAGACAGCTTCCCGCGGGCCTCCAGCTCACGGGCCTAGGCGCGCCGTCCTTTCGGACGGCCTGGTATAGGCAGTGTGGCATAAGAAGTTTTCCAATATTTGCCATGCAGTCTTTAAGTCCGTGAATATACACAATTTCTGAAGTGGTTTACAACCTATTTAGCGAATAGATTCCCGAATGGCTATAAATTCAGCAGCAGTTGATGTAGAAGTTTGCCCTAAAAAGAAATGTAGAGTCGTTTTCTTAACTAGTACGTGTGACCACAGCTGTAGCGCATTCCTGTGCTGACACAGATCCATCGGTGTATACGTGAATATAACTGGGCTATTCTGACCAGATGTGCGCCAGAGTAAATTGTTAAGGCCACTAAGTGGCACCACTTATTTCTTTCGCATCCCGGGAAAACGAAGGTGCACCAAGGCTTATCCATCGTCCATGGTGGTCGGGCGGGACGATATGGGAGGGCATATCCTGTCGGTACTTGCGACTGATGGCAGCCGAGTGCACTTGTAAAACTGCAGTACGGCCGCTCATCCAGAATCTTGCTGAGTAGGTGCACAAACAGTATCTTCTAAGTGCTCGTAAATATACACGAAGTGGTTCGTGTGATAAGTATATGGATATTGGGCGAGCATGTGCCTCTTCAATTGTGCCTTGGTTAGAGGTGCATTTGGGCAGTCCAAGGTATATTTTCAGTGCTTGCGCTTGCACGTTCTCTAAAGTCCGCAAACAGCAAATGCTCATACTTGAGATCACTGGGAGACTGTAGCTTATAGTGTAGGGTAGCATAGTGTAGTATAGTGTAGTACAGTGTAGTGTAGTGCAGTGTAGTGTAGGCCTTGTTCTGTTCCCACGTTACTTCGAGGCACCTCGCAAGTGTATATTAACCGCGAAATATTTTCAGAACGGGAACGTGCACTGCACCAGACCGCATGCCAGAACCAAAACAATTGTCCCACCTGACTCCGCTGGCCATTTGTTTATAAAACCGAGTAACACCTTTTATGACCTCTGAAGCGCGATCTTTGTCAGCACAGAAAATGACAGTTTCGTCAGCATAGGACAATAATTATAATTAGCTTTAAATAAGTCTAAATCCTCAGGTGCTTTCATTCTGAATCAGGGTTGAATAAAATGGCTAGGTGTAGATAGCAAATAACAGAGGATAAAGCGGAGATCATTTTTAACAGACGACCTTCTATATCAGAAAGCCTTCTGTGACCAGCTTATTTAGATGATGCTATTGAAACGATTTTGCGTACACCATTTGAAATCTCCTAACTGTGACGGAACGGACATTGACATGATAAAAAAGACAAAATAGTATTGGTGGCTGACGAAGTCAATAGCCTTCTTCAGGTCTATTTGCAACATTGTAACGTGATTTTAAAACGCGGTGCAGGATACCAAAATGCTTTTAGCTAAGTTAATATTTGCGTATATGCTTCCTCCTTTATTTCCATATGTTTGACGTAGCACTACCCTCTCTTTAGCTAACTTTGCAGCCGTTTCGCTCAAGCTTTCATGAATATACTGTGATTCGCAATGAAAACTGTTACGCGCCGCTGTGATTTCAATGAGAGCAATCTCATGGTGTCATCCCATTTTGGTGTCAACAGCTCGTGCTCCCTTTGAAACGACGGTAGAGTCTTTTGGTTATCGTATGCTTCACTCAAAACTGGACGCAATAGAGGCACAACTTTGCTCTTAAAAGCTTTATATAATGCATCGCCAAATACATATGGAGAGAGCGATTTCCCCGAGTTCAACTCACCTATCGCATTTTCTCTCTCAGCATCCAAGTCTGCTTTCACACTTCCATCGATCCAAAACATCCGTAGCAAAAAGACTTTTCAAACCATTCCCCAACTCACCTCGCGTGATCTAGCATATAATTTTATATGAATGCCCGTTTTATCTCCACGTTATCTCTCGTGGCCCCCATGTTGGCATTTATGTCTTTTACTTAATTCCTCATCGTGTATCTTTGTTCATCTCCTAGAGCGCGTTTGGTGAGCGATCAGCGAGTCCGAAAATAACCTTTGGACACATGCTTGGACGACAGCCTCTTAGCACTTGCCTAAATCAATAGACTATATACGGTTTTTAACCTGTCTGATTTCTTTTAAATATTTTACAGCTGGCGCACGCTCTGGGCTTATTGATTACGAAAGGTAGTTTCTGCCAGATAGCTAGGGAGTCGCATTTTGAACTCGTTTAGGTACGTATGCACGTATCAAAGCATGTTTGGGATGTGTACTGAAATTACGGCAATAAAAATATAAAAAACGTAAATGACTTAAACGAGGAAATTTCAGAAAATCCGCAGAACAAAAAGGTGTTTAAAGCATTGTTGCGTCTACTCTAAGTCGAAGTTAAAATCGTTCACCTAATTTTTTTTTGCGCTCTGCTTTTCAAGTAGGCCCTAAGAGCTACACAAATGAAATGACTTCCTGTTCGATTATACGAATAATTGAGCGTCTGTATGCCCTAACGGCCCTGCCTTGGTGTGTATCACGATCAAATGCAGGTGCAGCGATTCGCGCGTTAACCATAACATGTTTGTGTAGCTGGACGCCGTTGCCGGGATGTAATTTGGTCTAGGCGCGTATGTTCTGGGTTACTCCTTCACATCCCACTTGTGCTTCAGAAATTACGTAAAAGTTATTAGTGTCCGCCGGATGTTCCCTGGAAACTCACACACACACACACACACACACACACACACACACACACACACACACACACACACACACACACACACACACACACACACACACACACACACACACACACACACACACACACACACACACACACACACACACACACACACACACACACACACACACACACACACACACACACACACACACACACACACACACACACACACACACACACACACACACACACACACACACACACACACACACACACACACACACACACACACACACACACACACACACACACACACACACACACACACACACACACACACACACACACACACACACACACACACACACACACACACACACACACACACACACACACACACACACACACACACACACACACACACACACACACACACACACACACACACACACACACACACACACACACACACACACACACACACACACACACACACACACACACACACACACACACACACACACACACACACACACACACACACACACACACACACACACACACACACACACACACACACACACACACACACACACACACACACACACACACACACACACACACACACACACACACACACACACACACACACACACACACACACACACACACACACACACACACACACACACACACACACACACACACACACACACACACACACACACACACACACACACACACACACACACACACACACACACACACACACACACACACACACACACACACACACACACACACACACACACACACACACACACACACACACACACACACACACACACACACACACACACACACACACACACACACACACACACAGACACACACACACACACACACACACACACACACACACACACACACGCACGCACGCACGCACGCACGCACGCACGCACGCACGCACGCACGCACGCACGCACGCACGCACGCACGCACGCACGCACGCACGCACGCACGCACGCACGCACGCACGCACGCACGCACGCACGCACGCACGCACGCACGCACGCACACACACACACACACACACACACACACACACACACACACACACACAGACACACAGACACACACACACACACACACACACACACACACACACACACACACACACACACACACACACACACACACACACACACACACACACACACACACATTCTGTTAATTCTCCATAAACGTGTACTTTATGGACCCAGAATACTCAGTGAATGTCGGTTTGATCGTGTCAGGTGAGCAAACGGGACGCAGGGAAGACAAAAAGCCTTGCTGGTACTATACAGCTGCTCGAGCTCATACCAAACTGACTTTGAAGCAGGCCTTTGATAGCGGCAGCAGGTTGCAATGGATGGCTTACGTAACTTCGTTTGGCCTTTCAGAACGATTAGCTTGCATGCTTTGAGGATTCTTTTATAAACCAGGCATAGTGCTGCTTCTGTGAATATATGGTGACGTCGACTGGCAAGTTATTGTAAAAAATCGGCATAAAATGTA
The DNA here is from genome assembly GCF_055883805.1 of Amblyomma maculatum. Lineage (NCBI taxonomy): Eukaryota > Metazoa > Arthropoda > Arachnida > Ixodida > Ixodidae > Amblyomma > Amblyomma maculatum. The sequence continues at coordinate 131,987,444 of NC_139347.1, forward strand.
TTCTTAAAAAAACTATGAAGGACATTTCAGCTCCGCCTTTATATGCCACCATAGCGTAGCAGACAGCCCGACATATAAGGGTTCCCTTTAACCAAGCCGTATGCACGTGCCTGCTTAGCCTAGGATTAGTGTTCCTGACTTGGTATCCAGGAGCACTGGAAGGTTGACTCGTATCCCACCTCCCAACCTGAAAATAGCAAACGTAGTTGGCTGCTCCTCCAAACTTTTGATATCACGTGGCATCATTAAGTCACACAAACCATCGAAGACTGAGTGCGTAGCCGTTCTACCTACCAGCTACCACCTGCCAGCGCCATGTCCATCATTCGCTAATAACGCTAGCAGAAACACTGACTCCGGATTTTCTGAGTAACAAAAGATGGTTAATGCAAACGCGTTAAATGAACTCTTCTTATACGTCCGGAGAATAATATAGCGTCTCATGCTGTTCAGTTGCTTATCGCTTCCCTACTTACATGGATGACTTAATTAGGAATATAACTGAGGCTGAATCGATGGCACAAAGGAAGTTCTGCTCTTAAAAAGATCATTGGAACACACCATGTCTCTTTACTGCGCTCAGTACTCCTCTGGCATGGCAGAAAGCCTTAACCTGTAGTGCATGTTTTCTAATAGGCAAGTAATTGCGATTTTATTTATTCGTGAGTTGAACGAATTGTGTTAATCCCATGGCGATACGTGGCAACTATTAAGGGAAGGGTGCCCTAGTGACTTGATTCCGCGCACTGCACCTCTCCTACAATACACTTCCATTTCAGAAGCTCTGGAACCGTTTATGAGCACGGCATTTGAACGTGGATGCATGGAGACGTGAGTACACGGGAGACCAAGATTTTTAGTAACGCTGATAGCTTATTGTGGTGTGCAGGGATATTCGTGACAACCATTGCCAGCGGGGTTTTCCTTCCAACGTTAACACTTTTGAGCGCACATTTAGGCTCCCATTAATGAACGGAGCTGAGGACTGCCGTAACCGGCAGAGCAAGCGCGCACAATAGGGAGCGAAAAAGGGTAAACGAAGACAACACCGGAGAATGAAAGTATGGCTATAACGAATAGCGCTTGATGAGGATAGCGGAGGAGGTTATGGCGAAAACGTCACAGTAGTGTAAGGAGGGGGGCATAGGCGAGTGTGGCGTTGGATTCCCTCCATGGGCTTTTATTTGATGCTGCGAAAAGGGCCAGTGGAGTATGAGCTTCAGAGGTGGCGGCACCAAACGGTAGATTCTGCGTTTCTCCGAAACCGAGGAGAAGCGCCGCTCTCATTGTGCACTGCGTGTTCTTCAGAATGGCGGGCGGAATCAAGTTAGCGGGTTGCTTCGGTCCTTTTGTGTCTTTCTTCCTGTGGTGTTTCTTCAGCGCTATGAAAATCAAGAAGAATGGAGAGTCGGATGCAGCGCTGTGGGCTCGTGTGCGGTGGCCTACCGTGCAAGTTCCTAAACTGCGGCACTGAATATCCTAATTACCGCTTATCGTAATCGTCGTTCTTTTTTTTACACGCCTGAGAGTATTTCTTGCTATATATATGACGAGTCCGGTCTCGTTCGTGCTGAATGTGGTGTAAGCTGTAACTTTAAAGCCCGCGTTTCTAGCAAATCCAGCTTTGTCAGCATTGTGAGCGGATATTCCCATGCATGGCTCTGGAAGGTGGGAGTTAGCGGGTTGCATGATCAAGCTCTGATTGGTCGGTGGGAGGCGTGACGTCGCGATATCGCAAAATATAGCAACAGCTGGCAAATATTGTAGCTATTTTGAGATGGGGATGGTGAAATGGGAATCAAAACTATCTTGACCTCGGATACCGAATCAGACATGCCAGTCCTAAGGCCAGACAGGATTTCTCCGGCTTGGCTATGACGAGGTTTTTTATCCATGTTCGGTGGTCTTTAAGATTTGTGGAAGCTTAGTATTGTATGCTATTAAGTATGTAAGGGATAATAGAAGAAATTAACGGATCAGTGATTAAGCGAGTCAATGTGCTTGTAGGCGAATGAGCATACAAAAGGACAGCCTCAGGACGCGAGCCATATAACGCTGTTGCACCACACCTTTAAAGATGGAGCTTTCCTTGAACTTAAGTATTGGCCAATTCGTAATACTTCTTTCGTTAGCCTCTGCTTTTATGTTACATATTCAACATTTTTTAAGGTGCTTTTCCCGTCCCGTGCATGCAGCTGGTGAAGAATTTTATATTGCTGCGAAGCGCCGTTGGCATTTCGTGGAAAATTAAAAAAAAAGAACGGTACTTTGAGGGCTAAATTTGAGAACAGGAAAGATAAAACGATTTTTTTTTTGTTATGGCAGTTCATTCTTGCATGATACTGAATGCAACCTTTCTATCCGAGAATTGCGATAAAAACTGCTCTGAATGATGCCACCTTTACTTTGCTGCTGCTGAGGTAATGATTGCAATGGCATTCCTTGGCAAGGGTGATAATCGTCGCACCCCCCTTTTTTTTTTACGGGAGCTCATAGAGTAAAATTATATGTGCGGGAGCTGTGCTCGTGATCTGTGCGTCGCATCTGTGCGCTGATGTGTCACTTGCAAATAGCGGACGTGTGCGGAAGGAGGTTAAATTTAAAAAAAAGAAAACGATTGGTGGTGATTTGTAATGAATTAAGTTATAAATAGACATTGATAGAAAAATGACTAATGCTGTAATAACTAATCAAGAAGATTTATATTGACTAAATGATTTGTAATGACGAATATTTCAAATTGCGACTTTTAATGACACCAACTGATTGGTGGTAAAATGAGTGGTAACGACGGCAATGACTAGGCACGACTCATGGTGACTGCTAATGACTACGAAATGACCAATACGTAAAAAGAGGATTTGTAGTTACCGCAACAGTTTAGAAATGGGTGAAACGCTTAGGTATGAGTGGTAATGACTACAGTGACTAGGCATGCCTCATCATGACTGTGAAACAGCCAATATGTCGAACTATGATTTGAATGACCTCAGCTGACGGGAAAGGAGTAAAAATGCTTGACGATGAGAGGCAAATGATAGGAGATGAAGGGTATAGCTTTCGCCGCTCTCCTCTTAGGAGATATCATAGATATCCCCAATTTTTTTAGCTAATGGTTCATGACACTGGGAACGGAAGCTACTAGCAGGATGCTTTTCATAGTTCGATCAATTTTACCACTTCTATTTAAGTTTTCAGCCAATAGTTCTAGCTCCTGGGAGCTAAAACTTATTTTGGCTGAAAAGAAGAAAGCCGCGTGGCGCAAACATTTCGAGTTTGCTACGTCGGGATCTCGTTCACAAGGCTTTCTCTTAATATTTAAAGTTAGAGCTAAGTTCGAAGACCGTGAATAAATTACGACTTCTCGTTCTAAAAAAATATCGGTTTGATTCGAGTTTTATGTATAGTCCTGGGTCTTGTTCGAAAACCGGGTGATATCTAGCACAAACGATGTAAAGCTGCCCAGGAGGCAGGTGGCATAGGGTATGGCAGGATGCCTGCTGAGCGCAAACACACTTCGTCCGTTCGCCTATTCTTTTCCGTTTAAGATGTTATGGCCAAACTTTTACAACGGTGCCTGATTTTTAAGTCTGGATAATCTACTGCGAAGCGATTTGGCGAATAAACCTGTCGCTGCCGAGGTGCCCCCCTTAGTTTTATTTTCCCTTTCCTAAGCGAAAAAACACTACTCCAGCAGCCCGAGTAGTTTATAATGACTAGAAGCGAAATTCCCCTCTGCATGAATACTGCTAGGAATCTGCTCGCTCCTCTTGCTGCTGTTCGGAAGGGGATACTCCTTTCCGTTTGCTTTCTTCGCAAGTGGCCGTCACAAGTTCAATGCCAGCATTCTCCGCGGCTTCCAGCAGGAGGAAATTACTGCGCATCTGTGAGCTCGGCATCGAGCCCCACCTCTGAAGTCAAGGCCTCTCCTCCACGAAACCGCGGTGCGGTGCGGAGGGCGTCGTTTTAGCCTCGCCAGTGTCATCGCTTTCTTGAAGAAGATGCGGCCAACTTTTCTCACGGAAGGCGACCTCCGGCGACGGCCTTAAGTGGAGGTTAATGGGTGTGTGGAGCGTTCGTACTGAGACGATAAAAGACGGCACGCACCAAGCGACCGCCAATATTTAGAAGGCACACAGGTAACGGTGTACACTTGCTGCAGTGGTCTGCTTACTTGTTGAAAACGGGCAGGTAAGCATGCATATTTTGGCACCCTAAATCAGGTTAGGAATTGCTGTCTAACGTTTTATGCAAATGACTTTTTAGCCATTGTTTTCGCGCCTCTATACAAGCAAGCGCGAATTTCTACAGGAGTGGCCACTTTTAAACATTTGTGAATAATATTCGACGTAATTAACCGGGTTGTCTCAATAATGTTTTAAGGTTTCTATTATTACTGAATTACTTATGAAATGTGCCCAAAATTCAATATATTTATTTTCCACCAGCTTGTATTCTGCCTTTACATCCATGTTATTTGCGCGAAGAATAGAACAAGCCGAAGAATAAATGAACAGGGGTTCAACTCAATGCTATTTTATTTGACTACTAATTGGGTTAATTGAACGTATTATTTACTTTATGTGGCGCGAGTGGTTCAGGCTATATGCGCTCAATATTGAGGGTTAAATACACTGCATATGACTTTACATGCCTGCCACAAGCCCTAGCATGCACGACATGTTTTGAATCAAGCAAGTAAGAAAGTAATCAGCCCAGAACAAACGAAATTTCGCCCCAGCTTTGAAAATAACAAGTTATCAGTCACTCGCACAAAGTTGGCCCGTTTTGCCAATTAACGAACCTCCTGAAGAATTCCTTTCTGGCCACGCTTTAAAGATGGAGAAGTAAAAAGAATGGAACTTTTTCTTGGTTGACAGCTGCCACTCAAAGAAGTGAAAAATTGGTAACCTAGTAAATTGCATTGCCAGTGTGGAAGATCTTACCATTTCAGTATCAAAAAGGGACTGTTGCTTAAAATCATCATAGCGCTGGACAGATTAGATAACTCATAAACATTTCTTGCAGACATGCGCTCCCTCTCAATAAGTTTATTATTCATTTCAATAAGCATAGTCTGTTCAACATTATGACCTTGCCTATTTTCTAACCCTTGATCTCGGCATGGCCCTGGTAAGACTTTAGAAAACACGGTTTTCTAAGAAAAAAATTGATCGCTTTCTCAGGCTTCCGAGCTTAATATATTTATAGTAGCGTAGATTGTCGCAGCGGCAGGCTATATTAATTTATAACACCTTGGACTATAAACGGCGCATTTCTATTTCATTCTGTACTGCTAAATGCGAGTATGCGTGTATATGACTGAACCAGTCTTATTCCAACTAAAACTTGTACTACAACTGAATCTAACCATCACTCACCGTCTTTACTTTCTTCATCCTACTCAGACTTTTTCCGTGAATTCTAAAGCACTTCTAACTCCATGAATCAACACTAACATCATTATTACAGGTGACAATAATATCGACATCTGACGTTAACTGCTATGAATATGCTAAATGTTTCTTTAACTATGGCTTAGAGGCGTGAATTGAGTTACCTATCTATAGTGTTCCATGATGGAAGAGAACTGCTAAATAAAGCTTTACATGAACCCAGCGGCCGCGTTTCGATGGAGGCGAAGCTCAAAATTCTCCGTGTGCTGTGCTGTCAGTGCACGTTAAACATCCGAAGATGGTACGAAATTATTCCTTAACCGTCCACTACGCACGCCAACTCTGTTATTTTCTTTTTTGATTTCAGTCTCGGTCCCTTTAATTACAGTGCGGCCCAGGTGTCCATCGAGAAGAGTGACAGATAGTGAGCATTTCATTTACTGAAAGCTGATTTACATTTTATCTGCACCTCACGTCACCAGAAGAAATTGCTCTAATCTTTTCTATAAAAATATAAGATTGAGGACAGACGGGACCTATTCAAGATTAAGTTTGTCATGTGACAGCTCTTTTGTGCTCGCTATCCTTATTAGCAGAATGTTCGAACTGGCATTTTTACCATAGCTTTGAAATGGGGCGAGGTATTGCCGGCTTTCATAAAAGGTTATTGCAGTACCATGTCTAACTATGGACCCATCAGTTATTTACCTTTTTTTTTAGCGAGCTCGCGGACAAACTCATGGTGGACCGCTCGATGAAGCATATCAATAAATTTAATCTCTTAGCTTTCCGCTAAATTGTATTCCGTCTTGGTTGTTTTACGGCGCTTGTGGGTCTAGAATTAATAGGTGCTGTTTAATAATATATTGATAAAGGACTCTGCAGGCGCTGTTTTTATTGATTTTACAAAAGCTTCCATATTTTCAGTTGACCAAGGACTCTCAGCATGGCGCGGTGTTTATTGAATTTCCAAATGCGTCTTATACAGTTAATCACCTCAGTCTTTTATCTCAACTGATAACTTTAAATGTCTGCGCCCAACTTTAACCATTAACCACTTAGGGCAATGATCGAATTCAAATAGTTAATGTTCCCACAGTTTACCTGACCAGTACCCATCAACTAGGGCGTAACACGAGCTTCAATCTTGGCACCACATCTCTGCCCAATACACAATTATTATTCGCTTATATACTTTACCGAACCTACCTGCATTTTGTTCGCCATTGATTTAACTCAGTACTACGGACAGAAACATTAATGAACTAATTACGAACATGAATAAGGAACTTGCAATTCTAGTGGACTGGCTTTAAAATTAGCAGCCTAAAATTGCCCCAAAATAGAAATACATGGCTTTTCATACACATCATTGACGACCTGTTATATAGGCTTCTTTCTTGTAAGGTTGTTCCGTCAGGCTGCCTTATAAATCTGCCTAATTTCATGGCATACAAGTAAATCAACATTTGAAATTAAACACGCACACCGAATTGGTATTTCTAGGTTTTCGAATGCTTCTTCAGACACGCTCCAACATTCAGCTATATTATCTTCGTACACATGAATTTGCAATTATTCACAGTCACTGAACGTACCGCGTATCTTCGTGGGCAATGCGCATCTTGTTCATGCATCAAGCATCCACCATTCACCAAATCATCCAGTTCGAATACTTTTCCGCTTTCCGCCTTGCACTGCCTTAGCTGTCCGATTATAACAAAATCTTAAAATCGTTCCTTCACTAAGTTTTCATCATGAAAAATAATCTTTGCTTTGTATGTGCTCATAATGAAGAGATCGCAATAGCTCAATTTCATTCCTTTTACCTAATGAATAGTAATCTGGTAAATGTTTTCAGAATGATAACTTGCTTCTTTCCAGCATTAATACTAAATATGGGAAACGAACTCATTTGGTTTCAGCAATAAAGTTATGAAATTCACTATCTTCATGCAAAAATATTTTATAGTCATGAATGTATTTATTATTAGGATGAAAATATTTTTATTAGCAAGGTTATAACCATAGTGTACTGCCGCATTGATTTTTTTTAATGGAACATTGTTCCAATGTTGTAATTAATTACAGCAAAAGTGTACCGTTATATTTCTGCCATTTTGTGTATTTCTGTTAGTCATTTGGCTACAGGAGGTCCCCTGACTGATTCGCTTTGGGACTTCCTTCCGTACCAATTCGCCCAAGACTCATTTTTGTGATTAATGCTGTCTATATAAAACTACCTGCAACCTGAAATGCCTCCAAAGGTTTGGCGGGTGGTTTTTTGCTTATTTTTGTGAAGGATGCTCACGCAACGAAAACAATGCGCACAACAACAGCAAGCAAAGTGATGTTTTCCAATTTTCTGGTCTTTATTTTACCGTTTTGTTTTTATTTTTGGAAAAAAAAAGAAAAAAATGCAATACCTCATAGCCTTAATTTCTTTGGGACTGTCGAACCAACTCAAACCATGCAGCCTGGTTTCTTTTTGAATTCCAAATTTTATGCAATTAATGCTGCAAAGAACGCTGCAGCGCAAGGCTCCGAAGATTTCGACCACTTGGGGTTTGTTAAAGAGCATTCAGTCCCACAGTGCACGTTCGATCTTGAAGCGGATATCTGCTGCGTTCGAACCCTGATACCCCCAGCTGACCAGTCGAGTGCCCAACTATATCTAGCCACTGCAGCAGTATGTATCATGGTTTACGTTTCAGCTGTGTAGTAGATCACTTATGAGTCGTTTACTAAAAACACTAAATTGCTTCTCCTTTACGTACAGCCCTTGCTCCTGCTTAAAAAAAAAATGATTTGTTTTTTGTCTTGTGCAGCGCCTTGAGGTCTGTAGACCAAGGCGGAAAGATCATTCTTCTTCGCTATTCATGGTAATTGTTGTACAGCGCGTTTCCGTTGAGTGAGAATGCTCGGTAGTAACTAAAACAGCTTGCCAAACCGTAGAGGTATTTTTATTAGAAAATCGGATCAGAATTCTTTGAGCGATGCCCGAATTGTTTGCTATTTAACGTTTAGGCGAAATTTACGACACTTTCTATTCGCTCGAATAAAGCGTCAATTACAGGACTGCACCTGCGCAGCCCCGTGGACGTGCACATGTTATGGTTATATGCTCTGTCTTTTGGGCTTAATTAGATAAAGGTGATAGTGAAAAGTCAGGTTAGAAGCGATCATTTTTCCATTTTTTTTAAACCTGCAACTGCCTAACTCTATGTGTTGTGCGACAGAAAGCCAACCAGGGCCTTGTTAAAGAAATCGGGTATTATCTTGTTGATGAAACTTGAATAATTATGAAATCGCATAGTATCAATTATATATGAAACTTTGAAATAAATTCGGTGTTCTGCTGGAGGCATTCCATGTTATCTACAGTAAGAGTTGATGGAAGAAGGACGAAGACAGTTGTAAAAGAATCTGACAACATTTAAGCTAAAGCGAAAGTGGGATTTGCTAGATTTTAAGCAAAACACGGATGTTGGATAAACGTACTTCCGAGAATATATCGCTGCACTCGCGATTGACTATTGTGGTGGAAAATGCACAACATGGATGGTGAAAAACCGAGGTTAGCGATAGCACTGCTTACGGTAATGGCACGAGTACTACATTCCGGAACTCTGTTGGCAGCGCAATGGTGCTGGGTATTTGGAAGCACGGAACGACCGATTGAGTCTACGGTGATTTTAAACCCGCGGCGCTTGAATCTCACCCCAAGCATTCAGTGCCGAGCATCATTCGGACTAAATCTTCCAGAAACGCCCGTACTCAGCCTTAGCGTATGCTAAGCTCATGCAGAAGAGCAAAGCTTATTTTACGATTACTTCTCCGTCTTTCAATTCCTCGCATCATTTCATTGGAAAATACAGGACGGAGTTTACTAATGTAAATTTGCAATCTTTAAATTTTTTACGCTCAAAATCTCGCTTTGGACTGGTAGCGAACTGGCGGGGAAGAGCTAAGGGCGAATTTATGTATACAAAGATGTAGGTAGCGGCTCTCTGTGGTATCAAAAAGTAAATGGCTAGCAAAATTAAATTGCGAAAAGTACCTTAATATTCTTTTCACTACTACATAAGCGAAGTTATAAAAACGTATGCTTTCGCGCTTCCTCCAAACCAATAAAAGTGAGCACCCTAGCTTTTTAACGTTAATTTCGAATCCATTAAGAGATGTGGCAATATCACATTTTGAGTGCGTTGCGAATACGAACAAAGAAAATTGGATGACAATCATAATGAATCTCGAAAAGGTGTATCACACTTTCAATTTATTTTTAACGTCAGTAGAGGCAGTTGAAGCTAAAGCCAAGCGCTTTCACACAAAGCGCAAATATGAAAAGACATCCAGGGGACTGGAAATACATTTCCTCAGCCCAACATCCCCACAGCTTTCTGTATCTTTAAGGCCTGTTTAGTAATGGATGTTGAAAAATATATTTTGTGTAGTAATCAGCCTTATTTTGTATAGATTTACCTTTTTTTTTTATTTCCTAACAACTGGAGTCAGTAGAAAAAACGTCCTTTGTAGCTACGTGAAATGAGGCTCAGATGACTAAGAAACTAATTGCATGGCGTTGCGAAGCACTGTAAAGGGCTCATTGAGATACTTTCGCACTGGAGGAGTATCCTTAACAGCATCTTAACTAAGGGGCAATAGGCAAGGCAATGCAGGCAAAATGCAACAAGACGGCTCGAGAAACAGATGCAAGAACAGCAACCTGCGATGCAACGCGAGCGAGACCGTCCCTTTCACGTTTCTTTGCGACATATTGAAGACAACGAGGTGGCACAGGAACACCGATCCACACGTAGCGTTCACTACGACATGTAGCTACGGCGAATTGATTTTGCCCGACTTCCAGCGATGTGATAGACAGAAGCACTCGAGACCCTAAGCTACGAAACCAGGTCGTTAGACGGAGCACGTATGTACAGGGCGCCCTTATTTAGGGTGACCTCGGGAGCACTTGGCCGCTTCATTCTCAGCGCTAGTACGTCTTACTTGGCGGCGCATTGAGATGAAGTGACAGCTCATCAGAATAACCACTTCCAGGTCCCTTAATATATGCTACAGTTTGCCTCTATTGGCGGCCGTGCGATATGCTGTGGCGCTTCGATTGAAGCCACCACCTCTTCGCATATTCACCCAAGAGTGGACAACCTTGCACAGAGCGCACAGTGCTGTTTGGGATACGGTTGTGGGGACATGCTTCGGGCTCATGTTTCTGTCGTACGTGTTTCTTGTCCACCGTGGCCTTCGGTACGAATGGTTTAGTTTTAATTGCCTTAAACTGAAAACAATCTCCGTGAAGCAAGCGCTGAACCTCCACGCGTGCCTCACCCTCACTCCTTCCTCCTGGAAGCGCCCAGCGCGCGTCGTGTCTCAAACTGTGAAGGGCTAAAATGGGAGCAGCGTCGCTAGTCGGATCATCGCCGGCTGTCGCTACGTCGTGGCAGGACGCAGTGACGTGGCGCGCTGAGCTGCACTTAGGTTTTCTAATCGCAACCACGCAAGTGAACATGCCTTGTCTGCTCTCGATAGCCTATGTTAACGCATTACGGCACGAGGCCTCAGAGCAATTAGCTTGACAGGTGTAATATACTGACGCCTGGAAATGTCACAATGGTTCGCCGCCAGTTTAGATGAACCGCGAATTCGTACTTGATGAGCGTTTACGGGGTTCAAATATTTGTAACTGTCAAAGTTCGGTTAGAATGAAAGGGAAATAATAGAAAACAGCACAAAGTCTGAAATATTCACACGCTCGTAATTAAAATCGTTGATCCTTGAAACGCATGTTTGTCATGAAAGCAGTGAGTTTATTGTGAGCTTTTAATTTTATTTAATTTTCTGCTCTCGACCAATTTGTTTCCATTCTACATTCCCCGCTGACACATTTACAATCTCAGTTGTGGTTAAGCGTTTTGTCCTCTTGCTTTTTGGCAATGGCGTGTAGTTTTTGTTTTACCCACACAAGGTCGAAAGCGATGGTCAGCCATGAACCTTATTTGACTTGCTAATTTTTGGCTATTAGAAGTAAAATTTTCCATAAATTAAAGATTTGGTATACCGCCGAAATGTCAATTGTGTGTTGTACAACTAAAAGCACACCCATATTATTAGCAGCTTGCCCAAGCCTATTGCCGAACAAAGATCATTCTCATCGATCCTCATTGGCACCGTTTTCCTTCAGTTGTAGCCTTACGCTATACCTCACAAAACTTGAAAGATGCTTCCCTCTGGCTTTCGCCATTCTCGGGCACGCTTGCATTTCCAGGAAAGGTACTCTGATCCCCTGGGGGATCACGGACGCGTAACCTGCCTACCGCTGTCTGCCCTTCGCAGGATATATTCGGGAAGCATGTCAGGAGTATCTGCAGAGCAGTGGATATCATTGCTTATAATATTAGCCACATGGGGGACGGAGTTGTGCCACGCCGACTGCCGGCCCGAGTACCCCAAGTTGGCGGGGGGTGTGACGCACACTGCTTGCAAGCCGCTCAACCCACGGTGTCGCATCATCGAACGAGGCTTGAGGCCGGGCGAGGCCGAGCACATCCTGCGGCTGCACAACGCCTACCGGAGCCTGGCGGCGCTGGGACGGATGCCCGCATTCAAACCGGCTGCAAATATGCGCCAGCTGGTGAGTATGCTATCATCTCTCTTCGCTCCATTCGATGTGCCCCGAGGTGTATCAGGAACCCTTCACGTAATACATATTTATAGAGAGTGTTTTTTTTTAATAAAAAGGTCAACATGGCATAACTGACTAAACCTGTTATGCGCCCCCTGCGGGCCACCAACTTAGAATGCATGTTAATGAGAGGCACTGTGAAGTTCCTGACTTTGCATAGAAATATTCAAATGAGAGTTTTGAAAGTGCGCTTATATTCTATAAATTTTGCCTTCAGATTGATGCGCAAGTTACACTGTTGTTTCACCTTTTCTAGTCTCTTTTCAAATATGGCATGTGGTATCTGTTCTCAGCACCATGTTTGACGTCCACAGTGTTGTAAAAACGGCGGTCCTTTGTGTGTGTTGTTTGTTTAAATTAGGAGACAGAAAGTAGCCAGAAGGGGCCGGGTAAGGTTAAAGGGGACGGATGGTGGAGAAGCTGGATGAACTTAGGATATTGAATATATGGAAGCTATAGGTTCGGATGGTTGCGAAGGTGCATTGTAGGGAAAGAAGTGAATCCCTTTTGGCCGAATGCTTTTGTGTTCTTGGTCTAATTTGGTTCTTGCATCTGGTAAATGAGAGGGGAAATACTGTGGTGTCATACTTACTACAGCAACAAGGAAGGTAGTCCAACGGGAAAGCACAGTCGACCATTTTGTTTTTGTAAAATAGACGAAATGAATATTTTTGGCAGATTTTATGTTGATGAGCTTTCTCGGTCTAGCGTACTCACTAGAACGCCATTCTTTTACCTGTTCCTTCGTCTAATGCAAACGTATGCAACAAGGTCTTATCCTCACTTAATAACCTATTTAAAAACTTTGCAGTCACAAAATGGCACAAAACAGCTCTGAATTCCCTAACCATTCAGTTCAAAAATTTGGCTCCCACTCGATTTAACTTTTGAGCATATCTCTGATATCAGTAATGTGAAACCATCATGTATCCTACAGAAGTCCAATATAAGGAATATCTTTTTCTGTGGGAATTCCAGGATTCTCAAGAGTTCGCTTAAAGCAGGAATAATTTTTCCGGACATATGTTGAGGTTTGGGGGAGCCGGTGCGCTGTCTTGAAACGAGATATGTAAGTTTTCTTATTCTTGCAGAAAGGCCACTTCTCCGACAGTCTTTCTGACAAGGCTGTGTGATTTACGTTCGCGGAAATCATTTGAAGAACGACAAATGTAATGCAGAAAAGTGAAATTCGCTTCTGCCTTTGTCACTCCACGTTCTACTTGAACTAACAGATAGTTATAGAAATCAGAAGCATCTTGTACTTGCAAAGTTGCGCAATATTGCACAGTGCTTTTACCTGATACTAAATTACTTCTTTATTTCAAATTGGAAGGGGGCAAGGTTAGAAACTCCTCATTACTCCATCGCATGAGGACGTGAACATTTCCGCTGTCAATTCACTCTACCACCAGAGTGCACATGCATCTGGTGTGCATCACTACACTGAGCCAGATACTACTACATGTGCCCACTGTTCTTTGTTGACTTGACATCGTCAGGTAGTCGAGCAGGAAGGTTATGAACTGGAAGTCGGCATTTATACGCAAGTTGACGCGTTGGTGTGAAGTTTATTGCTGTGTTTTTAGATTTCCTGTTGTCTATGGTAAATACGGTACTGAATATTCGTAACTCGATAGCGTTAAATATCCTGTTACTCAGAAAATCCGGCGCCAAGACCGGTGTTAGTACCGGCGTTGCGACCGATAAATCACAGGCATGGTAGTGGCTCATGGTAGTTGGTAGTTGCTTAGCAGGACACTGATTCTACGAAGGTTGGTGCGACTTAGCGAGACACCAAGATGTCAGAACGTTGGAAGGAGGTACTAATTCCTGGCTAATTTATTTATTTTTACGCTGAAGGGCCAGGGGAATTCAGAGGGGAGTGGTTAACTGAAAAAAGGTAAAAAATAAAAACGTCCTATTCTTTGTTATACATTTATAGCTGTAGTGCCAAGCATATAGTTATACATGCAAGGAAAACAGAATGTTGTCAATTGAAAACAGAAACAAAGGATACGTTTTTTTAAGAGCATGAGTATATAATGTCATAGCTAATTGGCACGGAATCGAAGTCTGTATTGATTGCTGGCCGTCGATCCGAGAAGCTGGTTCGCCTCTGGTGGTGTGTGGGGCTATATGAATCTTCTGAGGCCGGAAGGTTGAATAAAAATCAACCTTTTAGTGCTCTTGGAGTCACGCAAATTGCCCATTGGCCACGCAAGCATGTTCATTCCGCTTGATTAGAGCGGGGCTTTATATGCCTAACGGTAGCCTACGTTATCGCGTCATACTCTTAAAGGCGGAGCTTATGTGCCTCCAATAATTCGTTTTCGATATGCTGAAGAATTTGTACTACATTACAACAAACATTTACTACCGTTTATGTTAAACGCACAACGTATACGAGATTGTAAGGCCGACCTCTATCAGCTTAAATCATTCCGTCATGTTACGGGAGAAGTCGGCCTAACTGCTACTAGTATCAGTTTGAACTGCAGAAATGCTTTATTTCATTCGAGTCTACGAACCCGAAACAAAACGGCGACTCCAAGCATTCAGGCACGCCGCAAGCACGCGAAAAGAATGCACTTGTCTTTTGGATGCACAAGTATGGGAAGGCGGCTTGCTTGTGTTTACATTTTTTGAAGATGTAATAAGCAAATGAAACCTTCTCGTTATGCGCAAGCCAGCATCCTAATGCTACACTTTTCTATGGTACATGTGGTATTACTCGTTAAGTTTAAAATTAAGAAAGATGCGGCTTGCCTGCAATGGCGCGCAGGCGCAATGGCTTGACAGTACAAGATTCTGAAGTATAAAAAGAAAGTATTCACACAGTCTATTACAGCTTAATATCCTCAATGAATTTAAGCTGTAATTGACAGTTATCAATGCGCTCTGATATCACACAGTGTGTATCACCTTGTGTATCACCGCAAGTGCAGCTACCACGGCTTGCAGGGAATCAAGGTCACCCGTATTTTGCGCCGTAACCACTAAGCGGCTGGCAGAAAGAATCCTTATGATGTAATTTTAAAACTTGCCAATAAAAAGCTTGTCACTTTTCTGTTTTGTGTGACTGGACTGAACCCCCAATGATAATTGTGGATGGGACTGGAGCACCAACACGCAGACCAGAACACACCGCAATTTTGGGAGACTTTTCTACTCGGCAGAAAGAGGAAAAATAGAGAGAATTAGAATGGCACACACGCCATGCAACTACATTTTAAGTTGTCAAAAAAAAAAAAAAACGTTTTCCTTCTAGCGGGTTGCCAAGACGAAACCATAGCCTGCCAATGGGAGTAGCAGAAATGTACTACATGTAATTACTGTGTTTAACGCGCCGATTTTAAGTCTGCAATGAAGCAAAAAAAAATCTAACTTGCTGCAGAAGTACATTTTGTAATCGTCTGCAACACCCGGACAGTATTAAATAATTGCTACCATACATGCGATGCCACGGAGGAAGCGGGCCCCTGCAATGTTCATAAAAACGAGATCACGGAGACGTGCCAGGAGTCAGAAAATGGGCGTGTGCGACAGTGACCATGTATCGTTATTCATATGACTATTAAGTGGGTGCTCCGCCCTTTTCAAGACGTGTGCGCGGATTGAGGAAGTATGATGGAAGTGCGGCTAGGAGGTGCACTTCAACACACTGAATACGCGGGATGTCAAACAGTCTTGCGCGAAAGAACTGCCTTGACCCGCAACTGAGGAATAGTAAAAGGTTTTGAGGAGCACATCCTTTGAATCCCCGCTACTGTTTTTCTTTCTTTAGAAAGAGGGCTGGGAATGGACAGAAAGTTGAAAACTGGAAAGCACTGCGCTGCACCCTACAGAGGTGTGGCATCTGCTGACTTATTTTTTCTTCTCGCTGATGTCTAACTAGTGTGTCCCCTCCTAAAAAGTGCGGGGGGGGGGGGGGGGGGTCGGGACAAAATAAAAACGTTTTGAGAGCAGAACAAGAGCTGGGAAAGAATGCTGTGCGTGGCCAAATACTTTTAGGTGCTTCTTTCGCATGTGGTTTAAGTCACGTAGTGCCCTGCTTTACAATTTCTACTGGTTTCATTGGTCACAGATCATGCGGGTTCACAAATACATTCATCATTCAGGTCAGGAGGCATGAGATAACATCTGACCATGAAGCCAAGCTTTGAAAAAGAATCCACCATATCGATTGCGGGTATCAGATGAAGTGAAATAGCAGTCATTAACCATGCTCGATAACGAAAAGTTGTTTGAAAACTTCGTACGGATTAATTTTCGAAGTGATCAGTTCAGGAGTGGCTGCGGTGTGGTATGCGGATATCAGGAGTAATGGTCGGGAACTTCGATATGGTTGGTATGGGGCGAATGATCCTGTTTAATTTTTTTTTTTTGTGTTGCTTATACATTCCACCAGAAAGCGGATCGTCAGGTTCCTTCTCTATTTTTGTTAATAAAGCAGAGACATTTCCACGGTCACTATAATTGTTCATGTTGTGTGCTCGCCACTGTATCAATGACAAACTTGCTTTTTTCATCAGGTTTATAATCAATTTTTTGCGTGTCGTGAATTTTCTGGTCTCGTCGTACGATAGAGTCATTGTTGCAGTTAAAATGCTTGCCAACTACTGGTTCCCCTACCTACGCTGTCGCAGTGCATTTCTTCAATTGGGGAATAATCAATTTTGTTTTCCCTGATGTGCGGGCTTATATATTACGCGGAGTGTCAAAAACTGAGTGCCGACTTCCGCCGTGCAGCTGTGGGACGAAGAGCTAGCCCAGGTGGCGCAGGCACACGCAGACCAGTGCTCTGAAAAGCGATATGCAGAGCACGACAAGAAACAAGCGAGAGCGACGGGTGAGTGCGAAGTTGGCTGTGTACACTCTTTCCCCTTATTGGGCTGACCCTGCCTAAATATACAAGCCAGGGTTGGATTGTGCCAATTTTATACCGAGTTCTAATCAAACGAATGTTGTTAAGTTAAGACTAGGTAGAAAGAATTGACCCCATTTACGCTATGCGCGACTGCGCAAAAGTATGCGACTGCTGAGCTGCATACGCGCCCCTCTCACGTATTCTCCCCCCCCCCCCCCCCCTTTCTTCAAACCTCCAACTTTAATGAAAGATATTGGCCTGGCACGAGGATCCTGATCTGACGTCAGGTGATAAGGATGCCCGCGCGCAGCCTCACTTTCGGCAGACCTCCAAACTAAACGACAGATATTGGCAAGATATAGGGTTCTTGATCTACTGTGGTCATCTGACGTCAGGTAAAGTGGTCAACGGTGCCTGAAAGCACGGGAAATGGCCACTACAAACGTGTTTGTTGCCAACTTCTGTCTACTATATATAATCAGTCATGCTGTAAACCGGGATAAGTGCACAGATCACATAGCTTGTGTTTCTGGGGATGTTACTGAAGTGATTGTCCATTAAGATAACAGTGAATGTGGGCTATGTTTCCCTACCCTTTTCCGACTCTCGATTAAAAAATTAGGGACCTGCGCCGGGCGCATTTTAACTCAGAGCCAACTCATAACAAAATGAAGATGACAGATTTTTGAAGACTGCCCTCAATAGATTACATTCAAGAAACCAACTCTGCAGACCGTGATGGGCTTCACTTCGTGCTTGTTTGAATGTATACTGATCGATAACATGAATTCTTTGGAAGTCTTGGGAGTTTTTCTGTTGGATCGCGTCCTTCAAAACCATTTTGCGCTATTTTAATGCGCAAGAAAGGACTTATGGGCTTGAAAGATAAAAACAAATCTGAGGGATTTTTGCGTTTCAGTATTAATATTAACTACTGTTCAGATGACTGCAGGCAGCGCTGAGTGGCCTCCGTCCTCAATGTGCGCCTTTTATCGATGGTATCACAAACCAAAGGCAGCAGAATTTGCTGCTGCACAAACACAAGACGCTCCTAACCAAATTATATCGCGTTTGAGAGGGTAGCAATGTTTTTCACCAATGAGGTTGTCTAGTGTTCTGGAGCAGAGGCCTTATGAAGACATGACGAGCTTAGTCTTATATCTTAAAAGGGTGGATAACTGAGGTAGTTTGTGCATAATTTGAAGTTTTTAAAGCAGCGGAATCAAACACAACGGGGTCGCAGGAAAAAAAAAACACGGGACGAGTACAAGCTTCACGTATATACAACATTTTTGAGTCAAGCACAAGGCAAAGGAAATCCAGAGATGTGGCGAGATTTGACAATTAAACAAAAAGCCCGGGTTTCCAATAAATAATTTTAGTCATCAGTTCAGCTCGTACTTGTCCTGTATATTTCTTTCTGCGTCCCTGTTGTTTTTATTCTGCCCCTATGGTCCTAGCGCGGGCCCCCACATCACAATCAACTTTATGCTGCTTGGGAAATAGTGGTCCTGGGATGAGGGAGGGCTCCAATTAATTAATAGCCGATATACTGACACATATACAAGGAATCGAAGCTATGGTTGTCAGTCGAGGCGCTGTGGCACTCACTGTCGCTACGCACCTCTGTATGATAATAGATATCTTTTTTATTGCCTTTTCGCTTCAGTTTGATCTTCATATGAGGCACACGTGACTGGAAATAGAAAGTAGTAAGCCCTAATGCTCTTTAGTTCGCAGTCATATGGATACGTCTATATATGTCAACGATTTTTGTATTTGGTTTACCGACGGACAACACAGGCATCTAGCCATGATAATTATACGGACACTAAGCTTGATAACATATTAAGTGCAAGGTACTGGGAACGTTTTAAAGGTTAAAAATCCGGTGTTCTCCCGTTTCCAGCCATAGGAAGACGTTACGCGCGATTGAAGGGAAACCTTTTTATCTCTTGCATTGGCCAGCTTAGGGGTCCATGGGCTTTTTCTCGGCTTTGTTATTGACTCCGCCTTCTTTGGCGAGGAGATGAGGGCTTGACTGCCTCGTGAATTACCTCATGAGCTCAGAGTAATAATGAAAAATTCCTCGATGATGAGTCGCACGTTGCTTTCGCTTTCACTGCGTCGAGTGAAGTGTTGCACCTAGGGATCATGGGCGCACCGCTGCCGACACTTGAAATAGCGGTGCACTTGGCTACACGGGAATTCTTTCTTCATATGATATTTGAGCAGATAGACTCCACGAATGCGCTGCCTAATGTCCCGCTTTGCTACACTCACACAGTTCAAACATTGCGGAATTTTTGTCTGCGAAACACACTCTACCGGGATGAATAGTTTTTCAGTTCAGTATTCTGGGGTGCCCTTCACATGGGCATGATCAAGAATAAACATTTCACGTTCATAGGGGCCCATAACTAGATTTAACGGGTGCCACGCATATCTCGTTCTTTTGCAAGTTTGTTATTTTCAGGACACTCTGCTTGACATAATAAACTTGGCGGTTTCTTAGCCTTATGACACAGTTCACAGTGGGCTCACCTAGTCGATTGTCGTCATGTACATGTCGCTGTTCACTGCGCCAAGGGTATTGCTACGTGACTGACATTACCAGGTACCGCTACCAAAGGGCACTGAGCACGTATTGCGGCAAACAGGTGCCCGGTGTTCATTTAGGGATTTTTCAAAATTTAGGAATTCTGGCAGTCCGAAAGAGCGATGTAATCATGAAGTCTTCAGGAATGGAGCGGCCCCATCCACAGCGGAAGACGGAAGTGGGATAGTTGCAGAGTTCGTTCCATTCTTTTTTTGTGGTCGATGCTATGGGGCTGACAATGATGGTGACCTGTGCGACCGTTGCAGCCAGGTTCCCGCGCGTCGGCCAGAACGTTGGTTGGCGAGGCGAGAACCGTGACAGAAGTAGTGCGACTTGGAGCCAGCGCATCAGGAACTGGTTCGACGAGCACAAGGACTATCCTCCCGAATACATCGGCAGTTTCAAGATCATCCGTGGACCCGCCAAGACAGGCCATTTTACTCAGGTATGAACAGACCTTTTCCCTTCTATAAATGAGACACTTTACAAACAGAATGAAAGCTTGTGCCTAATCCGTTGGCAGATTCTAACAACCCGCAGTCAAGCACCCATTCGTGAAGATTTACGAGATATTATCAGCGGGGTTCTTAGAAAATTTCGAATACTCGGAGAAAACAGCAAAAATGGCCAGATAAATCTCTAGCAAGACGGGATAAGAGTGGCTCAGGAGCCCGGTAGGTGCTCGAGGCACTTTTAAGCGCCTCTAGCTGATCCGCCAGTTTGGGAAGAACATAGCGGGAGCAGCGAAGACTGATGTGACATCTCACGGCTGAGCTACTGAAGATTTTGCGATGAGTTGCTTGCTGCCTCGTACATTGAATGTGGTCTCTTGCGTGGTGCACGATGCGTCTGTCTGGGCTGAGCAACCAAAGCCAATCGGGAACTTGGATGACGGCGTTTCCTCCTGTTGCCGCTATGTCTCCTGTGCAGTTCTTTACTTAAACTAATAGAGATTGGCGGATCCACAGTTGTTCTTCACCCCATTCCTGGTCCGTTATTTGGGAGTTTGTTAGCATCATGAATGTGAAAATGGGCGAAAATTCGCGACCAACCAATTATGGCGGATGTTTCTTTGTGTTGATATGAACTGCTGTTTGCTGCTGGTGACAAAAAGGTGACACTCGGCAAGTGCGTAGACCTCTTTGTAAGTGCATCTTTGAGTTTGAAGACTGACTATTACATAATACGGCCTTTCGTGGCAGAATAGCACCGCTGTCTTCTTGTATGCGCTGAGGTGAAAGACGGAGGTGAAAAGCAAGGCGCCCGTGAGCTGTGCGATGTCAGTGCGCGTTGAAGAGGCCCAGGTGGCCGAAATTCCCGGAGCCCACTACTACGGCGTCTCTAATACCCAGAGCCACTCTAGGGGAACACAACCCAAAGTTTGTCTGTGCAACTGCAGCGCACGTTACTCCGAAATTCTGTGGCGCTCATCTGGAACGCCACCGCCGCGCCGCCAGCAGCACGTGCTGCACGCGCCTTCTCTCTCTGCGTGCTGCTCGCGCAGGTTGCGCACGTCTCCTCTCGACCACGACGGGTGCTAGCAGATGCCGTGCTTTGGTCGGTGGGCTGTTTTTTATACTTGAAGCAGCTTCATGGCTGCCTAAAAGCGGGGATGCGTATTCCTTGCTTCCCTTGCATCTTGTTTTGCTCAGATGGAGCATTCGCCTACTGCCTTATGCAAGGAAACTCTAGGCAGACAGCACGAATTGCGCATGAGTGAAATATATGAACAAGTCTGCATCGAATCTTGCGTTGTAACTGGGAAACTGGGAAGTAATTAGAATGATACATCGTCTGTGACTATTAGCACGAGAGTGGGCCTTCCCTATGCACGTTTTCACTTATTCAGCCACTGTAAACCGGCAAGGCGTACAATTTCAAAGACGAAAATGGCAGACGGGACCTCATATGAAAAGTTCTGTCGTATACGTGGGTAGCAAGTAGCGCATCTCTGCAGTTTGTATACCCCTGTATATTCGTTGTAATTTATAGACTTCTGTACGACTGTACAAAAGCGGTCCTGCATTATTCGTATACAAAAACAATGTCATAGCAGTAGCTTTCGAGATTAACGACTGAAGATTGATTGCAACGGGCGGTCAAAGTCACTTGGCAGAGATCCGGATTAGTAGATATTTGACAGAGCAGTCCGTATGTTAAATACGCTAACCACGACCATGAATCTAGGCAGCACCGGATAACATTACAAGACAGATAGGTGCTGCGAAATTGCCGGCATCAGAAACTCTGTCCTAAATGGGTGATGGCTGTCAAAGCAGAGATAGACTGAATTTTAGACAGAACAGGCTTATTTATATGATGAGCACTCAAGCGGAGAACGTTCGGCCTTCTTTTTACTTTCGCGTTCTCCTGTTCCTGGGTGGAGGATATGCCTTTTATTCCAATGTTTATTCAGTAATCCCTTCGGTTTAGTCACACGTGCGGAATTATTAAAACGCATTAACAAAATGGCACATTCTCTGCTCACCGGTATGATGCCGACCCGCGAAAGGGATGACGGGTTCGTAATTAAATGTGGTTATTCTTCAAGATCGTTCACATATTGCATTTACCCTGCGATTTAAACGTTGCGCAAAGATGCCGACAAGATCACTTTTGAAGGTGCTAACACGCTGGCGCTATTGCGTGTGGTTTGAAAGACACAGCTATGCCCAGCTGATTTCCTGACAACAAAAATGGGGGCACTGTTACTGACGCTCATGCATCGACTTGAATGAGAACATGCAGCACCATGCTGCCGAGTCCTGGGTGGTTCACGCGAGCAGAACTCACAAGCGGTGATAGTCTTCAGTCAATCTGGCTCAAGCCTTTCTCCGAAAAGCAATAGGAAGCTTTTGACGCAACCGAGATGCGACGCCGCGCCGTGAGTTGTTGGTATCTAGTGAAATCAAGCGTTCGGGTTGAATTTTGCCAGGTCAGTGGACGCGTCCAACTCAGCACCGCTGTCTCGATGTGGACAAACGCTAGAAACGTACGCCACTCAGAAATTTTATCCACCTGAGTTCAGTCACGTCTAGTGACACCGCAAAATGCGTTTTTTTTTTATTTCGTCCACATCAGACAACGCCAAGTCTAAATCAGGTACGTTCGTGTCAGCAGCGTGGAGCCAAAGCGAATAAAGCACCGCGGAAGCAGAAAAACAATTACCAGACAAATGCAACCAGGACAAGAACTCTGCGGAAGCAACTACGAGGAGCCGAGCAAGTACGGTATGAACGTGCGAAAAAGCGAAACGCATTCGTGCCGCAGATTCGTTCAGGGTAATTTTCACTTCGTTTACGAGGTCATTTCCTCACGAAAAAAAAAAGAACTGGCTGACGAGATAAGCACGAATTACCAATTCTCTAAAATACGGGAGCGCACATCAAATCTTTCACAGCGGTCTCACAGCACACGGGAAAAAGTGTCCCCTATATGCACATGAGTGACCAACAGCTCGACCATTTTAACATTTGCACTGCGAAAATAGTCACGCTGTCGGCTATTTTCTTGAAACCACATCGAAATGTGTACATGGCTGCACATTCACTTCAAGCGCGATTTCGTCCAAGCGCGAGTTTGTCACTTACATCATAAAAATCGGGTGAGCTCAAGTAACTTGTTATAATTTGAAAAAGACTAAATAGTGGCCCTCCTTGAAGGCTTCTCGCTTTCGTAACTACATTCACCGTAGCAGCTTTGCTCAACAGATCGGGCCGGTGAGACGCACTGCTCAGAACCTTTCTCTCGCTTGCGTGAGCGTGGCTGGACAAGGCCCTATAGTGAGTGGCCACCATCGTGGCGACGAGTATGAAAATCTACTAATAGGCACTTTGCAAATACCCAGATGAGAAATCAAGCGCATGGAGCCGGTGCCTTACGCCGCAGAAATTCTGTGGTCTGTGTCAATATGCAATAAATCTATGTATCGTATCTTGCAGCTGATGTGGGGCGACACCGGTTACGTTGGCTGTGGTTACACATTCTACACGCTGGACGGCGACAACAGCACGAAGAGGTACCAGACCACACAAGTCTGCAATTACGGGCCCAGGTATGTGTACAATGGGAAGTGGTATATTAAAAACTTTTGCTCTAAAGCAGAGAAGTATTTACGGAGTAACGAGTAGACAACAAAACTTTCAGCTATAACACAATACATTCAAGGATGCTCTTTTTACTCAAGATGAGAGGCGCAGCGGGGAAGATACACATCTGAGCTCTATTTCAGTGCTTCTAGTAGATGAGCTCGAGCTTGAAGTAGGCGTACGTGGCGCAATATTACGTAACGAAATCGCCGAAACTGGTGCCTGTTTGCAGTTTGTAAAACCGCAGTGGCTTAGAAGACAAAATACGAGTACAGGGTTAACTTGTACTAACGACGTTATCAGAAAAACGCGAAGCTGGAATCCGGCGGCTCCAAACCACGCACATGCTTTCTAACGTGAACAGAGGTAATCAGGTTCTTAGAGGGAGAGGTAGAGAGATCACACGAGCTCTGCCCAGGGTACCGATTTCTTTCGGTCTGAACAATTTCACTTGTGCGGCTATTATTGTTGACTCCAATTAAACAACTTTTGTGGTAGATTGGTTTACGATGTCTGCACGGTGCTGCAATTACGGAGAAGTAGTCGGTCTAGTTTATGCTTGTTTTCTATGCTCGTATTTATGGTCTCAAACGCGAACATTAATATGACTGTGTCGGCCGGCATTTTGTTATCGGCTTTAGTAGGAGGAGCATCTATATAACGCTTTCTTATGCCACCGAGAAACGAGATTTCATGTATATTTTTACAGCCATTAGGCAGTCATTAGGCTGAAACACTATGCAAATAAGTGCTTGTGCGTTCGCGTGCCTATGAAGCACAGCAATTCTTGATCCGACGTAATCTAATTATCACCAGGAAATCTGATAGTTTGGTTCGATTTGTGAGATTTAACGTCCAAAAGCGACTCAGCCTATGAGAGACACCATAGTGGAGGACTCCAGCAATTCGACCCCCTGGTGTTTTTTAACGTGCGATAACATCGCAAAGCAAACGGAATAAGCCTCTCCATTTCGCCTTCATCGAATCGCAGCCGCCAGAGGTCGGAATCGAACCTGGATACTCCGGCATAGTAGTCTAGCATCTTAACCCCTGCTCCACCGCGGCGGGGCACCAAGAAAACTAAGATCTCTAAATAATTCAATGAGTGTTAGCTCAAGCTAATCCGAATGTGTACTTTCATGCGCTCACAATGAATGTAACCAGATTGAATGGACAGCCTCGATGCTGGAAACGTATTACTCGATATTCGAGCAAGACTAGCTTCGTGACCGCTATAGGCATCATGTAGCATATTCACCTCATATACACCTTTTTTACGGAATGAATAAAATCCTCTTTGTGTTTCGAGCGAAGAAAATGCATTGTCATGCTATTCGAAACATATAAATATTTTTGGTGAAGTGGCAACGTGACGGTGACAACATCAATCGGTAATTTTATAGAGCGCTTCTTCCAGGAACTATAGCTTGTTTCCCAGGAGACGAAGCTAACGTATCTAGTTCTCTCAGTAATTTGATTAACAACTAATTTGCATGCGACGGACAGCAAGCTTATCAATTTGTAAATTTCCAGTTATTCCCCATCCCCTCTGAAGCTTATGTCCGCCGGGCTTGAAAAGCTATCAAACTTCAAGCTCATTTTTCAAAATATATGTTATCATGTGCCCCTCCTGTTTCACAATTTGGTTGCCCCATAACTAATCTTTTGAGTCCTTTGTGAGTTCATGCAAGCACATTACCCTGCCCTTAGAACAGTTTGCTAGAAAAGGATAGTGGGCTCTGCCTGATGGATTTCCTGTCAAAGAGGAATGACGCTACGTAGTTCTTCACCTGAAAGGTTTTGCACTCTTGCACCTAAGCTATTTTGAAGGTTATTTTGTGGTGGAGATCTAAATGAGTTGTTGCTATCCGTAGTGAGTATAGCATGGCACTGTGAATGCGCAAGCATTGATTGATACTGTCTTGCGTAAATATTGTGTGCATTTTTAACGAAACATGTGGATTTTGCGAGTTTTAGCGTTCTAATTTGGACTCTACTTGGCGAGGGCATTTAAACGACATATGACTTGGCGTTGCAGTTCAAAGTTCAGTTCATGATCCCAATTAACTGATTGAATATCCTAACTAAGATCGCCAATCAGCGTAGTGAGATTGTACTTTGTAGAAACTATTAAACGATATGTAATTTGGTATTTTAGCACGAAGGCCATTTCTATTCACAAAAATGTTAACACTTATTAAGGCCTACGATTAGACCAGAGCACTTATACTCGGCTGCACAAGCTATTCAATGATATTTGACGAAGCTGTAGCATAAAGTTTAGCGTTTAATACCTAACTAAAATGATCCTTTAAAGTTTGAAATTCACCCACTGCAATTATAATCGACGTAATCCATCGAATGACGCCTCACTTAAGGTGATAGACTGAAGAATAATATAATCACAATTGTATGTGGTTATATAGTCTCTTTCTTCTCTTGTAAAGTATCCTTAGCAAATCAATAGCTTTAACCATGCTTCCAATAAACTTTAACAAATGAGGCATTGCATGCAGAGCGGCGCATTTGCTTCCACGGTATCGTCAAGTCGTTCTTCACGCATGCATCTGATCAGTCGTCCCTTGCTGGCTGTTTTTTATGAATTTTCTTATAGGCTTCCATTGCTGAATTTTTGGTGCCGTTCCGGATTCTCATTTTTTTTTCCTGTTCGGGCAATGATTACAACACCTGGTGACATAATACACGATAGTGCGCGAATTACTCGCCAGCGGCCGTTTTAGGTGTTGCTAAAGTCGTAGCACTTCTTTTGATCGCCTACATCTACTTTTTCCCAATTCCAAATTTTGTTTGGCGGGCTTTACGCTTTCTCCATTCTGTAAAGCGTGATCGATTGTTTAACTCCTTACGCTGCTTATATTGCGCATTTTGATCGGTTTTAACAGGTCAACTATCCTAGTTTACCTATTTGTGTAGTATTTCTTATCCCATGTTTTTACAGGCCTGTTATTTTTGGTCTACTTTGCATGAACTCTAGTGTTCTTTAATTATGCTCCGCCATTTCACAACAGTTTCAGTGTTTCTGTAATCATCTACCCGGTACTACGGGTTTTTTCCTGGTACTGCCGCTTTTACTTCTTTTGCAGGCCACAGGATCTCTGGTTCCAGGTTGAGATACATACTTAAGATTATTATTTTTTGTCAGTTGTGGTTCACTGTGCGGTTATTATTCTGTGACTTTGTACTCCCCTATCCTCCTCCCCCTACCTTTTAAGAATTGTCCCCCTAGATATATGCCTGATTAGGGCCCTTTGCTAGCCTGTCCCTTTGTAAGGTGTATCTGCACCAAATCCGCTTAAGTAATGACTAATCACCTACCCGGTATTGTAGTTTTTCTAGGTACTGCTGCTTTTACTTCTTTTGCTGGCCACAGGATCCCTGGTTCCAGGCGGAGAAATACATACTGCAGATTTTTTTTTTCCACCTCATAACCTACTTTCTTCTCACCCATCCTTCCTCCCCACTACTTCACGCCTACTTTCTTCGCACCCACTTTCCCCTCCCCAGCCTTTCTTCTTCGGAAGCAAAAGCATATTTAAACACTTGCCAGTGATGATCGCTTTGCTCAGACGAAGACAAGTCCACTTGTCGAAACGTTGGCTCATCTGCGAACTGAGGCGTACCCCATTTACCCTTGTTCAGTTCTTCTTCATACCCCTGTGATGTGCGATGCAGTTAGCAGATGCACCGGACAATTTGGAAGATTTTTAATCGATCTTCGGCATGTGTCAGCTGGTTTTTAGGCAACTTGTCCTGAACATGGCGCATGTCGTGCCATGAATCGGGACAATTTGAAACGCAACTGGACTCGTGCTACATTTCTTGCAATTATGTTTCGCCGTAGGGGCAACATCCTGACCGAACCAGTCTACATCGAGGGCCAGGCATGCAGTGCTTGCTTCGAAGGAAGCTTGTGCAACCAGACCACCGGATTGTGCTCGGTATAGAAGCCAGGGACTCTCGATAGAAGCTAAAAGTGCCACACACACTCGGACGGGGAGAAGTGCACCACCTGCGGGACAACGCGATTCCTCTCGATCTTGCTCATCGCTCGTAAACGAATTCATGTGCAACCATTCCGGCGCAAACGGAGGTGTAGGCAATTCAGTGAGCCAGGAGATAGATTTCCCAGGTCACGGGAATGCTCTTCCCGGCTGAATTTGAGCACAGCGGTTTTAAGTATGCGAAAACTTGCAGTACTTTGCGGAATGAAGGACGGTTTAGGCTATGAAACGGACGGAAAAGAGGCGCTGCCTGATTTACTATGGTACAGGTTGATTCTGGAGACATTTTCTCAAGAGTTAATACGTGCCGGCTTCCAACGATATTGCAACCTGAATTTCATGCAGATCACAAAATTCTCGCACATTTTTCAAAATATATTTATATTACGATTGACACACAGTGCTTCTTTGAGTTTGTTTCAATTACTCATCTTCGGCAAACGGCTGAACGTAGTTAAAAAATACCGTGACACGTAGTTTAGCACAGCTAAACGCAGAATATCATGCAGCAACACTACTTGTCCCGGCTTCGCATGCATTTGGTCTGCTGAGCCACGACCTTACTATCCCTTGACTACGTGTGTCATAGTCCTCTTGTCCACTGCTGTTCTCTGCTTGGAGCATGCATGATGATGTTCTGCGTCTAAGAATCAGAACGAACCTGTGTTGTCATCCATGGTAACCCGGAAAAGCAGGCACAACCTGTTCCAACCTGTGTAGGCCGCACTATCACCACGGAAGAATGGCCAGAATAAACTCGCGTGTGACACATCGGCATCAGGATGCGCTACCTGGAGGCTGGGTATCTAAATCCAGCCACATATTCGAAATGAAAATGGCCCATTTAGGGTTCTAGTGTACCTTCTGCAGTGGAGGTGGACACGATGAAATGGCGAAGCGCAGCGTCGAATATTGGCTGTTTATTATACTAAAAAAATTCTGGCAATAGGATAGGGATGACGCGTTAGTCTCATGCAGTGGTAAGGAATGCTGATCTGTTTGCCTTGGTCTCGGTTTGAAACTCTTGAGCGGCGGGTATTTGGACTTGTTTATTTATCGATAAAAATTGGTGATGCGATGTCACATACCTCAAGAGGCAGCGCCCTACTCTGAGGCCATACCATGGTTTCTTGAAATGCGAAGCTACGAAAACCGATTCAGTTAAGATGGTAACACATGTGCACTTTGGGGAAAAGCTGTAGAAACATTGTAACGTGTTTTAGTAAAACGTGGCAGCAATCATGTAGATTTCGGTGAAGGCGCATCTATTATCCCGGGGGCTCTGGGGCTTACAGGCACGAAACTAAATGTGGTTCGTGCAGGGCTATACATTAGCAGAACGTGATTGGCAGATTGCTTGCTGAAAAACACGGAGCTTTTGTAAAAATAGAAGTTCGGGATTGAAAGTTGTTCGAACGTAAACGTTCATAAAAATAATCCGTAAGCCGAATTGAGTTTTATTAAATATTGCTTGACATATTAGTTAAAGGAATGCAGACAAAAAATATTGAGTATGGTAGCAGTTGCCATGACGTCGTAAAAAAAAGGTCTTGATTGTATACCATCTTTCATCCGTTGCTGCTTCACAGACCACTCCCATTGATAGCTGTCCTGGAAAAACTAGCGTGATATCTCAGCCTACGCGTGCCTAGACAGGTTGGGCCCCTTTTGTCGTCTTAGCTTGGAGGCAATCCATCTCGTTATGATTATCTGGCGCAGGGTATCGCTGTGCTCGAAGACCAGATTACCAGCTGGCAGTACGAAGGCGACAGAGCGAGTCGATGGACCGTAACGTTGCGGCTCAGAAGAGCAAAGCAATGCTAACGCAGGGCAAGCATTGCTACTTCACTGTATGTAGCGCGTAGTTATGCGAAATCAAGTGTCGAATTTTTTGCTGGGCTTACTGTGTATGCGCGTCTGTACAGAAAAATATGTATCTGTAGTTTATGCCCTGCTTTATGCGTTATGCCCTGTGCATCCTTAATATTTTTGAATATAAAGTAGCTTAAAAAGTGATCCTGTTCAAAGTGAAGAGCCTTCCATGAGCCTGGAAAAGTTTTTACGCGTGCACGGGGAAAGAAGAGAACCTGGCATGGACGTAATTTGCTATCTCCCCTTTTCGCGAAACGTATGCAGCAGAAACTAAAGCAGCTTTGAGGAAGATAGGAAGAAGTTTTCATCCTAAATTGAACATCTCTGTTTTCTTTCACGCAGACATTATTTGAAGAATACGCAAGCTTCGTTGTCTGAAACTGTGATATTGTTTCCATGGATTCCCACTGGACTGGAAATACTTGCTGCATCCGCGAGAAAAGAGTCACAAACACCGAGAGTCCCTTTGCATTTTTTAGTAAATAAATGTTTAAAAACACCCCAACTCTCAACCACTACGGCGGTGATTACATTCTTTAGTTCCTCAGTGGCGGATAACTTACATTCTTCGTTAGGCGGATATCATCACACCACCGCAACACTTGTTTCGATCACGCAGAAAAATATTATGATCAGAAAAGAGCTTGAAACACGTTTTGTTAAGAATGACAAGATCAGAGTCTTGTGTGAAATTATAGTAAAGAGGACATGATGTTTAGGCAAGTGGCTTCTAAATTAGAAAAGAAGGAAATAGATCAATGCTTGAATGATTGCCGTTTTGTGAGTTTGAGCTAACAAAAATAGAAAGACTGCGCGCAGCGGTAACAATGAGCTTGATTGCCAAACGTCTAAATAGTCAACATCACTTCAGGTTGCGCTCACTTTAAAGCTAGATATCCAATTTCGATAATACGGCGATCTTGAACCAAGGAGGGACAATTGGGCCGGTTATCGAAACTTCCGGATAAATCTGCCAATACAAAAATTTCCTATGGTCAGCAATAGAAAATCCTTTGTGTGGTCGGCTGTAGAAATTTGGCCCAAATATCTATAGCCGCTTCTACGGCTGTCTTTAGGTTTTTCTATAGTCAGTTTTACAGAAGTCTTTAACCTGTCCTATGGACTTATGGCTCCCTATTTACTGCAGTCTTTAGCATTTTTTATGGTCAGGTATAAACGTTTATGGTCAGCTATAGAAAATTCTTTTCAAGGTGGGCTATAGATATTTCGCCCAAAAAGCTATAGCCGTTGCTATGGTAGCTTTTAGGTTTTTCTATAGTCTATTCTATAGAAGTCTTTAACCTATATTATAAACTTATGGCTACCTATGTGCTGCAGTGTTTAACATTTTCTATGGTCGCATACAAAGGTTTATGGCCAGCTATAGGAAATCCCGTGTATCGTCGGCTATAGATATTTGGCCCAGAAAGCTATAGCCAGCTATAGAAGTCTATAACCTATGGACTAATTCTGGTGTCCTAATGTAAGTATTTGCAGTCTTTAGCATTTTTATGGTCAGCCATAGAAAATTCGCGCTCGCACGTGTGTGTGTATGTGCGTGCGTGTGTTTGTGCATGCGCAAGTGTGTATGTGCGCGTGTGTCGTGTCTATATCTTCGGACTTGAAAATAACTGAAAATTGGCCAGCAGTCGACCAACGACTAAAACCATCATGGGTCGGAGGTACTCACTGCAAGCGTACTTCCATGCAGCGACAGTGCTCCCACCAGTTATACCAAGATTGTGACGAAATCCATTTGTCGTATGGCGTTGTAGTTGATGACAAACGGGTTCTCGTTGCATACAGCACGCAACTCTTAATCAAGCTAGAGTACAAGTCGCACGAGGGATTCAAACCGACGATACATGTACTTTCATATAAGGGTGTACGCCTACTGGTCTATAGCTTTTGGTATATACGATATTTTATAGCCAGCTATAACAGGTCATATGACTTGCAGTCGGTAGCTTTAGAAGCATTGACATTTCTATAGACCGCTAAAGGTAACTGTATGACTAGTAGTCTACAGTTTCAGGAACATACACTTTTCTATAACCAGCTAAAGCAGCTTATATGACTTGTAGTCTGTAGCTTTAGAGGCATTTAAATTTCTATAGACATCTAAAGATATCGGTATTACTAATAGTCTATAGCTTCAGGAACATAAACTTTTCTATAGCTTGCCAAAACTGATTCTATGGCTTGCAGTCTGTAGCTTTAGAGGAATTCAAATTTCTATAGACAGCTAAAGATAACTGTATGACTAATAGTCTAAAGCTTCATGGACATATGGTTTTCTATAGTTAGCTTAAGAGATTTTGTATGGTCCAGAAGCTATAGACAAAATGGTATAGAATTTTCTATAGCTGTCTATAAATATTTCAATGACACTTTATAGCCGACTATAAAAGTCCATAGATAGACATAGCTGACCATAAACTTTTCCATTGAAGATGCATAGACCATTTTTGTATAGGTGGTAGCACGTCTTGCCAGAAGGTAAGCAATAAGGGCACGTGCCGCCGTCTTTCAACATTAAGAACAAACGTTACAGCCCACTGTGCCATATAAAACATACATTGTCGTTATCCATCGGCTGTTAACCTATGCGCTATTACAATCACGCTCCCTATAGAGGTGTATCTCGGAACTCTTTTAATCATTGCGTCTGTAGGAATATAGTGTTGCACGCCGAGTACACAACGCACGTGAAGTGTGCCTTCCCGTGCCTCTTTTTTCCTTTCCTGGCTTCAGCGCGGTGTTCGGCCTGAGAGATCCCATCGTCTTCCTATTGCTCAAAAAGTATATTCAGCATCTTCATATTAATTCCAATGCGCTCTGGATATTTAGGTCTCTACTATTTTGGCACAGGACGCAAGGCCAACCAAAGTTCTATTTTCAATTCCTAGAGAGGAGAAACTCTTGGTTGGTGCCCTTGTTGAAAAATGTCACGCGCTAAAGATTTAACGTTTCCATCTTTCCTGCTCCCAACTCTGCGTCAGTTCCTGCGTCAGAGAGCTTCGCGGAGTGCATCAGTCTAGCTGGATCATATTTCGCGGTCTTCGCAGAGGGGTCCGTCGCCACAGAAATTTAATATAAAAACTGGAAAGCTTATTGAACCGAAACGAGATCTCGCGCTTTCATCTTTCGAGTGGAAAAACGATCCTTTGGGCTGTGCATGCTATAAAGTGCGAATACAGCGCAGGCAGTCAAAGATGACCGCTAGCCTCGAGCAAAACGTTCTCGATTCTGAGATAAAAAAAGCATTCATCGGATATAAAAAAGAAGCATGCCGATATTTAATATACGTAAGAGCTGGCGCCGAACGCAATCTGAGAGTGAAGATATTGCGCACGCATCCTGGGAATCGAGAATCAGAAGTCAGAGGAGATGTAGGGACGTGGAATGGTGAATACGTATGTTGAAAGTAAAATATAAATGAACGTGACCAGCAAGGTACAGTCGCAAGTATATTGATCTCTGCATTCTGGAGCAAAGGTGCCGCCGTCAGCCGGTCAGACAAAGCACGGAAGGTCCCTTTCTTGACGCCGAAAACTATTGCTGAACGTTTCTGTGGAAACGGCAATCGCAAAATGAAATCAGTTTACTTTTAATTGGAGATAATAATTATGAATTTAGAGCTCACCATCCCGGCTTTACCACAAATTACCCCTCTCCCTGTTCTTCAGCAATCAGCATACCTAAACACTTTGACTGAACTGGGTGAACAGCGAGAGTCAATAAGAAATCTTAATGGGAGTAGGTTATGCTGGTAGCATCTTTGCACGATGCGGTGACAGTGAAAGCATCGACAATGGCTGATCCTCGTCCTTTGGAATTCACGACATTTACTACGCACAAGGTGATTAAGCTTCATCGCAATGAGCAGCCGGCATGAAGACTTCTGGTTGGTGTGTTCAGGAACCATTATTGCATACACTGACGCGCCGAGAATGGAAAACGGCGGTAAAACTTCAGCTACTAGCCCGACACCCTGAGTTAAACGCAAATATTGAATGAGTATCAGAACACCCTGACCCACTTGTGATTTAATTTTATGGAATCCGCAATGCTCTGCAGGCCGTGAATAAACACGGTTTGTAGCATAAAATAAAACAGCTGAAAAGAGTGACAAAGATAATATTTGCAACCTAGGAAATCCACGCACTAATTAAGAAAAAATATCTCCATGCAGATGCACTAAGCACAAAATAAATATTCCATAGCAGAAGACAGAACAACTGTTAAGAGTGACAAAAACACTATGCGTAACCCAGGTAATCTATGCACTGAATGAGACAACAAAGAGGAGGAGGACAAAACATTTATTGAGGCAAGAGTATTCAGGGCACCCATTCCCCCTGGGTCCCCGCACGACCCTACCGTTAATGTTCAATCTGTCCATGACTTCGGCAGCCCGGCGAACTGATGTTCATCTAGATACCCTGGGCACAGGATGACGCCCAAAACACCGAGCCAGGAAAAGTAGACAACTTTAGAAACCAAGTTTCAAAAAATTTGCAAAGGTTCAACGTTGTCAAACATGCTTTTCAGCGAAAGCTTCACAGCATGATTGCGCTTGGTAGAACTCTTTCGTGGACCGGTTTAACTGGCTTTGCGATGACGCGCTAAGCCCAGCACCATTCTCGTTTGTTTCCATCGTGCGATGGCGCGACGTTACGTCACCTACGTGATTAATAACGCGGCTCTACACCTCACCCTTCCACTCTCCTCAGCTCCAAGTTTGAATGGTGAAAGGTCCCCCAAAAGTCAAAGGGTCAATGTTATGGTCTTGTGGTGCGACACCAAGGTGGCCCACAGGGTTACACTGAAGTATTAATATAATAATTGGTTTACAGGAAAGAAAAGGCGCAGTATCTGTCACACTTGTTCTGTGGACACCTGGACCGAGCCGTAATGATTGATTGATTTATAGGAAGGGAAAGGCACAGTAACTGTCTCACGTTTTCCGGCGGACACCTCAACCGCGCCGTAAGGGAAGGGAGAAAGGTGGGAGTGAAGGTGGAAAGAGAGAAACAGGAGCCGTAGTTGAGGACTAAGGAGTAATTTCGACCACCTGGGGATCTTTAACGTGCGCTGACATCGTACAGCACACTGACGCCTCTTCGTTCCGCCTCCATCGAAACGCAGCCGCCGATGTCGGGTTCGAACCCGGGTACTCCGGCAGAGTAGTCGGGCGTATTACCCCGGCTGGGCACCATGCGGACAGAAGAAAGAAAGTAGAAAAGACAGAAAAAGGAGAGGGAGAGAAAGACGCGCACAACCGTCGTCCACTACCTAAGCGGTGGCGGGTGCAATGATAGCCTACAACAGAAAATTCGGTGGCAGGCTAGCTTAAGCCGCAAGCGGCGTTGGCCTACCAGTCCCAGCCCAGTAGGACTAGGAACAGCCACCCTTCACCACCTCCAGTTCCTGGTCCTACGGGGCTGGGTGGGCTGGGACGGTAGGTCAACGCCGCTTGCGGCGGGGGCTAGCCAGCCACTGATTTTTATCTGTTGTAGGCCGTCATCGCACCCGCCACCGCTTCGGTGGTGGTGGACGACGGCTGTTGTTGCGGCGCGCGTCTTTCTCTCCCTCTTGTTTTCTTGTTTATTTTCTCTTCTGTCCGCACGAGGCAGCGGAGGTGGCTCAGCTACAGAGCCAGTAGCAGGCCCGTGCATTAGCCACAACAACAACAACACACTCTCCCAGGTGCGTGTGATTGTATGCATGTGGAGCTGAGTGGCTGACCCTATTCCGGGATGCCACTACCCGAGCTCTCTGGATCAGGGAACACTGTGCCTACAGGTCCGAGCTGGACAGGGCTACCTATTCTAGTCACCGTAACAGGGCCGCCTCCCAGCCCTCTCTAGTTGGCTGTATTATAACCTTTATTTTTGTATTTCGCTGGCAGGTCTACACCATGTGGTATAGGTCCGCATATTGCCCACAGAATTTGCACCTACCCTGGAATGTCGGGTCCACATGTTTTAGTATGGCGTCATTTAGAAAACTCCCAGATTGGAGCCGTCTAAGGTTTCACTCCTCAGATCTGTCGAGTCGTTTGGCGGATCCCGGAAGTGCCCTCCTGCAGAGACGTAATTTGTAATGTCCGCATACGTTATGAGTGGGATTGGTATGGTTGCCTCGGTAGAACCGGAGGAGTGAGCGGAATTCCGGGGAGGTACGGTCGGCCAGCCGCGTGAGCGGTCTCGCTCCCCTCCACTCCCTGGAGGTGGTGGTTAAAACATTTATAAATAACAATTAAATGGTGACAGAGGTGTTTGGTTTAGAGACGTATCGGTCTCCTCCCCTCATAATCCGGCACCCATATAACCTGATTTTTTTACTAGGAACCAAATCTGAATTTCTCGTATGTGCCAAATAATATCCTGCGAGCGAGTGACGCTATCATATCCCACACGTAATTTCGGCAGGCTTGTTGCGAGTCCGGCTTTATGTAGGCTGCGTTGCAGTGGGTGGCGGCCAGTGCAATCGCCACTTCCTCCAATATTAGCGCGTTAGTTTTTACCGAGACCCCATTCACCTGCCTTCCTTCGTGCACAACAGCAATGGTGCCGATGCCATCCTCGGCGAGATCCGCCGCATCCACGTAATCCGCTACATCCCGCTGCATCCACGCCTCCCATGATTACACTCCAAATGCATGTTGTTGGGGAGCGGCTTAACCGTCAAAGTATTTTTCCACACTTCCGGGATGTCCACTCTGTTTTCTGTGTGTGTGTGTGGGGGGGGGGGGGGGTGAGAAGCCCAAGATTGGCGTGTAGGAGGACTTGCCTGCCGGTGCTGGGCATCTCAGTTCAGTTCAGGCGTTCAGTCGTGTCCGACTCTTCGTGACCCTATGGACCATGTCACGCCACGCTTTCCGGTCTCTCACTATCTTCTTAACATCACATAACTTCATCTGGGCATCTACAGCCTAGTAATTTGGCTTGTTCCATGAGCCTCAATTAGCTCCCTTATTGCATTATGGATCGCAAGTTGGAGCCGGCGCTCCGTAGACGCTCTGGCTGGGGGTCCTAGAGCCTTTTTAACCGCCGCCAGGATCATCGCGTCGAGCGTTCCACGGTCGCTCTGCCTCAGCTTGAGGTAGGACGCCAGGTGCACTACACGACTAACGACGAACGCCTAAACCAGGCGAACGGTTTCTTTTCCAAGAAGTCCACCGTGCTTGCCGGATATCCTGCCAATCGTCCTACTAATTTATTCGCAAGTGGACATTATTTTCTTTAGGACTGTGGCACTGCTACCCTGGTTATCAATTTGTAATCCCATAACCTGAAGTGTATTCACCTCTGGTATCGGAATGCCGTCAACGTAAATGTGTATTTATTGCCCTTGGTCTTTAGGCTTTGCAATGTGCAAAAGTTCTGATTTATTCGGAGCGCACTCTATAGACCATCCTCCCGAGCGTGGTTTTCTACTACCGAGGCGGACTCTTAGAGGGCCTCCTCCTTCTGCCCTAGGTGGCCCCGGGAAGACCAGATGGTAATGTCGTCCGCATAGATGGCGTGGCGTACGCCATCCAGAGTGTTGAGCCGCTCTAGGAGGCCTAATATGGGAACCCGAAACAGGCCTCTAGGAGCTGTCGTTGTTGTGGCTGTAGGAAGAAAGAAAGGAAAATTCACGGGCCTGCTACTGGCTCTCTAGCTGAGCCACCTCCGCTGCCTCGTGCGGACAGAATAGAAAATAGACAAGAAAAAAACGGAAGAGGGGGAGAAGGACGCGCGCATTCCCTGATGGGGCGTAGACAGGTGGGTCGCCGCCGCTTGCGGCGGTGGCTAGCCTGCCACCGAATTTTTATGTGTTGTAGGCCGTCATTGCACCCGCCACCGCTTCGGTGGTGGACGGCGGCTGCTGTGGCGGCGCATGTTTCTTTCCCTCTTTCATTTCTTTCTTCTCTATTTTCTGTTCTGCCTGCACCAGGCAGCGGAGGTGGCTCAGCTATGGAGCCAGTAGCAGGCCCGTGCATTTTTTCTTCTTCCTACAGCCACAACAACAACAACCGCAACAACAGCCGTCGCCCACCACCACTGAGTGGGTGGCGGGTGCAATGACGGCCTACAGCAGATAATAATCAGTGGCTGGCTAGCCCGCGCCGCAAGCGGCGTTGACCTACCGTCCCAGCCCCGTAGGATCAGGAACTACCACCCTCCCTCTAGGAGTTGTTCTCGCTCTGCTGCTCTTGAAAGCCTACGCGAAGACCGGCTACACCTATCGTACTGGAACTTTCGCTTCAAATCTTATGCATCCCCACCAGACTCGCCATTGGTGCCCGCTCCGCACTCCTGAAGAAAAAGTACACGTGCCTTAATTCTATCGAGCACTCTCTCCCTCCATCATAACTTAACTAGATTGGAGGAGGTATCTCTTAGAAGGATAAGGGGTGGGACAGTATTCACCCTGTCAGTCACGTGTCGATGCCGCTCTCAAGAAGGCATGCAACCCGCTATCTTACCGAAGGGTTCGACACCGGTTACAGAGGTGAATATTCACTACCTCTCTCATGTATACTCGTGCCGGGACAAGGGCGTTAAGGACACAGATTTTGCAGAGTGGGATGAATAGCCACGAGGGAAGAGGATTTCTTCGAGAGGGTAAGGGACAAAAATTAAGAAAAAGCAATTCTTCGCTTTCTGCAAGAAAATAGACGAATTCATAGAGTATTCCTCATAGGAAGTTTGAGAAATGAAGAAGAATGCAGGTAAACCACTGAAGAGCCTACAGACGATATCAATGTAAAATTAGTAAAAAATGTCAGGTCTATTTAAAGGGCATGAAATTTGACATTCTTTGTCGAAATGGCAAAAAGAAGTAACAGTCATTCGATGACGACAGCTGCTTACATTGCACAGGTCAGCTGCACCACACATAGGCTAACTATTATGTTTGAACATACAGATACGAGAAAATTGAGATTGCTGCCTTGCTTGAGGGCTTTTTCACGTAGATAAAAGGTCGTGATTACTGAATAAGAGGAAAAACAGAATTTACGTACATCTAGCTAGAACCCTTGCTGAGGCCAAAATTGGAGCGAAGTCAAAAAGAACTTGATGTATTCCATAGATCGGGGGAAGGGGGGGGTGCTTCGAGGTGTAGCAATGGAAACGTTCGTGTACAATTCGCAGATAAAAAGACAGTGTAATAACTGCAATGTTCCACACTAAAGCAGAAACTAAGAGTTGGAAATTCACATCAGAATTAAATATGATTTCTAAACGTATCCTCACATACACCGGGAATTAATGGCAAACGTCTGCTGTCGCCTTCTGCGGACCTTCGATAGCGTGCAGGCACACTCCACTTGCTTTATCAGTATTTCCTTAATATCTTCCACTATAATCACAAGTGTAAGGTGCCGAGATGGTCACTGTTGCATACTTAAACAACATGAAAACAAATATAAGAAAGGAATAACAGGGACGCTAACAACTGAAAGTTTTCTTCGGAGCACAATAAATATAAACATTCATAAATGGGCGGAGCCAAAGCGATGCTGCGCGATCACCGAAAAGAGTTTAGTTCCGTCAGATGTTGGCAGCCGCGCGTGCTTGCGTTCCTGTGCCGAAGGCAGTGGAAGGCGGACCCTCCGGTCACCTTCTGAGATGCTTCTCGACTATCAGCTACATTCCCGGTTAGACACATGTCTGCCACCCAGAAAGGCGGACTCGTCGGCGGGCGCTCACCACTGGACCATCACGCCAGGCAGCAGCGTATACGTGCGGTACACAAAGCGCCGCCTGAGAGTCTACAGACCACGCCGAGGGCGAGATAGAACAGTGATAATGCCAACAGCAGTAGTGCAACGCCACGTCGACCAAGTCTACCGTCGTCAAGAGTATAGGCCAGGGACTTCGTCTGTAGAGGCCACTGCAAGCGCGCAGTTAGAAGTCGGTCCTGAGAAGGCGACCAGTGCGAATCTGCCACCTGTGCATACACCCAGGACCACTTAATCGGAGCAAGAACAAAGCCGTCAACCGTCAGCAGCCGACAAAAGTGAAGTACCATCTTCAGCAACAACGGAGCGTCCACTGGTTCCGTCGAAATTGACTGAACCCCTGCAGCCCATGCTCAGACGATCCACCAGAATAAGAAAACCGGTGGAGTGGTTTCCATTTCAAGGGAGGAGAAATGTATTTGTTGGGTTGTGCCAAAGGCAGCCGTGCGTGCCTGCGTTCCTGTGCCGAAGGCAGCCGCGTGACTGCGCTCCTGTCGCTCATGCTTCTCGCCCTCTTCTGTAACCCTCTCAGCACGAGAGGGGGCCCTCCACTACGGCCCCTCTTTCTTCCTTTCAACTTTCACTCCCACCTTCCTCCTTTCCTTACGGCGCGGTTGAGGTGTCCACAGAAAACAAGTGAGACAGTGACCGCGCCTTTCCCTTCCTATAAATCAATCAGTTTTTTTATAAATCAATCAGGGGGCGAAACGATGAGGCGTCCGTGTGCTGTGCGATGTCAGCGCACGTAAAGATCCCCAGGTGGTCGAAATTACTCGGTAACGAAGTGGCGTCCGTGTGCTGTGCGATGTCAGCGCACGTTAAAGATCCCCAGGTGGTCGAAATTACTCCGTAGCCCTCCACTACGGCTCCTCTTTCTCTCTTTACACTTTCATTCCCACCTGCCTCCCTTCCCTTACGGCGCGGTTAGGGTGTCCACAGAGCAAGTGTGAGAGTTACTGCGCCTTTCCCTTCCTGTGAACCAATTTAATTAATTAACCCTCTCAGCACGAGAGGGGGCGAAACCGTCCGTGTGCTGTGCGATGTCAGCGCACGTGAAAGATCCCCAGGTGGTCGAAATTACTCCGTAGCCCTCCCCTACGGCTGCTCTATCTCTCTTTCCACTTTCTCTCCCACCTTCCTCCCTTCCCTTACGGCGTGGTTGAAGTGTCTACAGAAAACAAGCGAGACAGTTACCGCGCCTTTCCCTTCCTATAAATAAATCAGTTTTTTTTTAAATCAGGGGTTTCCCCTGATGGGGTGGGACAGGTAGGTCACCGCCGCTTACGGCGGGGGCTAGCCTGCCACCGAATTTCTATCTGTTGTAGGCCATCATTGCACCCGCCACCGCTTCGGTGGTGGACGATGGCTGTTGTTACAGCGCGCGTGTTGTTTCCCTCTTCCTGTTCTTTTCCTCACTATTTTCTCGTCTGTCCGCACGAGGCGGCGGAGGTGGGTGAGCTACAAAGCCAGTAGCTGGCCTGGGCATTTTCTTTTCCTTCTCCCTACAGTCACAACTACAACGAGGGTTTATAATATCGGTTCTGGGCAATAAACGTTGCTGTTCACTGCGGTGGTGGACGATGGCTGTTGTTACAGCGCGCGTGTTGTTTCCCTCTTCCTGTTCTTTTCCTCACTATTTTCTCGTCTGTCCGCACGAGGCGGCGGAGGTGGGTGAGCTACAAAGCCAGTAGCTGGCCTGGGCATTTTCTTTTCCTTCTCCCTACAGTCACAACTACAACGAGGGTTTATAATATCGGTTCTGGGCAATAAACGTTGCTGTTCACTGCCGACCAGCGTTCGTGTTGCTGCCCAGTTCGCGCTGGCTTTACTACAGAAGCGAAATGTTAAAAGATCAAAAATAAGAAAAGATATAAGGCTATCAAAAACCACAATGTAAAAGGCAGGGACAAAAACTAAAATAAAACCGACAAAAACAACAGTACCTAGCCAAACGGGCGTGATTATTATTATTATTATTATTATTATTATTAAACGCAGCAAAATGTACGTGGGAAAGACAAAACAATTCCCGTACATAAACACATAGCGCAGGAATAAAAGGCAGGGTCGCCGACGAGACCGGACAAGTGCTGTTTTTGATCTATGATTTCTAACACGTCCATCCTATTCACTTTTGAATTTTTTTACCTCTAAGAAATTTTAGTTCTTTATCGGAAAAAGATAAGGAAAGTGCTCTTACAAATTTCCTTGCTGCGCTGCGGATTTCAAAAGCCTTGTTACGTACACGGACATCTTCCAGCATTATCGGCTCGAACGGTGTCTGTACCACCCTGCACTCCGGGAACTATCCCGGCGCGAGGCCGTCCATTGGCGTAAAATACAAACAGGAACCTTTCCAAACCCCTGGCTATATAGCAAACTTTGCCCAAATCGTATTGCACCTACGTGCAAACACTTCTCACAACCGGCCATATTCATTCACATGTGTGGACATGTACAGTCGTGAGCAAACGTGGTATACAACACTCAGCCAGTGACAGAGCTCGGAAAAACTGCATCGAAATACCATCTAGCTACTGCGTAAGAGACAGCGACGCCGACACAAGCATGTGGATAAAATGGGGCATCGCCACTATTTTTTGATTAGATAGCTGTTGCTAGAAAAAGTTGGCAGGCAGTTTTCTCGAGCTCCGCCACCAGCTGAGTGTTGTACACCACTTTTGCTCACGACTGTACACGTCATAACGCAGACAATTCAGCTACAGTGGATGCGTGGTAGTCCCTCCTGCGTGCCACCGAGCTCGCCCAACAGCGCTAGCTCATTTTGTGCGCATTGGAGCCCGCAGAGTTCCAAGGGATCCCTGCTGAGCTTCTCTAAGCAGTGCAACCCGTCTTTCGACTGGTTCTCCTTTTTTGGGAGTAAATAAAGAGCTTATCATCATCATCATCATCATCATCATCATCATCATCATCATCATCATCATTATCATCATCAAAATCCTCAGTACCTTTCCTTTACATACTATCTTGTCCTCTACCTATATTTGTGCAGTGATTTAATTCTGGTGCACAATTGTTTTCAGTATTGTTATTCATACTTTGAGCATTACATTTCTTGCAATGCTTAGAGAAGTGCCCGGAAATTGCAATATTCTACTGCTAACGTTGTTTTTGGGGTCATGGCACAGGGCAACTGCACCAGCTATAGGATGGCTAGGTGGGCTAGTTATGCCAACGAAAGCACGTTAGAGTAACATTTTAGCAGCAAAAAAAGTCAGATATTCAAGGCTTAACTCTGTTTTATGCCTAAGAAATCATGCTGCTTGTTTCATGTAGGTAACCACAGCGCATTTTTATATTAATATGAAGCTACAAGGCTCTCTTTACAACGATGCTCGCTTAAGCAGCCCTTTCACACATTGCCAGCCATGCGAATGCTTATCAGTCTGGCTGTGAGCTGCTTTGTATAGATGCTCAAATGTATACCAGAAGATGCAAAAGGCGGGCCTGAGGGAATATTATTGTTTGGTTATGCAGGACACAGGGACTAACTAACCACTGGCGTCACGGCTGCTTGCACCAGTGCCAAGCCATCTCAGACCCAACTCGCTTTCCCTTCTCTGCTGCCACCTTGCAGCCTGGTACAGTTGGCTGTGGTCCCTGGCTGTATAGTAAACGTGCTTAAATCGAAAAGTGCAGCATTACAACAATTCAGTAAATGTTCATGATGCTGGTTAGAATAACAAATTACAACCAAATATTTCTTCACTCCCACATATATTGAGTAGAGACACTTTTATTTTTTGGCCGCAGCATTTCACTCGAGTGTTTTCCTTTCAAAAGGGGTAGATTACATAATACAGACAAGAATATTTACCTTGAAGTACAGATCATACAGAATTGACATGCCAATTGCAGAATAAACTATTCGGCTCAAAGAAGCAGTTTTCGTATATCATATTGAAGCTACCAATACAAATACCGCGCTTATGCCTGATGCAGTGTACAAAATGCTTGCACATCAGAGATAA
Source organism: Amblyomma maculatum (assembly GCF_055883805.1). Taxonomy (NCBI): domain Eukaryota; kingdom Metazoa; phylum Arthropoda; class Arachnida; order Ixodida; family Ixodidae; genus Amblyomma; species Amblyomma maculatum. The sequence continues at coordinate 132,030,725 of NC_139347.1, forward strand.
CAATGTCAGCTGAATGGTATACTACTGAAAATTTTGCTTAGTGCTCAACTTTAGCAATTGCTGGAGGAGGTGAAATTACGGAGTGGGAGTGCTCAGAATGATTTATTTATTTATTCGGCATGCTTACATAGCTAGTACGGCATTATTATTAGTGTACATAACCTCTATTTACACATCGCCTCAACGAAGCATCACAGATGCATCGTTGATGCATTGTGTGAATAGAGCTTACGTACACTTATAAAACGTACAACCCTTCAAGAGGAATGCTGAACCATTTAAAGACAGTAGAGGCAGCTACATTATAGCGACCCAAACATGATTACGTTGTAACCATGCATGATAAGTGGACCTTAACATGTTTTCAGCAACTATAGACCTTGGAATGTAAATCCAAAGTCATTTTACGTAAATAAGAAGAAGATTCGTCTGTGCAAACTAGCTTTTCCCTTTCACATTGAAAAGGCGTGTACATATTGGACACTATATGGAAAGATAAGAGAGCGAGGATTGTATACAAAAGGAAGATATTTTGAAATACCTTTTGCAGACAGCATGATGGCTATAAGGGCATTTCAAAACACACACACGCACACACACACACACACACACACACACACACACACACACACACACACACACACACACACACACACACACACACACACACACACACACACACACACACACACACACACACACACACACACACACACACACACACACACACACACACACACACACACACACACACACACACACACACACACACACACACACACACACACACACACACACACACACACGCACACACGCACACACACACGCACACACACGCACGCACACACACACACACACACACACACGCACACACATGCACACACACACACACACACACACACACACACACACACACACACACACACACACACACACACACACACACACACACACACACACACACACACACACACACACACACACACACACACACACACACACACACACACACACACACACACACACACACACACACACACACACACACACACACACACACACACACACACACACACACACACACACACACACACACACACACACACACACACACACACACACACACACACACACACACACACACACACACACACACACACACACACACACACACACACACACAGGCACCACCTTTGAGATAAGCACACCTCTTTGCGGGGGCCCTTTGGCATTCTGCGACTGCGAAAATTGAGCCGATTCACTAGCTAGCCTGGGCCATCACGCAGAATGTGCTTCCACAATCCACTTGCCATTTCCACCGACAGTAATCGATAGCCTTCACCCTGAACAGGCGCTATGGCGTCAGAGAGGCCCGCCAACAATGCGCCATCAATACTACCCCTCTGCTTACAGAACAAAATGCAGCAGACTGCACATCCTGACCTACATTTCTCGCCTCTAAACTGAGGCCTGACAACCTCGCTCTCGCCTCGGCAGTTAGAGCAAATTTGTAAGCAAAGTTTTTTTATTTCTTTATGAAGAAACCAAACAGAGCATAAACATCGGTTTCCGTGTCTTACACAGAATAAACAATCAACATCAGCAACTGAATATGAACTGCAGGGCCGCAGGAGAAACCGCAATGGAATATTGCCACATGCATTGTGGAACTGCCTGAGTGGCATCGGTTCTTGCCTGGCGTGGCCCCCCGTGGGAAGGCGAAGAGAGCGAAGTACACTTGTGACGACATGCTGCTGAACCGGCTGTTATTCCTAATTTTTCCCCGTGACATTTGGTGGAGGTGCTGAGTGTATCTGTGCCATCTGTTTCGGATAGAGGCAACCAGTCCAGGAAAGACATCAACGCGCCCTCCGGCCTTCGGACAAGCCTCCGCCTGAAATGCCTTCAAACAAATCGGCTCCGCACCGGATTCTCGCCGCTAACAGAATGCTCTTCAGAATAGTCGCTCGAACTAGTGGCCTAACAGACGCTACAATCTCCTTATTCGCCATCCGTTCGCCACGCATTCCAAGATCTTTCGATGACCCTTTGAAGATGTTCAAGATTGACTCACCACTATGATCGCGTCGCCGCCTAAACTGACTGAAACGACCGCCGTTAGTTGCGAAATGTGTACTTCTCTTCTAAGGACTCCGCAAAGACGTGGTTCGAGAATCATCAGTAAGCCGTCACATATTGGCAGGAATTTCGCTCTTCATGTTGTACTCCTCAGTCCGACGTTGTGCATTCCAGAGGACTGAAAACATCTTACTCGCGTTATGTGCAGTGTTTGCGTGTGCCGCTCTTTGTTGCTTTATATATTGCCTGTTCCTTAATCACCTCTAATTTTTTATTCTATCCTTTTAGAATCGGGACGATTCTTCGCTTCAGGAGGGGGATAATGCCATATGTATTGTGGAACTGTCTGAGTGGCATCAGTTCTTGCCAATGGTGTGGCCCCTGATGAGAAGGCGAAGAGACTGAAGTGCGCTGTTGACCACAAGCTGCCTAACCGGCTGCTGCGGCTTCTGTGTTTCACCCGGAACAATATCAAAAATCGAGCCCGCGATGTGGCCAGAGTCAACCCGTTGCGAAAGTCCGCCATGCAGGGTCGTGTAGCAGGTCTCGTTTCCCGCACTTCAGTTGCGAACTGCCGCACAGCAGCTACAACCTGACTTACTGCAACTGTCAAGTTCCCTGTGTCGGCAGATGCAGTAGTGCAGCGTCCACGGTCCTCTAGTAATTTGTCAAGAGAGCGAATAGCATATCCCATAGCGTCCACTCGTCGCTTGTTTCATCGTTAGCAAGCACCCATGGCCAGCACTAACTCACCTGAGCAAGTGGACATTGCCGAGTTTGGTACCTGATCACTGCAGGTTCGTAGCCTTCACTGCCTTCAATCAGATTTTTAGGCTACTGCGAAATCCTCACAGAACTTCGATTTTTGACGACTTGTGAAAACCGGCGACGAGCCGAGAAATCAGCGTTTTCTTTTCTGGCAGCCATGTGCACGTTCTGACGCCGTTAGCATGCCCTTGCAGTAAACTCTGATAAGCAAATTTAAATAAAAAACTAGGAACGCTTCTAGTTCTGCTAGATATATTGCGTCTAAACATAGTCCCTTGGCAAAAGAAAACTTTCTTCATTTTATTCATTCTCAGTTAGCACAAAGTGGACTATGAAGGGTGGGCCCGGGTGGTTCCGATGTAGGCAATGCAGGGCAGCCCCGGTGGGCTCTATGTGGGTCCTGCAAAAGGGGCCGATGTAGGCCCGCAGGGGGCTGTCGACAAAACCCCGATGGGCCCCACTAGGGACCGATACAGGCCGCAATTGCGAGGTTGCCCACATTTTTCCCGCATTGCCAAAAGGGCACATCCCGCCAACTCCACCCGATGGTACTACTTGGAACTGATTTGGGCAGCCGCTCTGGATGAACATTTATTTTTTATTTGAGGTTAGCTCCTCTGGCATACGACCGATGCGAGTTCTATAACGCAAGCCGCACTCGGGCTTGCCCACATTTTCTCATAGGGTCCAACGCAGATAATTCAATGGGGAGCACTAGTACAAGTTCTCCCAGTCAATATGTATGCATATAATTAGGTAATTATTTTATGAAGTAATGATTGTATGATAGTCGACTCCGTGATCCTTGGCACAGACTATTTAACGGAGATTTAACGGCGCTGTTTGATTTCGCTACTGGCCTTCTTCACTTAGACCTGCCTTTCTGCTCCGAACACACAGATACCAAGCCCCGCCTCCATTCCATAGAGTTTGCTCGTCTACCGCCCGAAGCTGCCATATATGTTCCATTGGCCACGTTTCCCATCAGTCTTGGCGGTACACGCCTCACTTGCCCATTAATTGACGTTTTTCCGCCTTAAAATCAGCCTCGCTGACACTGTTGTTACATTCACAGGTATAACCGCACCAATCTTCCCGTATTTCAGTTGCTCCGTCAAAGTTTTACACCATGACATCGCACTCACCTACCTGTCACCATTGGCTGACTGCGAAGTTGCACTCACGCCTGTGCCTCCGGCTAGGCCCTTCGTATAGGCTTCTCTTCGTTCAACTCTTTTTTCTCTCATGTTAGCAACGAATTTGACACCTGACTAAGACAGTGTTCTTTCCGACGTTTTGTGTTCGTACAGCCACATATTTGATTTTGGCGATCGACCTTTGGATCAGACATCCGTCGCCACTTCTCGCATCAATGCAGGTGATGCCACCCCATTCACCGGAAGCCTTATCAAGTCTCCCTTGCTGAGCGCCACATGGAGGTCGAGAAGATGCCGGTGAACAATACTTTTGAGCCTTCCTGCACTCCCTTGGTGTCCGCTGTCGTTTCAGTCAAAAAGAAAGATCAAATTTTGAGATTCCGTGTTTACTGCCACCACTTTCAAAATATAACTAAAAAAGACGTTTACCCTGTCCAGAGGAATGACGACGCCCTGGACTGTTTGCATTGTGGCAGTTATTTTTCTTCTATCGGCATGCGTTACGGCTACTGGCAAATTAAGGTTGACGAACGGGATAGCGAGAAGACCGCATTTGCTACCCCTGATGAAGTCGCTCCTCCGTGGCTTTAAATGCATGACGTGTTTGTGCTACTTAGATGACTTTGTCTTCTTCTCTTCTAGTTCACATGCCCCTTCACCGACTTTCTACCATCGTGGCCGTTTTCCGCTGCGCCGCAGATAAACTGAACGCCAAGAAATGCAGCTTCGGCCATCGCCAGATCGAAATCCTGGACCATTTGGTTGATGCAACTTGCGTGCAGCTCAACCGTGATAAATGTCGTCTAGTGCGTGAATTCCCTACTCTGTGTAACTTAAGTGATGTGAGAATTTTTCTCGGGCTCTGCACCTACTTTTGCCACTTTATTCTGAACTTCGCAGACGAAGCGCCTCTCTTGCCTTCCTTCTTTAGGAAAACGTGAATTTCTTGTGCAGCAGTGAGCAAGCGCTCGCGTTTACGACGCTCCCCCTGTCCTGGTGTACTCCGACCCTTCTGTACCTACATAACTACGTACCCACCCTAGTGGCCATGGCATTGACGCAATTCTTGCCCAGTGTAAGCACGGCCACTCTCGTGTGACTGTCTATGCCAGCCGCCTGCTTATGCTTGTCGTTCCGACTGATGTGCGCTCTACTGGTCTTGCGCCCTTTCATGACGCCCCTACAGGGCACCTGGGGGTGTCACACACGTATGACAACGTTCGGCGACGATTCTACGGGACTTTACCGCGCTTTACCACTTTGGTCGTCGCTATGTTGCCGCTTGTGAGTTATGCCAGCGCAGGAAGACATCCCTTCAGCCCAGTGGGACCCTGCAACCACTTGCAGTTCCGACTGAGCCGTTTTCGTGTTTGTTTCGACCTGATTGGGCTATTTCCCACGACGACTTCTGGGAACAAATAAATTACCGTGGCGACGGCTACGCCACCCGGTATGCCATAATCAGAGCCATCTCCACCCGTTGTGCTTCCGAAGTTTCAAACTTTCTTACACATGACGTCATCGTGCTTCATGGCGCTTCTCCTCATCGGCTCACTGATCGCGGTCGCTGCTCACAAGTTCACAATGGACTGCCATCAGCAAAGGAAACTGCACAAGAATGCTGAATTGGGCGAGTTGGTGCATTTGCATTTTAGGAAACGTAGCGCAAAGAAGACGAGAACAAAATGAGGGATACACGAGTAAGCGCTCGTGTCTGTACCCCTCATTTTGTCCTTGTCTTCCTTGCGCTACGTTTCCTAAAAAGCAAAGGAAACGTCTCACTGAACGCCTTAATCGCACACTGAACGACTTGCTGTCAATGTACGTTTGCGGCCATCACACTAACTAGGACGTCTCTTTAACTTTCATAACATTGGCCTATAACTCTTCACGTCATGATACCGCCGGACACCATCCCTTCTATCTCCTTTTCGGCCGCGACCCTTTACTCCCCTTCGACACCTCACTGCCCCTTGACGATTCCTCCTGCAGTCGCCCTTCTGAGGCCATCGCCCACGCAGATGCCGGCCACCACATTTCTCCTGACCAGCTTGGCGCGTCTCAGGGCTATCAAAAGCACCGTTATGACATTAAGCACTATGGCGCCCATTATCCTCCTGGATCCCGGCCCGACGTGTGGGTATGTGCGAGAAACTTCTGACTCGCTACGTAGCACCCCGGGCAAGCTGGCGGGCTTCCTCAGCGCGGGTGGCATACTGCTGGGCATCTGGGGGAAGCTGGTCATCATCTGGGCACGGGAGCATGGAATCGAGCATGCTCTGAACTTCACGCCCGTACGCAAGTTAAAATGGTGTGAAGCGCGTTGTTTCTTGTTGGGCTGTATTATACGCAAATGTGACGTACGGCAGCCCCGCGTCCCAGGTCTTGTGCTGCACATCGACGTACATTGACAACATGTCCGCAATCGTCTTATTTAACCTTTCGGTAAGACCATTGCTCTGCGGATGGTACGCTGTGGTCTTGCGATGGGTCGTCTAACTCAACTCAAAGATATGGTCGATGAGCTGCGAAGTAAAAGCTGTCCCTCTGTCGGTAATGACATACGAAGGGGCGCCATGCCGCAAGACTATGTTATGCATGAAAAACTCGGCTACTTCGGAAGCTGTGGCATGAGGGATTGCCTTTGTCTCAGCGTATCGGGTTAGGTAGTCAGTAGCGACTACTATCCATTTGTTTCCCGCCTGCGACAAAGGGAAAGGGCCAAGGAGATCCATGCCGATTTGGTCGAACGAAATACGTGGTGCTCTAACGGGCTTGAGAAATTTGGCAGGCTTCAGGGGCGGTGTTTTACGGCACTGGCATTTGCGACAGCTTCTTACATAGCGTTTCACAGTTGCGGAGAGTCCTGGCCAGTAATATATGTTGCGGACTCGAGCAAGCGTCCGTGAGTAACCCAAATGACCAGACGTCGGTTCGTCGTGGCAAGCAAGTAGAATATCCGCACGGAGCTCGCATGGTACTACCAGAAGGTAAGCTCTTTCTTGGCCTTGGGAGTTTCTTTTATACAAGACGCCTAGCTGCATACAGAATGAACCAATGTGCCAAGATAGGCATCGACTGAGCGTCGTATCACGCCCTTCCAGATAATTGATGAATGGAAGGATGTCTGGATCAGCTCTTTGTCGATCCCTGAGCTCAGATGCCCTGAAAGCTCCTAGAAATCCGTTGTCGCCATCGGCTGCAGCATCGTCAGTGTTAACGGGGGCTCGTGACAGCGCGTCAGTGTCTTCGTGTTTGCGGCCTGACTTATAAACAATAGTGATGTCAAATTCCTGAAGCCGTAAACTCCAGCGTGCAGGTCGTCCCGATGGGTCTCACAGATTTGCCAACCAGCACAAACAATGATGGTCCGTGACGACTTTAAATGGTCGGCCGTAAAGATAGGGGCGAAACTTCATAGTGGCCCACACGACCGCCAGGCATTCCTTTTCCGAGGTGGAGTAGTTCGTTTCGGCGCGAGAGAGTGTGCGGCTAGCATAGGCTATTACTCGCTCAATCCCGTCTTGATGCTGAACAAGGACCGCGCCAAGACCGATACTACTGGCGTCAGTGTGCACCTCTGTGTCAGCTGCTTCATCTAAGTGCGCCATAACATGGGATGTTTGAAGGCGCTCGCGAAGCAAAGAGAAGGCCGTCTGCTGCTCAGAGTTCCACACAAAGGAGGTGTCCTTCCTTGTGAGGCGCGTCAGAGGTTCCGGAATTTGAGAGAAGTCCGCAATGAATCGCCGATAATATGCGCACAGGCCGAGAAAGCGCTGAACAGCCCTCTTGTTAGCTGGAACGGGAAACCGTGCGACGGCAGCAGTCGTATCGTGATCCGGGCGCACCCCATCAGCGCTCACAACATGGCCAAGGAGCTTGAGTTCTGTATACCCGAAGTGGCATTTCTCGGGCTTCATATGCCCGAAATATATATTGTATTGAAAGGAAAGCATATATTTCATATGCTTTCTCCCACATCGTCAGCCATCATGACCTTCTTTCTTCTCTCCTTCCCCTTCCCCAGTGCAGAGTAGCAGGTCAGATTTGAATTATTCGGGCCAACCTCTCTGCCTTTTCCTTTCAATAAATCCATCTATCTATCCATCTATCTCGGGCTTCAGCGTGAGATCAGCAGAACGGAGCGCTTCCAGTACAGCTCGAAGGCGTTCGAGGTGTTGGTCAAATGTTTCGGAAAAAACAACTACGTCGTCCAAGTACACAAGACAGATCTGCCACTTGAGGCCAGTGAGGACGGTTTCCATCATCCTTTGGAATGTAGCTGGGGCAGAGCACAATCCAAATGGGAGTACTTTGAATTCATATAGGCCATCTGGAGTGAGAAATGCGGTTTTTTCTCGGCCTCTTTCATCTACTTCGATTTGCCAATAGCCGCTTTTCAAATCAATAGATGAAAAATACTTCGCACGTCCCAATCTGTACTGTGAGTCATCGATGCGCGGCAACGGGTATACATCTTTCTTTGTCACATTATCCAATTTCCGATAGTCGACGCAAAATCGAAGAGTGCCGTCTTTCTTCTTGACCAGGACTACTGATGAAGACCACGGACTTTGTGAAGGCTGCACAACACCATCATCCAGCATCTCCTGAACCTGCGTCTGGATCACTTCTCGTTCTTTGGCAGACACACGATAAGGCTGCTGTCGTATAGGGCGAGCGTCTTCATAAGTAATGGTGCGCTGTTGTGTGATGGGCGTTTGACGAACCTTCGAGGAAGAAGCAAAATAGTGCTTGAAGTCCAGCAACAGTAGCTCTAAGGCCCGCCGCTTCTCCTTCGACAAGTGGCAATGTCGATGTTGTCAAGAGATGGCTCATTAGTTTCGACTGCCGTGGATGCAAAACAGACCGGACCGTGCGTAACAGGGTCAGCGAAAGCGATAGCAGTTCCCGGAAACAAGTGCCGGTGCTCATTAGAAAAATTTGCGACAAGGAGTGCAGCCTGGCCATTGTGAAGCGACAATAAACTTCGAGCAGCGCAGATGCCTTCAGCAAGCAGGAGTGAATGGTTGCTCCGCTACAGCATCGCCGGCACGGAAATCGTCACAGGTAACTTCCACAAGAACACTGATTTGCGGCGGCTGCGAGACGCTCTCGGCGGAAACGCGAAGTGCGGCATTGCAAGGACTGCTAATATCTCGTTCGGCAGATTTTCCCATCGAAAATGTGACGCTTCTATTTCGCAGGTCGATAACTGCTCCGTATCCTCGCAGAAAGTCAATGCCGAGGATAAGGTAAAGGGAACAGGCACTCAAAACGACGCAACTAACGACGAACGCATATCTGTTAATCTGAATACGAGTCGTGCATATCCCCTTTGGGGTAACTATATGACCGCCGGCGGTTCGAAGGTACACACCTGGCCAAGCAGTGAGCACCTTCCTCAAAACAGTCGCCATGCGACCACTCAAAATCGAATAATCCGCAACGGTGTCCACTAATGCATTGACTGTAGTACGACCGTCTAAAATAACAGGAATGTCCAGAGAAACGCTTTTGGCTTCCCTAGGGGACGGTACCAGCAGCTCGCGGTCGGATCGAAGCGGCGACGACGGGAGGTCTTCAACGCAGCGACTACCAGCGGCCTCGTCCCCGAAGGTCGCTGTTTTCAGTTTTCCCGAGCAGGGCTAGACGAGTGGCCTCGCCCCTCTCGCGAGGAACCTTGGGTGGACGTCAATGAGCGCCTTGGTGAAGGGGAGCGGGACTGACGCTGCGAACGAGATGAACGCTGTTCCGCCAGGTACTCTTCAATAACTCGGGGTCGTTGACCAAACCGGGGAGGAGGCGCGTCGATGCGGAAGCCGTGAAGACCGAGGCGTCGATAAGGACAATCCCGGTAAAGATGGCCTGGTTCACCGCAGTGGAAGCAGAGTGGACGGCGGTCAGGCGTGTGCCAAATGTCGGCTTTGCGTCGCGGCAGGGGACGTTCGTCGAAGTACTGTACTCGTTGCACCGAGGGCAGCGGAACTGTAGGCGGCGCGGGAATGGGTGGCGGTGAAGGGGGAGCCTGACTCTGCAGAACTTCCGCATATGTGGGACGATTTTCGGTCCCCGACAGCAATGGCGGGCTCGTAACTATAGGCGAAAGAGGGCTCTTGAGCGCCTGTCGTACCGCCTCCTGCACTATAGCAGGAACGGAAGCTGGCGAATGCTGCAGGGGGTTCCAGAACTTTCTCAGTTCTTCGCGCACGACACTGCGAATTAGTTCACGCAAAGCATCAGGATGCCACTCGGAAGATGCAAATGACTCGGCAGTTGTGCCAGTATGGAGAGGTCGGTTATAAGCCGCGGCACGTTGTTGTAGCACCCTTTCCATTGTGGCGGCCTCCGCAAGGAATCCGTTTACTGACGACGCTGGGTTGCGCACAAGGCCTGCGAACAGTTGCTCTTTCAAACCCTGCATCAAGTGCCTGACCTTTTTGTCCTCGGACATGGCGGGATCGGCTCGCCTGAAGAGGCGCGTCATGTCCTCGACGTATGCTTGGACACTCTCATTCGGCATCTGGATGCGAGAGTGAATGGCACGTTCTGCATGTTTGCGACGATCCGCGCTAGTCATGGTAGGCCTCGACCAGTTGACGACGGAATTCCCGCCACGATGTTAAAATTTGCTCTCGGTTCTCGAACCAGATCCGGGCGCCATCCTCAAGGCTGAAGTAGACGTTCCTTAGTTTGGCAGTATCGTCCCATTGGTTAAAAGGAGCGACACATTCGAACTGAAGGAACCAGTCCTCCACATCCTCAAAGAGGTCACCATAGAAAGACTTCGGTACCCGAGGGGCATGCAAGGTGTAGTTAGGGGCCGGTGCGACGCCCGTTACCTGCTGAGCAGAAGCACTAGATGTCATGGCGGCGGGTGATGGCTGAAACTCCGGAGACAGTCCCTGAGCCGTCGACTGGAGCGATGCACGGGGGTGTCCAATGGCACAGGGCTGGCGCGACGTTTTTCAGATGAAGACTCTTGCATAGGTGATCTTACCCAGCAGCTCCACCAGAATGTCACGTACAAGGTGATTGAGGATATCAAGAATAACAAGGGGTTAGCTCCGATAGAAGAGCGGTGAGCAGCACAGACGCAAAACCCGCAAGCGACACTTCGTCGTCCTTCACTCAGTCATTAGCCACCTGGCAACGCAAGGTGGCAATATATATATATATATATATATATGCGGTGAGCAGCACAGACGCAAAACCCGCAAGCGACACTTCGTCGTCCTTCACTCAGTCATTAGCCACCTGGCAACGCAAGGTGGCAATATATATATATATATATATATATATATATATATATATATATCGCCCAGCTAGTGTATATGGCTTGCCAAAATTTCATATATTTTGGCTTACACTGGCTAATACTTTTCCGCCAGTTTGCGGGATTTTCAACAATATATATGCCTTTGAGTTAGAGTGGTCTATATTGTCCAATGAGGATTGACGGCTGGACAACATTGTACACATCATGGCATATGCTGGCCATTATTGGCTTGAAAACAATAATGAATTCTCAACCTTTATACCATCATTACGTACCATCATTTCAATAAAGGACCTGCTCCCTTTTTTTAAAGGAGGGCAGACACCAGAGTGTCTGTGATGCTCTTAAATCTCCGACTGTCCCACCGGCTATCAGTATGGTAACATGGCGCTCAGTCTCCTTCGCGCCCCTCTTCCCAAACCTATTCCTCTTCCTAATTCCACTTGAAGATGCCAGAATGAATACGGAGCAAACGCCGCGTCCTGAGATGAGACGTAGTTCGAAGCAGGAATAGTGTCACACCAATGGTCTCTGATATCCACCATTATGAAGTTATAACTGACATCTCACTCGTGAGTATCGTCAGTGATGACATGAGATACTCCACGAAGACCGGCTTCCAACTTCCGCAACAGGATACGAGCAGTGTAAAATCAAATGGATTCGTTTGGGCTTTTTAACAAAGATTCGAATCGCACACTGTGGCCCACACTTTGTCCAAGTTCTTTCGAGCATCCTTCTGCTATACGCTCAGTAACATACTGCGCTGATTATGGGGTGGCGCAGTGGTTATGGCGCTCGACTACTGTTCCCAAGGATGCGGAATTGAATCCCGGCCTCGGCGGCCGCTTTTCGATGGAGGCGGAAAGCAAGGCGCCCGTGTGCTGTGCGATGTCAATGCATGTTAAAGAACCCCAGCTGGTCAAAATTTCTGGAGTCCTCCACTACGGCGTATCCCTCCACTTAGTGGAGGGTTACGGAGTAATTTCGACGACCTGGGGATCTTTAACGTACGTTGACATTGCACAGCATACGGATGCCTCTTCGTTTCGCCTCCATCGAAATGCAGCTGCAGCGGTCGTGTTCGAACCCGGGTACTCCGGCACAATAGTTGGGCGTCTTACCACTGCACCACTCTGGTGGGGCGTAGCCACCTTATACAGAAATGAGTTTGGTGTGCCTACTAGTGAGGGTTTTTGAAGCGGCGAGCAGTGAGGCATATAATGCGGAAGCATTGTATATGCGCATCGCCGCGGTGGTACAGTGGTAAGACGCGTGACTGCTGTGCCAGAGTTCCCGGGTTCGAAACCGACCGCGGCGGCTCCGTTCGATGGAGGCGAAACGTTGTGGCGTCCGTGTGCTGTGTCATGTCAGCGCACGTTAAAAATCCCCAGGTGATCGAAATTACTCCTTTGCCCTCCACTATGGCTACTGTTTCTCCCTTTCCACCTTGTAGGGCTCGTGGCGCGCCGCGCATTCGAAGGCCGCGCCACTTCCCAATGCTCCCTGCGCGCGTGCCTGTTTCCCTCTCCCCGCTCGCGCGGGGATAACCGGTCCCGCGTGAGGGGGCTATAAAAGAAGGCACGCGCCGCCGTCTCGCCCTCTCTTGGTCTCTGGCTCCTTGGTCCCTGGCTCTTCGTTCCGGCGCTCTCAACGACCCGCAGCCACCCGGACGACGACACCGACTTCGATGATCCCCGATCCCTGTGAGATTAAAGATGTTTATCATACGGCCCACTGTGTGTTTGTCGTGCGCATCCCTCGGGCAGAGGAATCGCCCACAACTGGCACGCAACTGGGGCTGAATTAGCACCCATGTGGACGATTTCTCTGCCAACGTGGCAGCGCACGGCAACACGACGGGCCGGTCCTTTGTATGTTAGGCGCGACGCCTTTTTTAGTTTAGGGCTATCGTGTGTGCAGATGACGCGGAGTGTAGTATAGTAGTGTTTGTACAGTGTTTTAATTTTGTTTTGGGTTATATGTGTGTTTGTTAGTGTCGGGCGGTTTGTGTTTTAATTTTTTTGTGCATATGTTAGTTTTATGAAGTGTTTAGCCTTTGTGACTAGCCTCTTGATGCGGGCTAGGTGGCAGTCTTGCGCGTTTAGGCTCCCGGCCGGCCTTAGTTGTTGAGTACAATGCCTCAGAGAAAAGACGTGCCAGATAGGGCCGCCGCTTCGGACGCCAGTGCGTCCGGAAGTGAGGTAAAGGACGCGGTAGAGTCTGCGCAGGTTACCGATGCGGCCGCCCTGATGAGGCAGATGAACGAAGTGTTGTCGGTGTTCACCCTTCAGCTCGGTTCGGTGGCTAGCGCCAACCAAGCCACAGCTGCGGCGGCAGTCTCGCGTCCGCGGATAAATGTAGAGGTTCCCTCCTTTTCCGGTTACACGGACGTGAAGTCAGTCCACGAGTTCTTGCAAGAACTCGAGGATTATCAGACGGCACTGGGTTCCCCAGACGACGTGGTGCTAGCGCAGGTAATCCCCGTGGCACGTGTTGAGAGCGCGGCGCGGTGGAGACGCTGCCAGCCGGCCTTCCAGTCGATGGCGGACTTCACAGATCGCTTCCGCGCCGAGTTCTTGCCGCCCGATTACGAACGCCGGATGCTTGAGGAGCTAGCGTTGCGCACACAGCACCCAGAGGAGAGCCTCCTCGAGTATGTACGCGCAATGCAGGAGCTCTACAAGAGAGCAGATCCCACGGCAACCGATCTAGAACAGGTCACGCGCGTGATGAGGCAATGCCATCCGCGCTTCAAGCCGTATTTGCGGGGACGTGGTTTTGCAAACCTCGAGGCCCTAGCACAGGAAGCGAAGGTAGTACAGGCGGATTTACTCGCTGAATTGCGCTACCAGCCACCCCCTAGGCCAGCCGAATCGTTAGAGCCGCGATGCGCCTGGGCCGGAGGCCAAGACTCCGTGCCGCGCGCCAGAGGCGCAGAAGTAATGACGGTAGGGCAGGAAAGGCCAGCGGAAGGCTCCGCGATTCCTCGCGCTCTTGACCCGTACGCGTTCGAGCAGCGGCGTCGAGCTGGGCTCGCCAGCGACGTCCGCACAGGCGCGGAGAGAGGGGAAAGACGTCCCCAGCCGCTTTGTGGAACGCGGCATCCCCCGACCGCGCGGCAGGTGAACGATCGGCTTTGCTGGAATTGCAACCAGCCGGGCCACGTGGCACGAGAGTGTCATGCAAGGCGTATGCTGGGAAACGCGGACCGCCGGCGGCCATAATTGGTAACACCAGCCTGTCGCCGTCGGCGGGAGAATTTCGTGGTAGCCACGGCGGAAAATGGGAAATGTACTCCCACGCCGCGTCACCGGGCGACCGCCCCGGGGGCGCAGAGGCTTTTGTCCCCCTCGCCTGTAGAGCGCAAGTAATGTCGCGCTCGAGCCCTTTTATGCTAGTGCGGTTAGCTGGTCAAAGCTACTCGGCACTCATTGACACGGGCTCAACTCTGTCACTGGTCGGTGATGATGTTTTCGAGGCCTGCCGTATATGTAACATCCGTGTCAGGCCAGCAGAAACCCCTTTGAGCTTAGCAGCAGGGACGACAAAAGCGGAAGGAGCGGTGCGTCTGGTCCTGCGTTTTGACGGCAGGAAGCGCAGCCATCGCTTCGTCTGTCTGCCCGGCTTACCCATACCAGTTATTCTGGGAAGAGATTTTCTTTCGAGCGAAGGCATTGTGCTTGACATGGGGGAGAACGGCTATCGCTACAGCCCCTTCACCCCCCTCATTCCCTTTGTAAGCGCACCCCAACAGGAATGCGTCGCTGAGCGAGCGAGCGTCCACGCTTTTGTGGCAGACAGCTCCCCCCGCGACACTGAATGGTAGCCCATTAGAAGCAATTAGCGTCCTTCTTAGAAACCGGTAGTCAGCGCCGAAGGCTCGTAGAAACTTTACTCCCGTTTTCGGATTGCTTCACAGAGAAACCAGGCAGAACCGACTTGCTTCAGCACGAGATCGAAACGGGTGATGCGCGCCCTTTCAGATGTAACTCGCGGCCGTTAAGCGCGCATAAGAGACAGCCTCTCGACAGCGCCCTTGACGAGATGATAGATACCGGCGCGGTGAGACCCTCACAAAGTCCTTGGGCGTCCCCAGTGGTTCTAGAGCCAAAGAAAGATGGTTCGGTCAGGCTGTGTGTTGATTATCGAAAGCTCAATTCACTGACGCCTACGGTTGCGTACCCTTTCCAGTCGATCGAGGCTCTAACGTAGGCATTAGGGAACGCAAGGTTCTTCACAGTCCTGGATGCAAGCAGAGGGTACCTGCAGATTGAGGTGGCGGAAGGTGACATTCAGAAAACCGCATTCACCTGCCACCGCGGGCTCTTCGAATTTACTCGACTCCCGTTTGGTTTGTCTAATGCACCGAGCACGTTCATGCGATTGATGGACATCGTGCTGGGCGATGCAAGGTTCAACTACGCGATAGCGTACCTCGACGACGTCGTGATATTCTCACGGTCGTTCGAAGAGCATCTCATTCACCTGAATTCCGTTCTTGAAAGAATGAGACGTGCGGGTATAACGATCAACCCAAAGAAAGTGCAGTTGGCATCAAAGAGAGTGAACCTCTTGGGATTTGTGGTTGACGATGGCACTTTGAGACCGAACGATGACAAACTGCAGGCAATTCTGAACTACCCCTGCCCGACGGACGTGAAAAGCTTGCAGAGGTTTTTGGGAATGGTTGCCTTCTACAGACAATTCATCCCTAGTTGTTCAGAGCTCGCTAGGCCGTTGAACCAGCTATTGCGAAAAGGCTCGAAGTGGGTCTGGGGCAAGGAACAGAACGACGCTTTTGTTGCCTTGGCTCGCGCGATAGCGAACACCGCTAGTTTGCGCCTCCCCGACCTGAACAAGCCGTTTGTCTTGCAGACAGATGCTAGTGATGCCGGTGTAGGAGCTGTTTTGTTGCAGGAACACGAGGGCAAGCTGCGCCCTGTCGCGTTCGCTAGCCGCACGCTCACATCGGCGGAGCGGAATTACTCCGTGACTGAAAAGGAATGCCTGGCAATAATGTTCGCATTGTCAAAGTTCGACATGTACCTAGATGGAGTGGTTTTCACCGTGCAGACGGATCACCAGGCACTTTCGTGGTTGAAGAGGCTGAAAAACCCCGCAGGCAGACTCGCGAGATGGGCGCTGACGTTGCAACGTTACGCGTACGCCATTGAGTACCGCCGGGGCAGCATGAATAAGGTGGCCGATGCTTTATCGCGCGCACCGTTGAAGGCTGGTAGAAGCGCAGAAGAGGCGCAGACCAGCTTTGCTGAAAGCGGCGTCACCGCTAGTGGAGAGGAGGAGAGGGCGGACGCGAGTGTCGCGCCCTGCGTAGTTAAAGAGCGAAAGGAGGCGGACAGAGTTGCCGCGCTGTGCTGCGAGAGAGAAGGCGCAGCAGCTGGTGGCGGCGACTACTCGCCTGCCAAGAAGCGAGGCAGAGATAAATTTGTCTTGGGGAGTAGCGGTCAGTAGGGAAGAGCTAATTGAGGCCCAGAAAGCAGACGGTCTATGCAAGCGGGTGCTGACAGAGCTTGCGAGTGGTGCAGCTTGCACCGGGAACGCTGAGGGCAAGTACGACGCGTATCTGCTGGGCGATGATGGCTTACTGCTTCGCTACATCCCCCAACTTGACGAGGAAGAGGCGATTGCATCCCCCTTCCGAGTCGTGGTCCCGAGGAAGTTGCGGAAACGATTCCTCCAGTACTTCCATGACTCAGCGCTGGCAGGCCACGGCAGCGGCAGTAAGACTTATGACAAGTTATGCCGTGTCGCGACCTGGCCAGGTATGAGAAAGGATGTGCTGGGCTACGCCCGTACATGTCCTGTTTGCCAGGTAGCCAAGCCTCGGGCGGGGAAACCCGCTGGCATGATGAAGCCGGTAGTTAGCAACTATCCGTGGCAAGTGGTCGCGTGCGATATCATGGTACCCCTCCCTCGCTCCGCGCGCGGACACCAATATATCCTGGTAATAACGGACCACTATTCCAAGTGGGTTGAGGTTTTCCCCCTTAGAAAGCTTGTGTCAGAACGGATTTGGGAGAAACTGTTGGAGACATTCACTCGTTTCGGTTTCCCTACCGACCTCATTACAGACAATGCTTCGTATTTCACAAGCAAAGTCTTTGTCGATTCCTGTCGGGCGCTTCAAATCCGCCACAGGAAAACAAGTCCCTACCACGCTCAGAGCAACATAACCGAGAGAGTGAATCAGAATGTTAAGAGTATGCTGGTCGCGACGACCGAGCAGCACAGAGATTGGGACGCACGGCTGTCCGAACTGGCTTTCGCCACTAGAGCAACCGTGAACAGGTCGGTGGGTATGACACCTGCTTACTTGAATTTTGGGAAAGAGATCGCTTTTCCGCTAGAGAACGCCCTACTTGACGCGGCGGGGCCCGCGCCCCCTCCGCTTACACAGTACGCAGCAAAGCTCCGCGGGCGCCTTGAGGCAGCGCAGCGCGCGGCTCGTGAAAACCTCGATGTCGCGCGCATGGAGCAAGCGGATCAATACAACAAAGGTCGTCGTCACGTCGTTTTCAACACGGGCGACTTGGTACTGAAAAGAACGCACCCGCTTAGTAACGCAGCGCGTGGTTTCGCCGCGTCGCTAGCGCACAAGTGGGTTGGACCGTGCGAAGTTACGGCACGGACTACGCCACTCACCTACCAGCTGCGGTTGTTGGCGAGCGGTGAAACCGCTGGTCCTGTGCACGTCGCAGTCTTGAAAGCTTACCACCTTCGCAAGGACGATAACTGCGAAGCGGGGGAAGCTCAAAGCGATGCAGGTAGCAACCCGGTTCGCAACCGACGCTATAACCTAAGGCCAAGGTAGTGCACTACTTTGTCTAATGTCTTTGCTTCTTTCAGAATGCATTCTGATAAGATTTTGCAGCAGCCAGATGAACCACCGTCGCTGGGGCGGGAAACCGCACCCAGGGCTTGGTTCAAGGAGGGGCCACTTAAACAGGGGGTAGCCCCCTAGTTTGTGGCCCATTATTGTGACCAGCGCGGCCATGCTGGCCGTCTTCAACGAGTTGGATTGAAGCCCGCTGCCCAGGCCTGGAGTACAGGCCTCAGGAAGCCAGGTGTGCCCGTGGCGGAAACGCCTGCTGCAATGTGCATCCAGCGCGGCGCCACGTCGAAAGGGGTCAACGATGTAGAGCAGCAGCTCAGGGCCGCTGCCAGTCGTATCCGTGGCCGAGCCCAGCTGCGCTGTGACCCCGAGGATGTGGCCGCTGCCGGAGAGGGACCAACCGGAACAGTCCCGCCATGCCTGCTGCTTCTCCCGTCCCACGGACCAGCTGAGATGGCATCCCGCCAGAGCCAGGCGACAAGCCTTCATATTTTACGCCGACCCGGGCTCGGACATGGACATGGCCCGGCTGTTGGCGGAGCCCGGGTCGGACGCTGAGGGGGGGGGAAGATGTAGGGCTCGTGGCGCGCCGCGCATTCGAAGGCCGCGCCACTTCCCAATGCTCCCTGCGCGCGTGCCTGTTTCCCTCTCCCCGCTCGCGCGGGGATAACCGGTCCCGCGCGAGGGGGCTATAAAAGAAGGCACGCGCCGCCGTCTCGCCCTCTCTTGGTCTCTGGCTCCTTGGTCCCTGGCTCTTCGTTCCGGCGCTCTCAACGACCCGCAGCCACCCGGACGACGACACCGACTTCGACGATCCCCGATCCCTGTGAGATTAAAGATGTTTATCATACGGCCCACTGTGTGTTTGTCGTGCGCATCCCTCGGGCAGAGGAATCGCCCACAACCTTCACTCCCACCTTCCTTCTTTCCCTTACGGCGTGGTTGAGGTGCCCACAAAGCAAGTGTGACAGGTACCCTTTCCCTTCCTGTGAACCAATTATTATTATTTTTATTGTGTATGTTTTTGAGGTTTGGCGTCCCCAGAAGTTGTGTACACGGTTTCGTCGTAACCGAACGAATTACAAAAAAAAGTGATGATCGTACTAGATACGGGATGAAAAATCTTCTCTGGGAAATTATATACATAAATTTGATAATCAGGTAATTAAATTTAGCCTAAAACTGAATCAAATGTCGAAATAGACAGGCAGAGTACTGGTGAGTCCGGATGTGACGTCACACTTCTGGTCACGTGACGTGTGGCAAGGGTCATGTGACCGGAAGTATGACGCGTCTGCATGTTTGTCACGTGACCGGATGCTTGGCTTTTGAGAAAAAAAATACAGAAATGAAATGAGTAAAACTGATCAGAAATGCGTAAAGTGTCGTTTAAAAGAAGGAAAACGAAAAAAAAAAATTCCGAGAGCACTGCAGAACTTGCAGTGGAGAAGTGCAAAATCCGGAGCGTTGCTGCGGCACATGGTACATCCGAGCCCCTTGTCGAGTACAGCGTTTCGCTGAACGCATCAAAGTTCACCGGCGTTCTCCCGCCGGGGTGGCGCAGTGGTAAGACGCCCGACTACTGTGCCGGAGTTCCCGGGTTCGAACCCGACCTCGGCGGCTGCGTTTCGATGGAGGCGAAACAGAGGCGTCCGTGTACTGTACGATGTCAGCGCACGTTAAAGATCCCCAGGTGGTCGAAATTACTCTGTAGCCCTCCACTACGGCTCCTCTTTCTCTCTTTCCACTTTCACTACCACCTTCCTCCCTTCCCTTACGGCGCGGTTCAGGTGTCCACAGAGCAAGTGAGACAGTTACTGCGCCTTTCCCTTCCTGTGAACCAACCAACCAATCACCGGCGTTCTATAATTGGTTTACGGGAAAGGAAAGGCGCAATGTCACGCGCAGAATCTCGCTGACATCGCGGAGAAATGTCGCCGATGTGGGCTTTTCACTATGAGCGTAGAAAGGTTTTCGCCTTGAAAAATAAAAGAACATGGGTAGCTTGCTACACAACGTACACAGTACACACAGTATAGTAGACTATGCAGCTGCTATCGTAATTTCCACAGTGTGAAATCTCTACAAAGGGGCGCGCGAACTCTGGCTTACGCAACTCTACAGTGCAGATTCTGCAGTTCGCTTGGAAATTTTTGATGGACTCTCTTTGCGCAAGGGCAGCGAGGACGCAAGTTCGCCAGCCTAGAAGGAGTCGTCATGGATGCAAGTCTTGCTCGAACGATGGAGGTGCGCACATTTAGGTTTCTAAGCTAGACGAATCGAAGACAAGTAGAGAAAAAATTAAAGAGCACTGCCGAATCTGCATTGGAGTAATGAGAAAGCACGGATGCTGCTGGACATTGCTTCTGGTTGCTTTTGGTAGCTTAATTCCCTTCTTGTGTGCCCATTTTAGTCTCTGGTACTTTCAAATTGCGTGCCAATCCCTTCCTATGCCCTTTTTTTGCTCTACTGCCGGTTGCGTGGTGCACGTCCTCTACCTCACATTAATTTCCTTCTTGTTTACCCCTTTTAGTCTTTGGTACTTTCAAATTGCGCGCCAATCCCTTGCTATGCCTTTTTTCGGCTCTACTTCCGGTTGCGTGATGTCACATCCTTAACGTCATATTCACTACGGCACCCGTTTCTCTTTCCGCTTTCACTCCCACCTTCCTCTCCCCTTACGGCGCGGTTAAGATGTACACAGAACAAGTGTGGCAGATACTGCGCCTTTCCTTTCCAGTGAACCAGTTATTCTAATTCATTTCCTAATTAACTTCTTGGCCTAATCATTTTTTTCTGCAGCAACATTACGTGAGCCTCTATCGACTGACACCACTCATTAACCTCTACCACTTCTCAATGACCCGCAACTGCCGCGGACACAATTTTGCGGACACGGTCTGCGGACATGTTCGATCTGCAGACACTGTCTGCGGACAGAAATCTGTCAACATAGCGAACCTCGATGTAGCTTCGTGTGCCTCATTGGGCTAATGATTCAAGCAAGCAGCTGGTCACGTGACGGCTTTCTTTTATCTAACAAATAATGCTATGTAAATCAGTCAGCTCAGCTAGCTTTCGCGTTAATAATGCACTCGGAGAAGGGGGATAGAAAAGCTAGAAGTGCTGGCTTGGTATTCGCTTGGGTTATGGAAAGCGGCCTCTACCAAGTTCCGCAGCGTCTTCAGCCTTTCCAGATTGCCGATGAACTGAAGATTTCCGTATTGCGTGCATAAGGTTTTGTTCATTCTTAAGCTTAAATCATCATCTTCTCCAGCTCGAATAAACCCACGGCAGGGCAAAATGTCCCTCCCATATCCAGCCAATTAACACGATCCTGCTCCAGCTGCATTCATTTTATCCCCTAACTTCCTTATTTCATCCTGCTAACTTTTTGAGTCTCTTGCGACTATAGCCTCCCCTGGAATCCAGCCTGTCGAGTTTAGAGACCATCAGTTATATATATTACCTCCGCATTATATGACCTCGCTATGCACGTTTCGTCCAGATGCTAGCCTAAATTTTATAGAAGCTGTCGCGTGGAGGCGGTTGGTTGGTTGGTTCATAGGAAGGGAAAGGCGCAGTATCTGTCACACTTGCTCTGTGGACACCTGAACCGCGCCGTAGGGGAAGGGATGAAAGTGGGAGTGAAAGTGGACAGAGAGAAAACATATACCTTCATGAACCCGGTCTGGGCGTTTCACACGCCACCAGACCTTAGGGACAATGATCAGTGCGAACACCGTGGGGCGAGAGAGGCCCTCGACCACATAATTTGGGAGTACCCAGATTCCCCAGGGATAGGACTAAATATATTAAGTAGAGAAGCCTCGGATACCCCGCTGCGAAGTGCGGACCCTGCGATCTAGCACCGCACCGTCCATCTGGCGGAAGAGCTCGCAAAAAGCCAAAGACTACCTGCCAGCCTCTAATCCGCGGGCGCACGACTCCCCGGGGCAGGGAAGAGTACGTCCATTTCTAATGGAAATAAAAGTTGCGCAACCAACCAACCAGTCTCCTAGAAATTATTTAACAAGAATTTTTTTCTGGACCCAGTCGTTACGCTTGCGGTCTCAACTCCTTCCCCCCTCCCCCCCCCCCTTCCCATTTTCCACTCCATAGCTTCCTGCGTATTCCTCAATTTAAGATGAAATGTTTTCGTTAGACTCGACGGTTATGCCCCATATGTACAAAACGGGAAGGTGCGGTTGTTATACACTTTGCTCTTGAGGAGTATTGGCAATCTGCCGTTGATCATCAGATAGTTCTTGCTGAATGGGCTCCGACCGAATCTGATTGTTATAGTTATTCCCTTCTAGTGATCCGAATCTGCGTCTAAAACCTGTCCTATGTAGACGTGTCCCCTTACCAGTTATAGAGCCTCGCTGTCTATGGCAAACTGTTGTTCCCACGCGAGGCTGTTGCACATTGCTTGAGTCCTTTTCGTGTTAAATATTATATATGCCATGCTGGCTTGGCCTGTCTGTGCAATTATTCATTCTCTGTAATTATAATTATCACCTCAGCTTCGCAGCAAAGCAATGTCATCAGCGAATCTCGTATTACTGCTGTAGTCAGAAGCTCCCTATTTACCCTCCATTACCTCTTATTCCTAACAGTCCCCAATTCACCAAATAATGAAAAAAAGTTTATACAATAACTTTAAATATAATTGGTATTTTTTCAATTCTGCACATAACTTTGTACCTAAATAAACATTTTATTCAACGACACAAAGACGAAAAACAGTTAAGAAAGCAGAAATTAGAAATTGTTTTGAAAGAAACAAGTAATTTATTGCCCCACTTTGAGAGCCTCGCGAAAAGTGCAGCAAGGGGATGGGAAAAAGAAAAGTTATGTTACTTGTCCTGTGCACTACTATACCAGCAACCAATATTCAAAGTTGCGGAACTGTTATTAAAAAGGATCAATTGGTCGCCCAAGACCTCCTAGGCTACGCGAAAGTGCTCAGCCAACTTTTACTCCGGGCCGCGGAAAAAACAGCTGGACTCCCCGCTTGGCCCATTTGAAGCGAACACTATGCCAGATTTAGAACACTGCTTTTTTCCTACCTCGTCGCAATTCCGTCTCTTCATTTTCTATACCCCACTCTTCCGACGGTGTGGCCTTGTTTATTCTCGGACCAGGTGGGTGGTAGAACCAGCGGGCGGCTTTTGATGACCCTGGCCCAGGACCTACTCGTGGCTTAAGATCGCGCTCAAATAAAGTTTTCTCCCTCTGCAGCATTGCTCATGAAATTGCATCGTTTAACCCTTTCTTTACTCGGAGAAGAATGGCTATTTTTTGTTTCCCACAAACCTTCTTTGCTGAAAATTGTACGAGAGGTGAAAACAGGTTAAATACATGCGATGACAGAAATAGAATGCATATTTTAAATGCATTTCTTTTAACGCAAATACTAAGTGTGAATATTAAACAAAAAATCTGGGAAGCAGAAGATTACTTGGATGGGGGTATAAATTTTGAATTTACACGGTAATTTGAACAAAAATTGTAAAATAATTTAGAGAACACACCAAAATCTTTTAAATCTTTTTAAAACTTGAGAGCAGAACCTTATGATTATAAATCAATTGTGTTTTGAAGTAGACAATTTTTCCTCACACTACTTAAAAAAGGCTAATTTCAGTCTTCGATTTGAAATAAATTTCACACCTCCCCAAAAAAAAACAATTAGATGTACAATTGGTTTCTTTAAGCACAAATTGATAATACTTCAAATCATGTTCATTTTTAACTTAAATTGCTTTTAAGAACGCCGGAAAAATTTACAGAACAAAACGTACAGCCACCGCCCTGACTTTTGCGACAAACTCTTGATATAAAAATTAGAAACAAAACGTGATGAAATCAAATGCACTATGCAGATATTTTAGTATACAAAAAGCCAATTCACAAAGCATTCAATGGCTGTACTGCCGTCGGCACGTCGCGGGTGCATGCGTGTGCTTCGACGCGGTAAGGACGCGAAAGCGAACCTGCCGCTGGCGATTCGCGAAACCGCGGAGTTTTGTGGATGCTTCACCGCATATTCCTTAAACTCCCTGCAATGAAGCATTCCCAAATAGCGGTGGGCCGAAATAAGTCCTAAATATCAGCAATAAGTCACAATGCATCCTAAATTTTAGGTTCTCAAATATCTTACCTCAATGTAGCATATCGCGTTGTCGCGAGACAGTTTGACAAATCGAGCATGTCCGAAAAAGTTTAGATCTAAATTTTCCCCTGTTGACTGTAAAGCATACTTATTCAGGAATATTGGATTTAGAACTACCGTGATGAAAACAGATTGAAGCACTACTTTGGCAAACCTTAAGGCCCGTTCAGACTTGCCCCTCGCGGATGTCGTGCGACCGTTTTGGTCGAAAAGCGAGTGTCGCAGGCCACTCGACCACTGCTCGATTTTCCAGCTTTGCGACTGGTGGTCGCAAACCGATAACCAATCAGCGGCTCAGCTGGAGTGGACGTAAGTTGGCTTTACTCTATGTAGTGAACAGTGAAGTCAGAAAACATCTGGAAAGTGACCCGCCTGTCGCATTTGGAAGTCTCAACATCGGTCGCGCTGCGCGGCCCTTTGGTCGCATGCGACAGCCGGTCGCACGTCCTTCGCGACTCGCAAGTGTGAATATTCTTTTATACTGACACTCCGGTGCAGCCAGAAGGCCTGGTAAGGAGTCCAAGGTTGACGCCCGGAGTTGTATATAGGCTAAAACAAAATCCTTCTTTGCGATCACAGAAGGACGTCTCCCCATTTGTTGCCAATGCACTGCAGATGAGCAAAATATTTAGAATGACATATTTCCGTCGAGTGAACGACCTCCAAAGAAGAAAAAATAAATGAGAGGCAGGCAGCGAAACCTATTCGCACACAGCCGCCAACGTTCCGCGCAGTTGTTACTGAGTTTTAACATTGTAATAAAATCTGAGAGTGCAGCCTCCTCTTCTGAGCTGCTGCAGTTGATAGCACCCAACAACTCTGCTCCAGCGGCAACAAATTCGCCTTAAAGAGTTTTTTTTTTTTTTTTTTTTTTTTTTTTGCGAGCTAGTGCTGTTTTTGCTGTTGGTGCCATGTTCGGAGCGTTCTACGCCGGCACCTGAACTTCAAAGGCGTCTTAAAAATAACCGCAATGCAGAAAAAATGCAAACTACGCCGAAAACAAATATATAGCGTCTGAAGTAGAAATTAGATGGCGCATCAAGACTGTTACGGTGCTGATGGTGCAAACTTTGGACTTCAAGTTTTTCTATCACTGGTGATCAACTCACAATGGCGCGGTGACGAAACAGTTAAAGAATCTGCGATGCCTTCAGAGCTGCCTCAAAACAGCGAATCTTTTGAGTAACGTTGCAAATGACAGTTACAGTACGTCATCTGTTGATAATATGGAGGGAACTAAGCAATCACCACTATTCGAAGTGAAACAGCAGTTGTCCAGGTGATATCTCTAATATATCTCTAATATAACCCGTTATTATCTTTAGGACAACCGCTGCCTAGCTGTTATCGAGTATCACTATCATCTTCCACAGTCTCCGCATTTTGGAAGCTTGCAAATATTATTCAATTTCTTAAATCTGTCAGCCCTCAAACCATTTTTTTTGTTAATTTACAGGGGTGGATTTAGGTCTGCTTATGTGTTGAAATGCGAATACATTACGAGTTCCGTGATTAATTTGGTTGCGAGTTCTGCATTTCGCTTTCAGCAACGCTACTTAGTTTCTGTTTCTATTTTGCCAAATTCGGACGCGATAAGATTTTGGGTTTGTGAGTGGCTACTAAATTTTGGCACTGTCATTCATTTTACCATACTGAAATTAGGTTTGACACCAATTCTGGTAAAACTCGAACGAAATCAAAGTTTGGTGGTCCAGGGCACAAAATGTTGAGGGTGGTCCACCTAAATTTGCAGGCCACCACTGAGTTGGCCATATTTAAAGTAGGTTAGACGTCAATTTGAATTACATTTTGATGAAATAGAATTTCAGGTGTCCAGGGAGTCCCAGATTCACGGGTGGGCAGCCTTAGTTTGGAGGTCTACACTGAAGTCGGCATACTGGAAGTAAGTGTATATCACCTTTGGTCCAATTCTGACAAGGTCACATTTTGGGTGCCCAGCGGGCCAAATTTTGGGTAACCCGACGAAATTTGGAGGTCACAATCGAGTTCGCCATTCTATACCTTGATTGAATAAAAAATTGGCATCCTTAAATTAATTACATTAATTATAGTACTTGAGCAGGCTCTGTCATTATAGGGTCTGTCCCCGCACTCTGCCGACGCGCTGTGCCCACGCGGTCTGGTGACGCCCCTATAAGTCAAGAAATGCTTTCGCTTTAATGTTGCCCCGTTTCGCTAACATCACAGTCATGTAAAATATTAGACCACGTTAAATTTCCGTAAGCTAATAACAATTTTTGTATCATTTTACCATCCCTTCCCCAATAAAGTTTATCAATCAATCAATCAATCAATCAATCAATCAATCGATTGTTTGATCAATCGATCAATCAATCAGTTCAGAAACGACTTTGCTATATCTCCTAAGCGCTCTCACGTTAACGCTTTATTTATCGGTATATTTAAAGCTTTCGACACCGTTCTCCACAAAGTTTTTCTGCAAACGCAATACCTAGAAAACCATCTTGGTGAAACGGAAAGTAAGGTGAGTGAAGCATGTTAAGCTACATGAGAAGCTTGCATGACGCGTAGAGTCAAAAAGAAGATATGGAGTCTTTCGGGGAAACGTTTGACTTCACAACATACATTTACTATTGGGACGCTTTAAAAATAGATTGCGTTCGACATGACGTGTTACACTTATTCACACTCTTCTAAAAGCACTCACCGAATTTTAACCACCGGACGCCGGCAGTTGGTAATATCAAATGACAAAAAAAGTATTTCTGTACTTTTTTCTTATATGTGTATTTATGAGCCGTGATCCGACTCATACTCCCATACGTTTCCCGCTACATTAAAAATACTCACCTTTGAAATATTTTTTTACTCTCAAAATATGTTGTACACTCTTAGAAAAAAGGTTAGTAAGAAGCTAGTAAATGCAGCAGTTACTAACTTCGGATAGGTTTTACTACCTTTTTACTAACCTTGAACTAACTCGCAACTTTTATAGGTAGTAACGGCTCCCATTACTAACAAGTGAGTTTCTGTTAGTAGTTTTGACGAGTTAAATACTAGAATCCCTGGGCAACTTTACCATGGTATCTTGCTAGCGTAACCTAACCAATATTTTCAGAAATTCATGCTTTGGCTGTTCTTGCCAGTCATACATTAAAACTTATTCCAGAATTAACGAGATACATTGCTTTCAATCATTTAATAGCGTTCTTTTTTTTTTCAAGTCTATGTTTTTGTGCACACTTCAAGCTAAAGAAAAACATTACAGAATTTGAGTTTTCTTGCCCCATGCGAGCTCCTGACAGCGTAATGCGGTGGCGAAATCGTCAGAGCAACACTTAGCTCTTCCAGGAAAAGCCTGCAGTATAGTGAACTGGGACGCTTTGTGGGAACGACCTGCAGTCAGCCACGGACAAACGCTCAAGTACGGATGGCGTCATTTTAAAAGCAAGGTATTTTTTTAAGAAAATTGAAAATAATTTGTATTCACGTTGCATAGCACAAGGTTTTTGCGTCTACTGCTGTTGTTTTGTTCATCTGAACATTGTGCTTGCCACCAGGGCAACAGGCATGCACAACGACACGAAATAAATACCTTTCCATCTCGCATGTAGTTGCCTGCAATCAAATTTTATTCCATTTTCTCTACGTATGGTCCAAGCATACGTATGGTCCAAGAGGTTTCATGTTTCGATAGGTCATTTCGAGCGTTTCGAGAGAGACCACGATCGCAGCGCCTCTGATATCTCACGACACACTGACGATAAATGTACAACTAAATCTCTGATTGAATAATGTGGGCTACCATGCACAACAAACTACACAGCTGATCTTGAGGGCACTTTAACACAATAATTACTGCCAAAATGTTCAATGCGGGGTCAATCGCGGGCTTCAAGCAGGGCCTACGCTTATCGCACCAGGGCCCGGTATACCATAGCGGAAAGAAAAAAATAAAACGAGGAAGAGAGTAGTTTACCGAGCGATTGCCCCATGAGAGAAATAAAAAACATACAACGCTTGTAATGCATAATGTTTTGCGTGTTTCTCTAGCTTTTACACTCCTTCTTTCTCTTCGTATAAACCATCCGGGCCCTCTGTCATCGCAACGCTGACTGAAATGTTTACACACAAATAATGTTTAGTTACCAGCAAAATAGTGTCGTCGCTGCTGTGCTTCATGGTACTGAAGCTTGGTCGCACTTTTTTCTTTGAAAGTTTGGGCTACAGTTCCATGTTCAGCGAAAATTACGCCCATGGTAGCAGAGCATCACCGAAGAGCCGGCGCCGGTAAATTTGCCAGCGGTGTCAAACTCCACATGTTAAAATAATTCCAGTGCACAAAATAGTGCGCATAGACATCCAAAAACGTTTGGGCTACAGCTCCATGTTCAGCTAAAATTACGCCCATGGTAGCAGAGCATCACCGACGAATCGGCGCTGGTAAATTTGCCAGCGATGTCAAACTCCACATGTTAAAATAATTCCAGTGCACAAAATAGTGCGCATAGACATCCAAAAACGTTTGGGCTACAGCTCCATGTTCAGCTAAAATTACGCCCATGGTAGCAGAGCATCACCGACGAATCGGCGCTGGTAAATTTGCCAGCGATGTCAAACTCCACATGTTAAAATAATTCCAGTGCACAAAATAGTGCGCATAGACATCCAAAAACGTTTGGGCTACAGCTCCATGTTCAGCTAAAATTACGCCCATGGTAGCAGAGCATCACCGACGAATCGGCGCTGGTAAATTTGCCAGCGATGTCAAACTCCACATGTTAAAATAATTCCAGTGCACAAAATAGTGCGCATAGACATCCAAAAACGTTTGGGCTACAGCTCCATGTTCAGCTAAAATTACGCCCATGGTAGCAGAGCATCACCGACCAATCGGCGCTGGTAAATTTGCCAGCGATGTCAAACTCCACATGTTAAAATAATTCCAGTGCACAAAATAGTGCGCATAGACATCCAAAAACGTTTGGGCTACAGCTCCATGTTCAGCTAAAATTACGCCCATGGTAGCAGAGCATCACCGACGAATCGGCGCTGGTAAATTTGCCAGCGATGTCAAACTCCACATGTTAAAATAATTCCAATGCACAAAATAGTGTGCATAGACATCCAAAAACGTTTGGGCTACAGCTCCATGTTCAGCTAAAATTACGCCCATGGTAGCAGAGCATCACCGACGAATCGGCGCTGGTAAATTTGCCAGCGATGTCAAACTCCACATGTTAAAATAATTCCAGTGCACAAAATAGTGCGCATAGACATCCAAAAACGTTTGGGCTACAGCTCCATGTTCAGCTAAAATTACGCCCATGGTAGCAGAGCATCACCGACGAATCGGCGCTGGTAAATTTGCCAGCGATGTCAAACTCCACATGTTAAAATAATTCCAGTGCACAAAATAGTGCGCATAGACATCCAAAAACGTTTGGGCTACAGCTCCATGTTCAGCTAAAATTACGCCCATGGTAGCAGAGCATCACCGAAGAATCGGCGCTCGTAAATTTGCCAGCGATGTCAAACTCCACATGTTAAAATAATTCCAGTGCACAAAATAGTGCGCATAGACATCCAAAAACATTTGGGCTACAGCTCCATGTTCAGCTAAAATTACGCCCATGGTAGCAGAGCATCACCGACGAATCGGCGCTGGTAAATTTGCCAGCGATGTCAAACTCCACATGTTAAAATAATTCCAGTGCACAAAATAGTGCTCATAGACATCCGAAAACGTTTGGGCTACAGCTCCATGTTCAGCTAAAATTACGCCCATGGTAGCAGAGCATCACCGACCAATCGGCGCTGGTAAATTTGCCAGCGATGTCAAACTCCACATGGTAAAATAATTCCAGTGCACAAAATAGTGCGCATAGACATCCAAAAACGTTTGGGCTACAGCTCCATGTTCAGCTAAAATTACGCCCATGGTAGCAGAGCATCACCGAAGAATCGGCGCTGGTAAATTTGCCAGCGATGTCAAACTCCACATGTTAAAATAATTCCAGTGCACAAAATAGTGCGCATAGACATCCAAAAACGTTTGGGCTACAGCTCCATGTTCAGCTAAAATTACGCCCATGGTAGCAGAGCAACACCGAAGAATCGGCGCTGGTAAATTTGCCAGCGATGTCAAACTCCACATGTTAAAATAATTCCAGTGCACAAAATAGTGCGCATAGACATCCAAAAACGTTTGGGCTACAGCTCCATGTTCAGCTAAAATTACGCCCATGGTAGCAGAGCATCACCGACGAATCGGCGCTGGTAAATTTGCCAGCGATGTCAAACTCCACATGTTAAAATAATTCCAGTGCACAAAATAGTGCGCATAGACATCCAAAAACGTTTGGGCTACAGCTCCATGTTCAGCTAAAATTACGCCCATGGTAGCAGAGCATCACCGACCAATCGGCGCTGGTAAATTTGCCAGCGATGTCAAACTCCACATGTTAAAATAATTCCAGTGCACAAAATAGTGCGCATAGACATCCAAAAACGTTTGGGCTACAGCTCCATGTTCAGCTAAAATTACGCCCATGGTAGCAGAGCATCACCGAAGAATCGGCGCTGGTAAATTTGCCAGTGATGTCAAACTCCACATGTTAAAATAATTCCAGTGCACAAAATAGTGCGCATAGGCATACAGAACATTAGTTGAAAGTCGTGAGATCAGGCAGCAAGCTCTAATGGTCAAAAGTTGCAAGTGTTAGAGCGGCAGCAATGGCGGTCATAGCACAACATGCAAAAATATTTCATAGGATCAGCGTAGCAAGCTACAATTATGAGGTACCGAGTTCGCTGCGAGCAGCAGGCTTCTGCCTTCAGTCACGTTTAGTTTGTTATAAGCAAACCGTTTTACGATGAACTTGGCCTCACACTCTTTTCACTAGCCCTATTTTATACTCACAAGAAAAAATAAACTCACAGCAATCTTGTGCATTATTTTGCTTACTTCATTACCCTCGCTAGATATAATTTGTCGCCTGTTTCGCTTTCCTTCTGTGTAATTACAGGGTTGCTCAAATGATGATCGCATTTCTTGCCTTCAGCTTGCTGATTCGGTTCTTGCTGCAGCGAATATTACACGAGGAACACTCTCAATAGTGCGAATGAAAGGTTGAAACGCGCGATATTTTTCATTGCGCGGAAGGCACCCGAAGTACACTTAGTGGAGATCAGTGGTAGCATGGTATCGTCAGTGTTTATTACGCTTTAATGGCGTAATAATGGCGTTTAATGACGTAACGGTCGTTTAATTGCCGTTGCGCCATTAAACGGAGCTATTCCGACTGAAAGCATCGCTGTAGGTTCCGATTGTTTTCTGCAAGTTTCTTTGTTGACATTTGCTTTTTTTCTAGTTTCTTTCCTTTTTTTAGCTTTTTTTAATGTACTTGAGATACTTCGTTACGTTTTAGCTTTTACTTTTTATCTGAGGAACTTTTTCTCCGGGTGAACAGTGCCACCAATCCGGAGCGTGTCAATATGCCGCGTCCCAATACACCCAGTCTCCAGCGTCATACTTGGGCCATAACCAGGTGTGGCGCTGGGGCCATTTTCAAGTCTCTTGGGGAGCATGTTTTGAAAGAAACCGTTCCTCTTCCTGCGGTTCATCCTTTTGGAGAATAAGTGTTTATCCCCTTGCTGTTGGGCTCCAAAAGTATTAATGGTTGTGTTGCAGGGTCGCTGCGGAGCACCAGAGCAAGATGACCAGCGTGGAAGACTTCTCATTCTGAACAGCCTTTCGCTCCGAGCACGCGCTGTACATCTTTATTTTCCTCCATCACGGTCTGGTAGCGCTGCTCTCAGCGCCTCCGCTTTATAGCTTCGGCGGCCGCTATAGGCCTCCCGCCTAGACGGAATGGCGAAATGTACGCGCCGACGGGGCGAATGGGGATGCCTGGGCGGAAAGCAGGTCTGCAGATAAGCCGGAAACATCTGAGGGGCACTCCTGGGTAGGTGTCTCGAGGTACGCGGGTTTGAGGTGACCTAGAGAGACGACCTCTTCCCGACCATCCAGCAGGATTGTCTCTGACTTTGTCGTCCTGTTGAGGACGCGGTACGGGCCGTCGTATGAGGGGACAAGAGGCGCCTTTACAGCGTCTCGCCTGAGAAACACATGCGTCGAGGAAGCAAGGTCTGGGTGCACAAAGACTTGATGGGCAGATGAGCGAGGCGGCACTGGGCGCAGATGCTGAAGGTAGCCTTGTAGGCGATGGAGGTATTGTAGGGGGCTGGAACGAGGGAGCCGAAGGTACGAACAAGTCTCCGGGAAGCTGCAGGGATGTACCAAAGGCGAGTTCGGCCGCCGAACAGCCAAGGTCACGACGCAGGACGGCAAGTAGGCCTAGGAGCACCATAGGGAGGTGGTCGACCCAGTGCTCGCGATCCAGGCGCGCAATGAGGGCAGCCTTTAGCTGGCGATGGAGCCGCTCGACCATGCCGTTGGCCCAGGGATGGTATGATGTGGTACGGCAGTGTTTAGTGCGCAGTAGCCGTGTGAGCGAAGTGAAGAGGGCACATTCGAGCTGGCGGCCGCGATCCGTAGTAACAATGCCGAGGCCGCTGAAGTGGGAAACCCACGCTGAAACGAAAGCTCTGGCAACTGTTTGCGCAGTAATGTCCTGAATTGGCACGGCTTCGCGCCAACGGGAGAAGCGGTCAACCATCGTCACGATATACTTGTAGCCCTGAGAGGGGGGAAGCGGTCCAACCAGGTCAAGATGCATATGGCCAAAGCGCAATCCAGGCGGCAGGAAAGACTGAGGGGGAGTCTTGGTATGGCGTGTCACTTTGGTGGACTGGCAAGCAAGGCACGAGCGGGCCCACTGGCGAACGTCGGTGTTAATGTTCGACCAGACGTATCGCTGGGTAACGAAGCGCTGCGTGGCTCGAATGCTAGGATGGCAGATGTCGTGGAGGGAATGGAAAAATGGCACGATGAAAGGCCTCCGGGATGAACGGTCGCGATAGAGCCGATGATATAGACGAACGGTCGCGATAGAGCCGATAGAGCGATCCGGGTACAAACGGATTAGGCACGAGTTGCAGACGGAGGGCTCTGGGGTGGGCACGCAGGGCTTGCAGCTCAGTCTTCAAGCTGCGCCCGGGCCAGAGATTGCCAGTTCACGGCAGGTGAAGACACGCCGATGGTGGCAATGCGTGAAAGTGCGTCAGCTGCCTCGTTGTTGGTGCCTTTGATATGTCGAATATCGGTTGTGGACTCCGATATGTAGGCCAACTGATGAAGTTCACGGTCGACGTACTTCGAAGAGTTCGCACGGAACATGTACACCAGAGGCTTATGGTCCGTGAGAACGTAAAATGGCTGGCCCTCCAAGAAGTGGCGATAGTGCTGGATGGTGGAGTAGATGACAAGCAGCTCACAGCCAAATACGTTGTAGTGAGTCTAGGCAGGCTGGAGATTCCGAGAGAAGAAACGCAATAAGTGCCACTGCGTTCGATCTGCTGCTGGAGAACCGCACCAATGATTACGCTAGAAGCATCCACCATGATGCGAGTGGGCGCTAAATCCCTAGCTAGGGTGGATGAGGACGACTGAATCGGCGGGGGCTTGTTTTGCAGCCGTGAAAGTGGCCTGAGCTTCGGGAGACCAGGAAATCGCAGAGGATTAGGACTTGGTGGTGCCGAGAAGGTCAGTCAGGGGGTGAAGAAGCTCGGCGCAGTGCGGAATAAAGCGCCGTGAAAAATTCACAACGCCCAGGAACTCACGGAGCTTGCGTAGGGTAGTGGGTGCTGGAAAGTTCTTAACAGCCTGGACATGAGAAGGTAATGGACGATTTCCCAGCGCCGAGATGTGGTGGCCCAAGAACTCGAGCTCAGAAGAGCCGAAAACACATTTCTGGGCATTGACGACTAAGCCAAACTCTTGGAGAAAGAGTTCCTGGAGGTGACGCTTGTGATCCTGTGGAGAACGACTCGCGACGAGTATGTCGTCGATGTAGGCAAATACCGCGGGGGTCCACGCGTCACTTCACTTGTGGCAAAACAGTTCGTCCCCAAAAAGGACTAGCCTCACTACTGCTTTTATTCTTTTTTTCTTAGCGTGTATGTGCATAGCTGCACAATCGTACTGGTAACAGTCGGATGGGTGTAGATACAGTGTTTGGCCTAAAACAACTATTTTGTGGGCAGTTTTTAGAGCATGTTAGGTTTGTCTTGTAAAGATTTAAAAAAGATAAAATTTTTGTGAGAGGCAGTGTACTCTATCCTTCCTTTCCTCTACACATTCCGTTTAATCAATTACTGAGTGATCATAAAAGATTCGCCGCCAGAAGGTGGTACTTCTGCGCAAGATACATGCAGAAATTTCGGAGTAGTACAGACCTTACAGTGGCGGTTGCGATCCGTTGCAGAAGTCACCACTGTAAAAGGTAAACTATACAATTTTATGCTACGTTTTTAAAACACCAGACATGACACCCCTGGTGATTCTGTCGTTTCGAAATCCATGGCGCGCTGCAGCCACAAATTTTAAAATATGCGAGCGCCCAGATCATAGAGTTGCGTATACACTCTTAACTAGAGGGAAAGCTGAGCGCGCTGCACTTAAGCTATCATGGGCGCTCTAAGAATAAGGGCCGGTCTCCTACTTGGTGCGGGACAGTCGGTTTTTCTTGGGTGCACGGAATGGCGTTGCTATGATGTCTCTTTTTCATCATCGTCATCATCATCATCATCTCGAGGCGCGTAGCAAAAGGCATAGTAGCGAAGGAGCAAAAGCAGACGACGCCAATAAAGGTTTCTGTTTCCCGAAATGCAACTAAAACCTTCCTAAAGTGATTGCTCAACCGTTTTTTTTTTCTTTTAAAAGTGTGCCTTTTAAGTGCGAAAGATTGGTATTCGTGCTGCTCAAAACTAAGCCGATAGGAGAAAGAGCCATCGCTTATATTGGATACATTTCATACTTACATGTGGTCTCTCGTTTTGCATTTTATAGTCACGATAATAAAGGTTAGGACATTGTTTACGGTAGAACAACGTTTATTTTGCCGTTAGTTTTGGCCAAAAGTTGTAGTTCTGCACTCAGTAGTTATCCGGCCCATAATGCTTTGGGCGCCCATGGGGTTGAACTGGTCGCCAGGAAACTCTATGTAAACTTCCACAGATGGCGGCACAGCTTTCCCTCTAGGTAAGAGTAAGAAACTCTATGGCCCAGGTAGCATGCGAGCGAAAGTGGGGTCCATATATGCATAATGTGCAACCTGGGCTCAGTGTGCAAAGACGAGCAGAATGCTGCAATTTGCGTGTATTGTCATTTAAAAACCAATGAAAAGATTGATCTGAGCTCTTCAAGGCTTATGAAATGGCACAGACGTAGGAGATAGTGCGAGACACGTATGACAAAAGAAATTAAAAGACCTTTTATATATTACAACGCAGCAACCAAGAACTAAATTGGGTCAAGTGGCTGTGAAAGGTTGGAAAGTGAGGCCAGCAGTTTCACAGAGTATTTTGTGAACATATTTCTTGGAGCAAGGATTTACTTTCGCGGAGCAACCCTTTACAAATTCTTTACCTTACTCAAAAGCGATTTAGATAAGTGTGGACTGAGCAGAAATACCATGTTTAAAACTA
Source organism: Amblyomma maculatum (assembly GCF_055883805.1). NCBI lineage: Eukaryota > Metazoa > Arthropoda > Arachnida > Ixodida > Ixodidae > Amblyomma > Amblyomma maculatum. The sequence continues at coordinate 132,066,634 of NC_139347.1, forward strand.
TATCTTTCTGAGAGTTTATCAGCGGGCTGAACTCGTTAACCTTTCTATGCGACACCTTTCTGCTGTTCACGTTCTTTGCAATTAATAAAGGAACGTCTGAATAGGAGAAAATATAGTTGTTTTCAAGTATGCTCAATCAAATATTGATGAAAGGGCGAAGTAAGCGTCTAGGCGCAGACACTGCACATATATTCTGCTCTTACATATCTTCGTAGTCTTTCTTGGGGTATGCGGTTGAGTGCTCTACCATACAAAACATTTTGCTGGCTTCGCAGTTTTTGCAGCACTAATAACAATGGTTCATTTTAAACCAGTCAACAGACGAGACACAGGAAAGAAGAGAACAAGAACCAGCATTGTCTTGTTCTCTTCTTTCCTGTGTCTCGTCTTTTGGCTGGTTTAAAATGAACCACTACCAACTCGTCCAGTCGTCAACCTTGCTAATAACAATGCCCGAAGCCTTCAAATTACTGCCAATTGTAAGTGAAAGATCTGGCATGCACGCTTAAGACACACACAAAACAATTTGTAAAAGTTTTAAAGCCATTATTCTGACACGAAAATTGTGTGAGTGCCAGGCATTTGTGCTAGGCTCATAGTCGATCCAGAATCGACAGTCCTGCGGAAATATAGACCAGTCGTTTCTTTTTGTTTCCAATTTTCAGATTTCTCAGCCAGCGTTGTTGCTCAGCAAGGAGAGAGTGGAAAAGGTATGACGGTAAACCGCCCAGGAAAGTTTGTTTGTTTGTTTTGTTTTGTGGGGTTTAACGTCCCAAAGCGACTAAGGCTATGACAGACGGCGTAGTGGAGGACTCTGGAAATTTGGACCACCTGGGGTTCTTTAACGTGCACTGACAATGCACAGCACATGGGCGCCTTGCTTTTCGCCCCGGCTGAAAAGCGGCCGCCGAGGCCGTTATATAGCCCAGGAAAAGGTGAACACTCATGCACTCAAAAAGCAATGAACACATACTCCCTAAATTCAATATTGTCCACTTTGTCACACAGGTCTGCATAGCTCAGTGTTGATGTTTGTAGCGCTGCAGAAAGACTCACAAGGTATGCCCAGGTGCGTAAAAAGAAGTGTCGCCTTATTCGCTTTATCTTTCCGGTACCTCTTGGCCATGAATTCAAGTGAAATCCACCATGTTACTCCTTCCATGGGTGTAGTGCGTCCGTTCGACATACGCGCGAGAGTACCTAGCTCACGGTAATCAGCAAAAATTATCCAGTTTTGTAGCGAAAGCTGCACTAGGCTAGCAGGGGCGCATTTCGCGTTGCTCACCGGAGCCACAACTGCGTATGCACCGTTACCGTGGCAAGCGGGCTGAAGGAGATCGGCAGATGTAGCTAGTGACGAGCGCAACGGTTGGGGGCGTCAGAGGACGCTCGGGGTTGTCCTTTGCCGACGAGAAGGTGTGGTTGAAACGAAAACTAAAATTGCAGAAATGGAATTGGAGGCAGCAAGTGGGTCGCATGAGGAAGCTGTCGGGGCCGCGGCTGCCGGTTCGAAACAAGCGGCGAATCTAGAACATGGGGCAGGCACTGCGGAGAATTTTGAAGAAGGCCAGAGAATGGAAAGGGTAGACCACAGTCTGACAGATACGGGAAGCGGCAATGAGGTACGAGTTGAGAAGGAGATGGTAGCTTTTAATGCGCCTGAGGTGCGTTCTGAACACGCAAAAGAAACAGACGCAGTCGCGGTTGACACTGCGCTTCTCTGTGTTGCGAAGAGATCGCCAGCACTCGAATGAGATGCGATAGTTGAAGGTCTCACACGCGGACTGGATATAAGAAACACCCTTAGTGGGCGTAGGGATGACGGCGCAGAATGAGGATTTGTGACAACGAAGAGGGGTGTGGTGAGGCAGATGTAGCTGTAGCGGCCACCGCAGCTGAGCAGGATGGTTGCGACGGCACAGAAAGAGCGCTCTGATCGCACGAAAGGGCTACAGGATGGAAGGATTCTATGTGTGTGCTAATTTGGAGCGGCACGTCGAGACAGACGAAGGACAGCGCGAGTGCGTGCGTTGATTATTAGTCCGCAGCACGAACTCTGCTTCACCACAGAGATGAAGTCAGCCGCGGCCGCCGCAGCAGTCGCGCGGTCGAAAGGGAGGTGAGTCTAATTACTGCTCGCGAACCGGTCATCAGTGTGACCGAGATTATGATCAGAGGATAAAGTGCACATCCCGCTCGACAGAAAGCAATAAAGGAAAAAGGAGCTTAGATCTAAGCTTTTTCTTCAAACAGTTAGAATGCAGATGAGGGGACAAATAGCAGGGCTCAAATGGATCAAATTGCCAGGCAGGATGCAACTTTGGATCTGACTTGTATGGGCGACACTGAACCGATTGACCGCCATCTGCCGCAAGGGGTCGGAGGCATCGCATGAGTGGGCTGACAAGCTGCCGAGGCTTGTAGCACCAGCACCATTGTTCACAGGGAAATACGACTTTTTGGTTTTCATTTTTGCGTTACTTTTGGTTTTGAAGCGAAAATCTACGAGGGTCGGATGCGAGTTTCGCGTATGTCTTATGCCATGTGCCGTGACGTCAAATCCAAGGCCAGCTGCGCAGCCCCCTCGCCAAGCTCTGCCGGCGTTGCCTAGCAATGCTTAAGAGGTGTGCGACTCCTCCTCATTAAAAAAATGGTCTCCATCCGGGAATTGAATCTCTATCCCTTGTGTCACTAGCCGAGCGCTTTATCGGTGGGCCCATTCCCCATCTGTTGTATAAGCTTACAGTGCGCCTTGCTCCTCATTCGAACAACATGATGTGTTGTGAACTTATGCAGCAGCAGACTGTACATAATGCGATATAAGCATCTAGAGCAAATGTTGAGTATCACTGGCAGGTGCGTGGACTGTTACGTACCTATCGGCTGTCACAGAATCGAATTACAGGCAGTGAGAACAGAACAGGGGAGCATGATATCGATCAGCTTCGTTCTTACCTCTCGCCTTACAACGCGATACCAGTGGCCCATGTAAACCTGGCACATATTTGCGGCGTTTGGAAGGCGTTTCGCTGAAGTGACTCGTACACTCAGAATCAGGGTGCTTATGTTTTTTCCTACTGCGCGCACTGAGTAGCCTCAACCCGCTAACCGTAAGTTCCAGCGACGAATCCGGAGCATTCCGCAAAACTTAAGGACCCGCTTTGGTATCTGGCATATAATTGAACAACTAAAGTTAAGTTTTCAGTGTAGTTTTTCCTTTTTTTTTTTCGACTCGCACCGTTCTTTGAACGGCCCCGAAGACACGGTGGCGGTTAAGTCGACAAGACTGGCCTTCTAGGAAACGTTGCAAATGTCGTGACTTTGCCCAGCCTGGGGGTAATTTTATCGGTACCCCGAGCAGCAACGAGCTTGAAAATGCTGCTTGTACTGTCAAATTCTGTTATCCCAGAAACGAAGGCGAAAGCTATGCCGATACATAGGCATCCAAGAGCGGGATAGTTACGTTTTCGTCATTAGTCTCGTATTCGGGTCCAATAGTTATTTTTTACGAACAATACTATTCTATTCACAGCTTCCGTTTTTTTTTTCTTTACTGACAGTGGCCAATAGAAGTTGCAAGATTATGTCTGTTGCTGAGAAAAAAAAAATAAGATGCTTATTCTTCACAGGTGCAAATGTATTTTGCAAATTTTGTCTATTGTTTTGCAAAATCGTGTTTCCTTTTTCTGGCAAGCAAATGCTTCACGTCGTAACCAGTACTTAGTTGTTGATTCATATATGCCAAAAAAGTGCGTTTATGCAGCCCGAAATTCTTTGGAATATTGAATTTAACCTGCATAAAAACGGTGATTTTTTTTTTTTTTCATCGTACGGAAACAGATGCGTAATTGCGAATGAGGCTTATTTCCACGCGAAAAATAAAGCTTAGAGCAGCACACGTCCTGCCTTGTACGCTCCTCCTTTTGTCGTGTTATTTCCTTTTAACCCCTACCTCTCCCCCCGTGTGACAATATACATTTAGCCTACTCATTCAAACTAAAACAATATTATTAAAATGAATAAGTTTTGTTTGCCATCAACGCTTACACGAACTAGTTTGTGTATTCCACAGAGCAAACAAAGTACTTGGACTGCTTTTCAAAACTGCGCTTCATTAACTGCTCAGAAGAGCTCTCCCTTCGCGGCTGCCTAGCGCGCAAGTTTCAAGCACGGTCCCGCGGGGCGAAACCAGCGGCGTGTTCTTTCCTCGCTCCAGTTTGCCGCCAGTCGCGCTCAACGCGGCCCTCATTTCAGCGCGCGCTGTTTCGTCAGGCCTTTCGTCATAGCTAGAACGGACCAATCCGCGCAGCCGCAATGACGGTGAGCTTTGCGACCTTGCTTCGATCAACGCCACCTAGAACGCACGGTCGCGCCAGCGCACGTGGTCCGCGGCAGAACGTGCGGAGCGCCTCCGCGGGAGCGCGCGGCTGTCCGTGCTGCCGTACGGCAAAGCCACCCCCCTCCCGCTGGTCCATTCCTCCTCTCCCGAGATGCCTGGCGCTCGGCTCATTCACGGAGGAGGACCGCGTTTGACGGCGGAGTGCAAAGTCGTCCCTGCTCACTCCAGGAGGTCGTGAAGAAATTTCCGTTGCTCCGTGCCCATTTGTGTCCTGAGATCGGATGGTGTCAAAGACAGGCGTTCCGGGATGATGCTTGACGATGAGGAACCGTGCCGCTGTCGCATGGATAAATCGTCATTTACGGCGTGGGGGTAAAAACAGCGTGCTCCCAAGTGGAAAAACCGTCACATCTACAGTGTATTGATGCGGTGAGCTTGAAGTGCTTTCTTTTCACTTTTTTTTTTCTTCGCACATTGTGGATGCCAACATATTTCTGCTCATGCTTTCTCGGATAGATTCAGGGGCAAGAAGAAGCAGCTAACTTGATCCCGCATGAAAGCAACCTTCATTATTCGAATCTACACTTACGTTTCTGAGATCTCAACAGCCGTCATACTGTAGCGCATTTCGTGCGTGGCAATTAAGTTTTACTCTCCGAACGCACGAAAAAAACAACTAAAGTTTATCTTTCAAAAAACCCTCGGCAGCTTCTTAGTTTCCCTTTTCTTATCACTGCAGTGGGTTGAGAAGTGTTCTGCATTATATACAGGCAGCCACTGTAATCTGTTCTGTCTTCGGCACGTTTGCTGCAGACGATAAATTTCGGAATGCCTAATTTGCAACCATGAATAAAGTTTCAAAAAATAAAGGCGGTGCTAAGAACGGATACATGTGCAACGGATTTGGCAATGAGACCACGAAGGTTGTCGCAGTACTTAATGCACAGTCATGGTCAGCATCAAGATTTCAAAACAATTTCGACAAAGGGCAGCATGCGAGCTGTTTGTGAAGTTCGAGTTTTGTGTGCTTGCGATATTTCAAAAATGTTTGCTCTAGTCAAAACAACGCAAAGGTCCGCGGAAGAGATATTATTCCGATGCTTTGAAACATAGCCGGACAACATTTATAAACACCTAAAATGTCCGAATGACGGTCAAAATGCCGGTGTTGCTTAGATATTTAATAAAAACAACCGCGTGGACAGGGGACTATTGCATCAAATATATATTAGAAGCGATGTCTTTATTTACAAAGGAAGCGGTGCAGACACCGCCTACTTTCCGTCTTTTCTTTCTTTTTAAGGGGCGGGGAGTGGTTTGGAAGTTCTCGGACCATACAAATGATTCACGACAAATGGAAACTTGTTCTGACTTTTAGCTGAACACTTTAAGTTAGCTTTACACAAACAGCTGGTTATAATTCAAAGATGAACAAGTTTTGTGAAAAAAGAATGTTCCTATCGAAATAGCGGTCCACGGAGCTGTAATATAAAGCAAGCAGATACATCATGCGTGCTTGAACGACCTCGAGTAAAAGACAGACAGTAAGTTAAGCTTAACGAAAGAACATTTGTTTTAGTTGAGGCTCAATATTATGTTGCGAAGTGACATTCAGTCAACATTATCTGTTTTAACAATTTTCGCTTAGTTTCGCCACGCAGAGGGACACTATGAAACATACGAAATACATGATTAGATTTCTGCCCACAGGAACAAAGTAAACAAAGCATAGAAGGCTTCGTAAAAAGGAAAGTAGTGCGAAAAGATAACACAGAAGTACACACACCAGCGAGCAAACGCACACATTATGTGGAGCCACCAACTCGCCCAGCAACACAGTTTGATCCACAGAAGGATGACATAGAAATCGCAACACCGTATCAGCCCGCAGGTGTGGATGCAAACAGCAAAAATGTTAAATCACCAATATAATTGTTAAAAGAAACGGCCTGTTTCAGCTACCACTTTCTCTGTCAAGACAAAAGCACACTCAGTGGCCTAAAGATGCTTTGCTTCATACAAAGCCCGTTTCAATGCATCAGCTGACGAGTTCCGTTTGATTAATTCGATTACTTTTATTGTTCTAAAAAAAATTTTCACCTTCCGTATTTTAAGTGTTTTAAGCAAAGTTCTTTTTCAGTTTCAGGTGTCCCGTGATAGATCGTCCCACAATCGAAATGTTCATTCATTATATAACCTGTACACAAGGTTAAACTTCGAAAAGTTGTTCTCTTGAAGCCTTTCTAGCCTAGATATTCAGCAGCGATCTGGAAAAGAGCGTGGTTTCGTTTTTTAGTGCCATCAGGGTTATAGTTAGGCTTATTCGTGCAATAAATATATTGTGAATATGCAGGCGGTAGAGGTGACACAAGTGAGGATACAGTAATGAACGTAAATATGAATTTGAAATTATGTGCATGCTGTGACCCTTCCGAAATGCCATTTGTTCTTTTTTTTTCACAAAACTCGTATTATTATTGTGCATAGTTACAAAGGCAGGCAATATTTATTTTCTATTTGTCTACTCCATGAGAGGTGCTCGTTAAAGACATCTATTTATTTAACATAATCTTTACTACCAATCAAGTCGTCCAAATAATGCAAAGAAAAGTGTCACCCATATCAGTATTGTTAGGTTTGAAAATAACGTACTGCGTTTCATTTGTGATCACCTCGAGTTCATGTTTAGCGAGCGATTAAAAAAATTTAGACAGGCAGTGTTCCGCTTCTGTTTCGAAAATTGTGAAATTTGTGCAAGGAAAATTGTTTGATGCGTGTGGCACAGATCGTGCGTGATTTGATTATACTTAAAAGGAGCACTGGAACTCTCATCGAAATCACGAGGCACACCCTCACGAAATCACGAGGCCCCAGATTTCAAGTGGGTGTATCATGTGTAGCTTTAGGCGTTGAGGTTGTGCCAAAATCTACATCTTCGCCATATGCGGATAATTTTTTTAACATGAATTTTTTGACTAAATCCAATCTGTTCTTTATATGTAGGAATGGATGAGTTGCAAATTGTTTATGCTGCCTGTATGCCTGTCGTTCACATATAAAGTGCTGATTCTGTCGAAGTTTGTTTGCCAGTCATCGGTGGCACTGGGCATTTTATTGAAATAATCAAAAGATTTGAAATAATTAACAAGTGCTATAAATTCCCAAAATACTCACCGCTGGTATCCCGGAAATCCTTCAAACATTCCGAGGCACCATCTTTACGAACAAAAAGTGCACGAGCCATTCTGAGTTGGTCAGCGAACCACCCGCCTTACAACACGCTGTCGCATTATGGCAAATCAGAAGGAGAATTTGTCGTGCAACAATTTAATTGGTTCAGGTTTGATCTGGTCGAAACAATAGTAGCGCAGCGAGTCCGAACCAGGTCATGAGATTAAGATCAAAACATGCCTATAACACGAAATATGTCTATAATTCTCTCATTTTTCATAGTTTCGAAGCAAACTGTTTCATTCACTTCAGCCTGGACGCCTTCGCTAGGATGTCTTGCTCGCGTTGCCGAATTCTTTATTTACCTGTCCAAGAAAGCTGCTCTCTGACAAAACCAGCAGCTCAGTTGTCCTCAACGTGACTGCGTCAAAAGTCAATATTTGTTCATCGCTAATAAGTACGCATTTGTAAGCTTTAATAATTCTAGAATTTAGTTTGTTTGAAGTTGCCTTGTATTTCTTGAATTCTTTATATTTACAAAGAGTACGTCCTTGTCTTTTTGCGTACAACTATAGAAAACCAAAGGACGACAAATAGTCCAGCCGCGGCGGCCTAATACTTAGAGCGCTCGGCTGCTAAGCTCAAGGACGCGGGTGAAATCTGCGACTTGATAAAGACAAAATTCAAGACACCTGTGTACAGTACGTGCGATGCCAGTGCTATTTCTTTTATTACGCAAGCTTGCCATAAGACATATTATAAAAACCCGTACAAATTATTATCCGTAAGGAACCGGAGAAGGCTCCTGCTCTGATTGTTGTCGGTGAGCCATTTAGAAAAGTCCTCTTCCCTTGTTGTGGTTAGTTCTACTTCGCGCAGAATCTGTGTCCTTGATGCCCTTGTCCCTGCGCAAGTCCATAGCAGGTGGCGAACATCCACTTCAGCAGCTAGTGTGGAACACTTCGGGCATGTGGTTGGTCCGATGTCTGCTTGCGATTCCCATCGGCATTTTACCGACGGGGTAAGGGCCGCCCCAGCTCTTATCCTTCTAAGGGAAACCTCCTCCAATCTCGTTAAGTTACGAGGGAGTGGGAATGTACACGGGAGAATGAGGGCACGTGTACTTTTCCTTAAAGAGGAAGCTAAAATGGAAACAGCGGAGCGGGCATCGAAAGGAAGCCTGGTAGGGATTGCATTAGTGTTTGGAACTTCGTGTGTGAGGTGGTCAACGTTTTTCTGCTCAACGTTCTGAGCATCGTCTTGTGTCCAGTGTATCTGGATGCGTATTTTCTTTTTTATTCAGTGCGTGAATTTCCTGAGTTACACATAGTGTCTTTGTCACTTTATTCAGTTGTTTTATGGCGGCTAAGGAGTTCTGTATAGATGTGGGCTTCTGTTATAGAATCTATTCTATTAATGGCCTTAATTGCATCGCGGGTTGCATATAGTTTCATCACAAGCGGGTCCGGGTATTCTGGGCTAGTAACTGCTGTTCTACAGCCATTTTCTATAATTGATCCCTCCGTATATGCAATATAGGTACCTGGAAGTACATTAACCAGAGATTGAGATTCCAGGTTTTCTTTACAAAGAAGCCAAAGATTCTTGTTTATCTTAATAGTCGTGAATTCTCGCGGAGGGGGGTCAGCCATTGTTGGTGTTTGCACTGTCACTTCTTCAAACAAGGATGCTACGGGCACAACGTATTTTCACTTAATATTCCTTGTTGCCTCTCGTTCAATTAATTCTGTTAACGTATTTATCTGTGAAAATTCTCGGACAATGGGAATAGGGACAAGTTTTGGTAAGGCCGTGATTATGCGCATTGCGTTTCTGTTTATTGTTTCCAATTCCGCCCATTGCCGCCTCGTGAGTCTTTGCAATTGGGCCTGGTATAGTATCTTCGGCTGTAACATTGATTCTACAACGACGCCTTGCCATGTCCGCTCAAGCTCCTCCTCTCCTAAACGAAATGCGTTTTATCGCAGCTACTTTTTTAACCTTATGAAGCTATTGTGTTTCTTTGCCGGATTTGTGAATTTCTAGGCCAAGAACTCTCAACTCGTCCACCTCTTGCAATGCCTTATTTCTTATCTCTAGGGTGATTCTTTGCGTTGCCAATTGTTTTCTTCCATTTTTGTTTGCAACATGAATGTACCTGGACGTTTGAGGTGACAATTCGAGACCTTCATCTTGAACGTACTCACATATGGTATTTAAAGCCTCTTGCAGATACAAATTCTGTCTCTGAAGTTGTTTATGAGCAGACCAAATTGTGACATCATCGGCTTATATCATGAACCACACTTCTGGTATATTAGCTAATTTCCACGCCAGTGGAATCAGTGCGATATTAAATAGCAAAGGTGCTAACACTGACCCATGTGGCACGCCTCTACTCGAGGTGCAATTACGAATTTGTTTTCCGTTTACCCGAATAAAAAACGTCCTGTGCTTAAGCAGATTATGTACTGCTTTTATGGCCTGAAAGGCAATGCCCATACATTCCATGTTGCTAAGGGTCTTGGAATGTAACACTTTGTCGTATGCCTTCGCCACGTCGGTAGCCACTACAGTGCGCACTACAGTGCGAGACAAGGCAGTAGGTGATTATGACATTGGTTGTAGGAATAGCAGGGGGGAGTTACTAGTTAGTTTGCAGAGCGCATACCTTCTTCAGCAAACGGAAGAAGCGGAAATGGGCATGGAAAAGTCCTAACGGGGAGACTAAAAATGAAATCGACTTCATAATGTGTTCAACACCGGCCATTGTGCAAGATGTAGAGGTAATCGGGAAAGTGTAATGCAGTGACCACAGGATGGTGAGGTCCCGAATCAGCCTAAATCTGAAGAAGGAACGCAACAGATTAGTGAGAAAGAACCCCATCAACGAATTACCGGTGATAGGGAGGGCACAAGAATTCAGGATCTCGCTACAGAATAGATATTCAGCTCTAACCGAGGATGGCGACATTACCCTAGAAGCAATGAACAATAATTTCAGAGATATCATTACTGAGTGTGCGGTAGAAGTAGGCGGTAGGATAGTTAAACAGGATACAGGTAAACTCTCTAAGGAGACGAAAGATTTGATTACGAAACGCCAGAGCATGAAAGCTTCCAATCCAACAGACCATATAGAATCTGCCGAGATCTCAAAGCTTATCAATAAGCGCAAGGTGGTCGATATAAGGAAGTATAACATTTAGAAAATTGAACATGCTGTAAAGAACGGGGGAAGCCTTAAAGCGGTAAAGAAGAAATTGGGCATAGGCAAAAACCAGATGTATGCGATAAGGGACAAGGCGGACAAGGTCATCACGAATATGGACTAGATAGTCAAAGTAGCCGAAGCGTTTTATACAGATCTCTACAGTAGCCAGAGTAGTTAGAACCGTAACGAGATTAGCGGCAGGGAAAAACAGTCAGACGTTCCACCAGTGACGAAGGACGAGGTCAAGAAAGCATTATAGAAACTATGAAAAGGGGGAAGTCAGCTGGAGAGGATCACATAACTACAGATTTGCTAAAGGACGGGGGGATATCGTGCTAGAAAAACTGGCCACCCTGTATACGCAGTGCCTGGTGTCATCGATGGTACCGGATTCATGGAAGAATGCAAACATTATCCTCAATCATAAGACCTTAAAAATTACAGACCAATCAGCTTACTGTCTGTTACGTAAAGGTATTTACTAAGGTAATCGCTAATAGAATCAGGACAACCTTAGACTGCAATCAAGCAAAGGATCGAGCAGGTTTTCGGAAACGGTACTCTACTATCGATCATATCCATACCATCAATCAGGTGATAGAAAAATGCTCAGAGGATTACCAGCCCTTATACATAGCATTCATTGAGTACGAAAAAGCATTTGACTCAGTTGAAACATCGGCGGTGATGCAGGCATTGCGAAACCAGGGGGTAGACGAGCCGTACATGAAAGTGCTGGAAGATATACATAGTGGCTGCACAGCAGCCATAATTCTGCATAAAGAAAGTAACAAAATTCCCATAGAGAAAGGTGTTAGGCAAGGAAACACAATCTCCCCAGTACTATTCACAGCTTGCTTAGAGGAGGTATTCAGAGACTTGGAATGGGAGCAGTTAGGTATAAGGGTAGATGGAGAATACCTCAGTAATCTGCGATTTGCTGATGACATTGCCTTGCTAAGAAACTCGCGAGATGAACTGCAAATAATGATTGATGATCTAGACAGGAAAAGTAGAAAGGTAGGCTTGAAAATCAATATGCAGAAGACTAAAGTAAGGTTCAACAGCCTCGGGAAGGAACAGTAGGTTATATTAGGTAGCGAAGTACTGGAAGTAGTAGGCGAATATGTCTACTTAGGACACGTAGTAATCGCAGATCCAGACCATGAAAAGGAAATAACAAGAAGAGTAAGATTGGGATGGAGCGTATTTGGCAAGCACTCGCAGATTATGACTAGCAGCTTACCGGTATCGCTCAAAGGAAAGTATACAGCAGTTGCATTTTACCTGTACTCACCTATAGGGCTGAAACGCGTGGAGGCTAACCAAGAGAGTTCTACTTAAGTTGAGGACAATCCAGAGGACTATGGAACGAAAAATGGTAGGGGTAACATTAAGAGATAGGAAGCGTGCAGGGTAGGTCAGAGAAATAACTCAGGTTATCGACATTCTAGTGGAAATTAAGAAGCAGAAATGGGCATGGGCACGACATGTAGGGCGAAGAGAGGATAACCGATGGTTGCTTAGGGTAACAAACTGGATTCTAAGGGGTGGAAAACGTAGCAGGGGACGGCAGAAAGTTAGGTGGGCGGATGAGGTTAAGAAGTTCGCAGGGGTCAAGTGGATGCAGCTAGCACAGAAACGGGTTAAGTGGAGAAATATGGGAGAGGCCTTCGCCCTGCAGTGGGTATAGTCAGGCTGATGATGATGATTGTTGTTTAGTCAATTTTCTTTTTTTTTTAACGATGTCAAGCGATATGGACCGCACTATATGAACAGGCAAATGATGACGAAAAAAATGCACATTACCGTTCTAAATCGACCGAGAAACCATCAAAATGAAGGATCTAACTTTTATAGAAACAGCGACATATGCTGAAGTTTTACTTGAAGGATTCGTTCGTGTGGTAGATATTATAAGGATATCAAGATTATTCTAAAGTGCTAATGAACAATAATATGATTTCTATATCTCCACTAACCATGCCTTAAAGGCTTGCTCAGTGTCAAAAAAAGTATTCGAGGTGGATCCAGTTTTTGAATAACCGAGCAATTACTTACTAGCCTTCCCCCAACCATCTTCATGACTGCAACGGAAAACTGTACAGCTTCCTCGGAAGCTTTTTGTGCACGGGTTTTAGAAATTCCCCTTACATCTTGATGGGAGACTTTGCACAACATGTGATTAGTACACCATTACATCTAACTGCCAGCATTTCGCAACTGATAGTTACTTAACAGGGAAGCGTAGAGTTCATATGAGCTCTATTTTTCAGATGAACGGACACTCTTCACGCCATCTATCTTTCATATGCAACACCCGGTGCTGATAAGCTGCAAATCAGTACGTAGGCTTCGAAGGCGAGCCACGATTTCTCGACTGGGATTATTGTCAAATACAGAAGGCGAAAAGTGCGTCATTTCTTAGAAAGGCCGTTATTTGTTTTCCCGCGCTGCACATCGGCAATATAACGTCGCTCGAATGACTAACGCGGAAAATACAGACGGGAAGCCCGTACTGGCTGCCACCAATATCAAAACCTCGCCTTCCAATGATGACCCACAAGGAGTCATGGTCCGCCTGGCCGTGCAGATACTGTTTGTCTTAGGTAACACTGCTAATTAAAGTGATATCATCCCCATCCTCCTCCTTTATACTTTTTGGTGTTTGACGGCAATCCCAGGTGAAACGGTTCCGTTCCTCCCTTCTTAGGTTTTGAAAAGCGGGAAACCGAACTCAGTGAGCTTAACAAGAGGATTTTCTAAAGGGTAGGTGCTTGCCCTTGCTCTTTCATGATTCTAGGAAACTCTGAAGCTCAAAAAGCAAGGACTGGGAGTACAAGCGCACAAAGCGATTAAACCTAATTGCTTGGCGAGTTGGCGTATTGTTTTATTCAAGCAGTTCTTTTTTGTCGTGTCTCCTCCCTAATACGTCGCAGTGTTGGAATGAAACCACACAGCTCAACATTACAAACGACAAAGCCGTGCCAAAAAATGTGACAATTTGCCTCGTTTTCACTGTGGTGTGCATGCAATGCGTTGGCGTATTCTTCCGCCTTAAAGCTAAACATTAGACAATTTATTAGATATTTTAGGTAAACATGGGACTTTTATTGAACTGTGTCGCGCACATTAATCTTTCTTCTTATATTAACACGTGCACAGAACAAAACAGCGTATCCTTCATGTTTATTTTAAATAAAATCCTTGCAGACTAAAAATTTTCATAATTAATATTCCACAGGTATCCACTCCTTTGCAGCGCGAGCCACCCCTCATGTAATGTCCCGAAAGGGACCCATTTGAGGAAAAATAAATAAATAAATAAAACGCATGTACATACCTACTCGTCTTTACCATGAAATGATGACACTATATTGATAATTATCTTATAGAACAGCCGTTATCATATCGCGAATTTGAAAAGGTTGGCTTACCTTGAGGATATAGACTCCGCTATAGCGACTTGAGTGAATTCAAAAACCAAAACTGGTGCCAGTAGAAAAATAAAAACACAAATGGACGATTTAGCGTGATTAGGCCAATGCGAATTAAGTGAGCCATCCCTTCGCATTCGGTTCGATGCTCTGTTTTCAAGTTCTAGCAGGCTTGAGACAAATTAGGTAGTAGATTAAGAGGAGGAGGAAATGCAGTAATGTTAACCAGAAAGGTGTTCCCATTGGGTGCCCTGAATTGTGGAAGAAGAAAGAGGGGATGAAAGGGGGAAGAGAAAAGAAGCTATAGTAACATAGACCTAAAAGAACCGGTGTGGCCTCAGTAGTGGCGTACTATAAAATCTGACAGCCTCTTAAAGCACGCGAAGAAAGCAATGCTATAGTGGGATGTTCTGCATCCCATGTTTGCGGATCGGAGTTTATGAAGACGGTGACGTGTAAATCACAGCGCACGAGAGCCGCAGTTAAACACGCGGGATGTTCGAATACAGTGATGAAGCAGTGGTTTTATGCAGAGGCCAGCGAAAATGATCTGTTCTTGCTGCCGCAGGTTTGAAACCCACTCGCGGCCGTAACGTTCTTGTGTTTAGTATATTTTAGTCACAACTACTGCTTTTCAGCTACCACCTGGCCAGAGGCCAAGGACTGGACAAACATCGGCCCAAGCAGCAAATGCGGGTTCCAACTTCTTGCCAACTGCCACATGCAGAGGTCAAGGACCGGATAAATAAGCAACAAATGAATGTAAGGGTAACGGATTAAAAAGAACACAAAAATTGGTCGAATCTTCTGGCGTTTCGTCTTCATGAGCAATAATTATTTACAGCGTTCGACATGAAATGCGGTTTGGGGCTGATTCCGACGCTCAGCAATCTCATCAAGACTCCTCGATGTCATAGTGCATTAGACACTGACACCAACAGGAATTTTAAGGCGAAAGCTTTTAATAGCTCATATTGTCGGCGTTCGTTCGGTCCCACTATAGCTGTCAAACAAATGACGTCGTCACTGAACACCGAAATTAATGTCACCAGAAAAATAAAAATCCAGCCTCCACCGAGAATCAAATCTTCCATCCCTCGGATCCACATCCGATCGCTTTAACTAACTGCTTCACGCCCGGAATCGCGAAGCAAACACCCTAATTCTCTTTGTCTACGGTGCGGATTGTAGTAACGATGACAATGACGCTGCAATTAGTGATAATGATAATGATAGTATTAGTTATAATGATGATGGTGCGTTTAGTTGATAATGACAATAAGAGAAAATGTGAGCTACGGTGCGCACCAGCAACGCTATGGCTTTCGCATGTCTGCAGTGTACATTACACAGTGCTCCCTGAATTTTATTGACATACGAGATACCAAATTAGGAAGAGCCCTGACTCTGATCCAAATTCGTGGAATTAGTGTCCAGACCGCGTGTACCGAAGCGTGAACCTTTCCTCGGTCTTTCATTCTTTTAGGCAAGTGTTACCCTGTAGTAATACAGAGCCATGCGTATCGGGTGCATGGAAAACGTAGCATGAAGTTAAAAACAAAGTTCAAGTGTGAATAGAATTTGACAGCCAGTCTTGAACTGCACAATGATTCGAGGGAATGCTGTTAAACACAAGTCAAGAGATGCCACTCTGTAGAAAGAGACTAAGAAAGGAAAAAATGCGCCCAGTGAGAAAGGAGGATTCAGCCATTCAAGCGAGTGCGCCAAAGAGAGGCGGCCGGCTGGCTCAGTGGGGACCTATGCCATGGGTTCTAGGTAAAGCTGGGGGAAGCATTACCAGAATTTTCACAAAATGTGTTGTAAATGAGCATGTTGCCTGACTTGTTAGAACTATTAATTGGTTCAAAATAACCGTCTTGTTTTAGCTCAGCCGGTAGAGCTAGAGCCCTATTTCGAACCGGGGCGAAGATGTTTTGAACAACGATCTTTCTGAAAAAGATGTATAGCTTTCCTCCGCAAGCCATATCATTGCCGTTTAGAGGCTGCCAAGGAGTACGTCCTGCACTAATATTTATATTAAAAATCTTCTAATTTGCTGAACTGTTGCTGGCCCAATATTTATGCTTCCTTTGAATTACGACAATTATAAGCTACAGTTATTAGCCAGCATTGATGATGTGGTGTGCGCGATATGTATACTTAAAATGCTCGCCTTTTCACGCGATATCCCGGGAATATTGTTTAACTGTAACTATTTGACATTTAATGTGGTACGCTCGATGAGCGGTATAACCTAGATATCTGGGCGTAAGCTGTTTTGAAGGTGTTTACACGGTTATACTAGCGTTTTTTCTCTTACAAACTTCTCACTCTTGGTCGGTGTCTGGCTTGAGCCCGTCATGCTTTCTCTTAGCTGTTGCTTCTCGGAGAGCTATGTCGGCTGCATGATCAGGCTCGGCCAGCGCCGAAACGTTGAGGCGCTAGGACCGGCATTTACGCCTTTAGTGGCAACCAATTGCCGGAAAAACAACTGTTAAAATCTCCGCTTAGTCACGTGATGTCACCGCGAAGAGCCGTCGTGTCCATAATCGGGCAATCGCTCTGTAGCCACGGGTAGTGCTAAGGACGAGGAAAACGAAGCGGGGAGTGGCGTGGGCTGATGCACTCACGCTAGGTCCGCTCCGGTCGTTCACGGTCAAACGCGAAAGTGAATGACCTTGGTAGTTACAGTGCAAAGAGTAAACTTACACTCTAAATGGCACACTCATGTGCAAAGGCCCCCGATTTCTAAATAATCTCCGGGAATTGCCGATCGCCTGGCGCTACGGCGCCGGATGCATAGACGTGAAAATACGAGGGATGAAATGCGAGGAAACCTTGCGGGAGCAAACGTGATTTTATGAGCTGTTCTTGGTGCACATTTGACCGTTGGAGTATATTTGTGAACAGCGTGTTCATGTATTCTTGCTGTGATCGCTGCAATGAGCATCTCTGGATCTGGCATCCCTCAAATGTGGTGCTTTCCGACAACGAAGTTCCATGCGGCAGCGTATGCGGGCAATCTTCCGAGAGCATTGGCGTCTCCGTAAAGCGCCGGCATTGGAGTTTCCACAGAAATTATTTGAAACCAGAAAGTGACTACAACAAGCATTCATCCGTCAATTACGGGCACCTAGCGACTACAAGGCGTAGTTCTTTGCCGTGATCAGACATGGCAGCAGTTAAATTGCTGTAATTTAATTATTTTTCGGTTATTTGTAATCTAATGAATTACTTTCCTGGTAGTAATTTCCCAGTAAAAGTAATTACTTTTACTAAAGTGCGCCAGTACTCCTTCAATAGACAAAAAAAAGTAGAGTACCGCGAAAGCAGGAACGACGTGCCGCAAACCGAAGCAAGCGTACGGATTGGCAAAAGGAGACAGAATTAAGCAGAACACTGCGCCTGAGACCTCATTTGTAGCAGGGTCACTTAGGGCGGCTATCCCATGGCAACCATTCTCCAGGCAGCAGGATAAAGGATGTCAAGGGAATGCCGAAGGGAGAGATGGTGTAAGAAGGTTGGCGTAAAACTAGTTGGGAGTGCGGCGCAGTGGCCCTTCCCTTTTGCGTCGGCTAGGGCACAGTGGCGCCTTGTTGCACTAGTCGCCACGAGGCGAGGGAGGATAGAGGTTAGAGGACATAGGTGAAAGGGTCCATGGCATGAGCCACCGTGGCTTGCAAATTACTGAGAAATGAGCACAAGGTGCCAACGTCGATTCTTGGGACTGCTGAAGCAATAAATAACCAAGCGTCTTATTTCCCTTCAATTGGCGGAGACAGCTTCGGGCCAGCAAGACGCTGGGTTCGCCGGCAATTTCACGATCGTTCGGCCATGCTTCTGCTTTTGCTGTTGTTTTAGGCTTTTGTCTTGTTTTGTAATGACAAGTGCTGTAGAAAAGAGGGAAGGAATAGCTTTCTGAGACGGAATTTGGCGGGAAGACGAAAGGATGTGTGTACTTCGCGTCTGGAGAACAAGTTGTTGTTTTGTTTACTAGCTTTACTCATTTTAGCATAGATGGAAACTAGAAAATAATTTAAGAGTAAAAGAATTACTCAGTATCAGTAATTTTAGTGTAACATTATTACTTTTTGGGAGTAGTAATAAGTAATCTAATTAATTACATTTCAGTGAATTTCAGCAAATAATGTATTTTAATTCTTTTTCAAAAGTAATTTTGCCATTTATGGCCGTGATCAAGAGGAAACTTGTGTTCCCAATTCGGTTTCATGCCTATTTATTTGCCGTCGAGCGGGAAGCGCGATATTCGGACTCTACTGAACGTTCAGCAGAGATATTGGTCCAGTTAGGAATTTATTTCCTGGCTTAGCGGGCTCGGACAAAAGAAAGAGAAAATTTAGCTTTTATCTTCTTTCCTTCAGTAATACCTTGATCTCGCGCTCAGTTACTGGATTGGCCTCCTTAGCGTCATTGAAATGATCATATGTACAGCAATGTCTACGATGTCTGTTCCGAGCCTCGATGAACAATGAGAACAGAGGCCGAACACATAGACAAACAAATTTTTAGACATTTGGTTTCCGGCAGCTACCCCTTCTTTCCCGTTGGCTGTAAAGCTGCTACTACACAGTTCTACTCTGAAGGCTGAGCTGCTATTGCCTGCCCACATCTGCTCTGACTTCAGCGTCCTGTTTTTTTTTTTTCGCTACTGCACAAATATAAGCACTACTCTCCCGGCGTCTTCGCTAACTTATTCAAAACCTTTATCTACTGCGGTCAGATAGTAGGTGAACGCACAAGATAATGAAGCATCTGTCTGCTGGGCAATGCTTTGTGGGAAACGAAGAGACGTCATCTTGTCGAAACTTCCGCAAGCCCACTCAGGCATGCCTCCTCCCAATGTTCAATTTGTGCATTGTTCACCATCCCCTTAAGCGAATATTTTCTTTGTGCACACATAAAATTTTGTTGCGCCACATTTCTGGGGACCTATAGGTTTCCCTACGTTTCGAGGTGATTCTCGATTGTCGCAATATTATAATTCAAACCAACTTGTCTTCAACCGCTTGGCTAGGATTTACTGTTTTTAATAATGAATTCTCAACTGTTGAGTTCGAGGCTGCTTTCTTTCACGTCTACTACTAAGACCTCTGTCCAGCTGGGAGAGGTTTGCAGTGTTCTGCATTGCTACACTGAGGCCAATCGATTGCTCCATTTCTGATAACAGTCCAGAGGTTTTCATTTTTCAGCTTACGCGATGAACGTATTAGAGCTACTTTACCTTATTAATCGGTATACAAACCATTGCTTAACACTAATATGAACCCGTGTACTTTTTCCTCTGTTAAAAACCTTCGTTTGGCTACTTTATTATTCACAATAATAAAAGTCGTACAGAGCAAAATAATGAACAAAGGTATAAATAAACAAACGCTATGTCTGAGTAGCTGCGGCAATTGGCTACCAACAAGGAGTAGACTTACGATTTCGGTTGCGGCGACCGCGTTTTGGTGGAGGTGGATCACAAAAAAGTCTTCAGTCGCAATGCTATGTGTTAGCGTACTTGAAAGATACCCATGTGCTCAATAGTGTCCCTCCCAGTCTTAGCCGCTTCGGGATTTAAATAGCACATGTAATAACAAATAGACAGGAAAGAGCGCTGTCTCCAAATTGATTTAGTTCAGTGAAGAAGAAAGGAACTCACACATCTTTCTGCATGTGCGCCTAAGGTGGGAAAAAGGCCACAACCACTCTTGCACACTTTTAGAGCACCTAATAAATTTGTCTGCATACAATTGCTACCGAAATTATAGTAGTTATGTTTCTCCACTGAAAAAGAGGTACCGAGATGTAGCTGATCCAAGCACAGGCAAGTAATTCACCAGAAAAAAAATGCTTCCGAAAATTCATGCGTAAGTGTGGGGCGTTTCTAATTCTTATCTCTTCCTCTCTTGGAATAGATGATGGATTTAATTTACGTCTTCTTTAAGCAGCTAGTTACTTATTGTGAGTGCTTTCTAGACAAGCTTCGTGTTCCTCTTCGCAGCTGCCAGTTTGCCCGATGAAAGCCTTTGCACTACGCAAGAGATTTCAGAAACAGGCTAGTGCACTCCTCGCACATGGAATCGATGGTTGTTTGGAACGACTGTTAAAGCTTTTTATTTTTTATTTTTTTTTTGTTACGCCCGGCATTCGAGTGCGCATGTTCGTCATTTCGGAGGGGACACCGACGAAACCAACTCGTACTAGTTCTATATTCATCAGCAACGTTCTTCAAGTTGTGCGCCTCCGTGTGGATATAAGGTGCGACGGTAGGTCTGATGGTTTACGGGCCCGCAAACGTATAAAAATTGCTGTTACAAACATTGATAACTTTATATTCCTACTGCACTTTTACATATTTGATTTGTTTGTTGCGTTTAAGAAATTATGTTTTTACAGCGCCAGGGCATATTGAATAGGAGTGTGCTAAAACATTAGTGGGTAGACAAAGAAACATTGGTACGGTTTAACTCCGCTTAAACCGATTAAGAGCTGTGAAAACACGGTTTTGCATGGTTTGACTAGGCTTCGCAGTTAGCACTGAGAGACTGGCACAGAATTTGGCACAGTGCTAAATACCTTTAGTTGTTTGGGATTTTGGAAAGAAGAAAGGAACATTTCTTGTCTAACTTTTAGGTTTACACGCACAGTCGGTCACTTTTTTAAAGGTATCGTGCGAGCGGCGACTGCTCGGCGCTGCTAGCTGTGCCTGACGGAAAAGGGGAGAATAAATTATGCTAGGTAAAGTTGCGCCGGAAATTCCTTCTGCTGCAGAGAGCGGCGTCTGCTAGGCTGCTCTGATTATTGCGATGCCACCCCTGACAATTAACAGCTGTTTGCGTTGTGGCCCGAGAATCTGCGACTTTTGAAGCGGAAGCTTCACTACGTCAGCAAGCTCGAGCCCTCGACGTCAGTGTCTATGGGTACCTGAAAGAGCGCCCACTCGAGCCTCTCCTCTCATGTGATATGGGGACATTAGAATCATCCTTCCGTGGCATTAGAATTCGCGTTACCAGGGTATGCCACGCAGGCGCGTTCATACGGCTTAGTTAAAGCGGGGCTTTGTATGTGGGCTGGTAGCCTCGCTATCGGGTCAAACTCTTAAAGGCCGATCTTAAATGTGAACCATAATTTTGTAGCGAAACATATACTACGCTATCCTAGAGCATTTTGAAGGTGCCGAAAAGAACGTGCCGTTGACTAGCAATCGATTTTGCTGCTTTTGCACCGCAAGAACGACAATAAGAAAAAGGCAAAGAAACCACTGGTGATAACAGTTTGGTAGTTTCCACCCTGATAGAGACGAACGACGACAGCGTGTTGTTAGGGCAGAAGGTTCGTTCGAACGTTGTGACCGCGGTTTTCCCCGGAGTTCGACGTTGAGACGATGTGATACCACTGGAAGATTTCTATGCCCGAATGAGCTTGGCTAAACGCCCTGACTTCAGGAGCAGCATTAAGCGAGCAGGAAAGACGACCGGGGCTAAAGCTGCCTTACAGTGGAAGAAGATGAACATCCCGCTGTGATAGCTCGAAGAAAAGTGAACATGAAACGTTGGAACGAAGTAGAGAAGAGGAAATGTGCCCAAGAGACAGAAGAAGAACGAGTTATAGACTGGAGAAACGTCGGAAACGCGATGCCCTAAGAAAACGAAAGAGACTACTGGGAGCGTCCAAACCGACGAACAATGGGCGGGACAACGTAAACAAGTTGATGGATCGTGCCCTGACGTCATGATTGGCGTCAGGGAGTAGCATAAGAAGCGTCCGCTTACATCCAAGTTTAAAAATTGTTAAACCACAGCTAACTTTTGTTATCGGCTTCATAGAGTACGGCTTTGATATCGAGAGTGGTTGACATTTCCGATAAATAAAGCAGCGTGCTCACGAAACTAGCTGCGATCGTTACTTACGAATAGTTAATAGAGGATCCTTAATATCAAAGTAGTAAGCTAAAAGAAACACCCTAGAAGCGGTACCCGCAAACATAATCGCGGCGTAGCGTCGTGCTTAAAACACGCACGCACGCACGCACGCACGCACGCACGCACGCACGCACGCACGCACGCACACACACACACACACACACACACACACACACACACACACACACACACACACACACACACACGCACACACACACACACAAAAACACACACACACACACACACACACACACACACACACACACACACACACACACAGACAGACAGACAGACACACAGACACACACAAGCACACACACACAGACAGACAGACAGACAGACAGACCCGCGCTTGTATCTCACCCACAATACATACTTCGCGACTTTTGCTTTACACGAAGCAGAACAGCCAAGCAGACAGCACTGCCTCGAGCAGCATAATTGTTGCGTATGCTACCTTCCTCTCCCGATTCCCGCTCTGCTTCATTCCGTCGTCGATGCGCTTGGAAATCGACGCTTGCGCGATACTTATAAAAAACTAAACGATTGTACAGACTGCACACTTTCAATGAAAGGCATACAGATGGCGTTACGTGTCTCGTCGGTTCTAGTCCTTATTGCAAACTAACTTCAATAGCACCACCCTGAAAGCTGCACAAACAATGGCTGCGGGAATAGTTTGGTACGAAACAATAATATGTTTATCATTTGCCGTTTACACATTCTGAGGACACGTCCGGCGTATGCCACTTATTGGCCATGTTTAACTTTCACCTTAAAAGGCCACCACGTAGATGATTCGAGACATTAGGCGCTTTGTGTTTAATGTCGTCTTCTTGTTCTTCATTGGCGCAGTGTTTATTTCTGAACGCACTGCTGTATAGATATGGACAAATGATTTACCTCCATTAGAGCACTGCTAAAGCACATGCATAGGTTCTTATATACCGACATTATTACACTATATTTGTATCTATTAACAGACAACGTGTCTTACGTTTCGACGTTCACAATGCTCTCGAAATCAAAAATATGCTTACGAACGTTTAATTAATGTAAATGCGGTTATGGGTTTTCTGTTGAAACCGCAAATCCAATCCTAAAAGTTTATCAACCTAGCGGGAATGGTTGGACTTTTGCTTAAGAATATTCCGGCCATGATTGCCTAAAGATTGCCTATGGGCCCTGAATATGTAGGATGTTACTTCCTAACGACTTGGCTAAATATAACTCAGTAGGTAATTGCAAAGCAAGCGTTACATAGTTACTGTGTGACTGTGTGACTGCTGCCATATAATGCTAAACAGATTCAACAACAAGGTCACTAAGCTCCGATCAGTGGGCTATCCTGATCTCATAACGGTGGTTGAGAAACATCCCCGTAACAATATAGCAAAATACAAGAATAACCGAACTTCTGTGTTTGCATATCAATGAAAGAAAAAACTAAGTTTAAATATCACATATCTGCTAATGAATAACAAACACTTAACGTATTATTAACTCTGAAGGCGAGGATAAAAATAAAAAGGTCAGTTCCATTGTATTTCCACGCACCAGTATGACAAATTCCTTAAGCGCTGCAGTGAATGTTTCTTGGTTCATAGCCCAACCTATTGACTGTGAGCTAGCTGTAATGGTAAAAAGCGAAAACAAAACGATATAAGTCAGTGCGTGAGAACAAATGTACAAGTTTCATGTTTTGATAAATATGAACGGAAATCTGAAAATCTGCACGTTGTAATAAACGCTTCAGTATAGATAGTACGCTTATGAACGACCCTGCGAAAGAACATTCAGGGTTTATCTCACTCTTGCTATATAAAGGAATAAAGTTAACATTACTTTCCATTTGAATGATACTAGAGCTACGTGACTATTACCTTGATGTAAACTGGGAAAACTTCTTTTGTAGTGATTATAGTTTGTTAATGACCTATATATAATGAAGACTCCACATGAATGACGCATACTGTAATTAAGAGTGGACTAATGAAGTAAAAGCAAGAAGCTATGTAACGCTGTTTGCTATACGAAATGTGCGAGAGAGGAATATGATTGTTGTGTGTGCTGCTGAGAGAATTTGGTCAATATGGACCCTCCGCGATAAATAGAAAGTTAGGCAGACACACAAGTATTTAAAGGAAAATACAGATTCCACCGCCTTGTTAATGATGTATTTAATAAGGAGTATTTCCCTTTTTTAGTAACTCTTCTGAGCTTAGTTTTTTATGTTAACTGTCATCTGCCAGGTTGGGCTCCACTCCTCCTGAGTATGCAAATCTGACTGCAACCCTACGCAATCAGCATAATTATGTAAAGGGCGATAGATAACTAGGTTACTATCGAAGGGCCTGAGGGTACACGTCATGTTATTGGAAATGTCATGTATATATGCTAGGACTGGTGTAGGTCCTAAAGCTGAGCACTGCGGGCTCCCGACTTCACATGACCAAATAAACACTTCGAGCAGTCGATAACGAGAGGTTGGGGTTTTTTCTTTAAATATTGTTCTACATACGAATTAAAGTGTGTTTCTATTTTCATCAAGAACGGTTTGCATATCAGGCGCTTTGAAGGGACACGATCGACAGCCTTTGCGAAGTCTATGAAATTTGCACCAGTTTGTTCAAGCCCCTGCAAGCTTTGGTGAAGATCAGTGATTAGTTCAAATAGGTAATATTCACAGAAATTTCCAGTTGGATTCCATGCTGGTTAGGTATAAGGACTTCATTTTTCGAAACATATCTCATAATGTGCGAGGTTAAATATGTTCAAACAGTTCACGAACGACCGATGGTAGGCATATTATTATTAGTCAATCTCTATCACTGATTTGAATGGCCACGTGTACAAGTTTCCAAACATTAGGGATATCGTCACTGTCATGTCATTGCTGAAAAATAAGGGTAAATACAAGTGCGCTGCACTGTTTCATTAGCTTAAAATTTTTATTGCTAATGTCATCGAGACCTAGACTGGAATAAGAAGTTAAGCGCTCGTCACTTTCGAAATGCTTCAAATTTCATTAGTGCACACGACACGGGCGACGCTAACGGCGTTGGTTTCTCAAGGCGAAAGATAACGCCAGAAGGGTGTAGAGCTCGTTGTAAGTCCAGCTCTGACTGCACTGCTGGACGGGGTTCCAATGTAAAGTGTCTCGTGGGTCCCACGAGCGAGCTGTGCGATGTTGTGAGGAGTCCTATATTTTCTATCGACACGCACACCGACTTCAGCGCGTCGATTCTTCCCTGTGCTCTCCGCTGATATAAGGAAGAACCGGGCATATTAAGCGGTTAT
This sequence comes from Amblyomma maculatum, assembly GCF_055883805.1. Lineage (NCBI taxonomy): Eukaryota > Metazoa > Arthropoda > Arachnida > Ixodida > Ixodidae > Amblyomma > Amblyomma maculatum. Next base: position 132,092,023 of record NC_139347.1, read on the forward strand.
TTTTTAGATGCTATTTTAGCCTTTGTTCAATTCCTTTTCTGTGATCTGGCCCAAGCACTGCGGATGCAGTCCCCCCAGGGTCACCTCTTCCCTTCCCCCCACCATTTCCACTGGCTCACAAGAGGTCTTCTCCTCATCTATGGCTGATACCCACTGATACTAGTTGCTATGATGTTCAGAGCAGCGTTAATATGTAAGAGACCATTTCAAGGGTACTGCACTCTGCTGAAATATTTGGTTATGCACTGTTAAAGCGCTTGGAATGCATCTAGAGCGTACCGGTAGAAAGTGCAAAAAAAAAAAAATGTCGATGACTCATCTGATCGTGCCAAGAGGCACAAATCTCTGAGACCTAAGAACAAAGATACGTATTGATATAGGTTAGAATTTTTTATTCGTTCCCTCATTTTTAGCCTAAATGTGAGAAGCTGTTCTAAACCTTTAGATATTTTCTTATTTTATTTTGTTGCAATCACAGTAGGCCTGCTTGCAAACTTTTTCTAGTATTACTCGCGATCGTTGTTTTTGGCTGATTATCCTCACACTATTCCCCATTTTGCCTATGTTTGATTATTACTACATTTATATTCTTCTTACACAATTAGGTTGCGTTATTACGCTACTAATGTGTCAATATCTGCCATTTTTCACGGGTCATGTTAGTCATAACTAACATGATAAAGAAGAGTGGTCAGCCAGCTACACATATATTGTCCTCCTTCTCTATGTTGAGTGTGTCACTATGCCATTAAAATTTTAGCAGTGGAAACAGGCTGATATCTCGACGAATCGGTCAGTATATACTACATAATACACGGGCGATTAGGGAAATATTCAAGGAACTGCAGATCGAAGCAATTGCCAACAAACTTTCTGCGTAAAGCTTTATCCATGAGCAGGGCGTCGTAATTATGCTGAAGCCTACACGTACATGGAAGGAATAACATTGGAGACGAATTAATTAATGCTGTGGCGTCCTTTAACTGAACGCGATCATTGCCCTTTATTCGGGCAATACATAATATGCGTGTCAGGAAGAAACCAGCTTCCCTTCTATGTTCATTCCATGCTCAGCTTGTTGTTACCATAGTTACGACTGGCTTATGTTACAAGGCTGCTAAGCAGCTCAGTCTGCTGCGCCAGTTCATGGAGAATGGATTGTGCATTTGAAGTCAATAACCGACAAAGGGAAGCGGTAAACAAGAAACGAAGATGAATAAAACTACTTAAACGATCCATATCGTATTTGAAAGGAGAAAGATAGCAAAGTGAAATGACAGGTATTTTGTTTACTCCGGCTCATCAAGTGCTGGAGCACAGGACGGAGGAATAGAAGTCAGCGGGAGAATGAGTCTTAGCTTACTTTAAAGGCACTTTTCAGGTATTAACTCAAGGTTACAGACATCCTCAAACGAAAAGGATCTACGAACCGTGCGCGTAGGAATAAACTTGTCACAAACCTGTAGTCTGACCGACTGCTTCATAGAGAAGTTGATGGCTGTGCTAACCTTATTATTACCTCTGTTGAGTACTAGGTTGGTAACTTTACTGCATATATGACACCTGGAAAGCCGGCTAATACGAAACCGTATGCAAGAGGCATATTGTTCAACCTATGGCTGGCGAATAATGATATAAATATGATATCCAAAACTATTCTTTCATTCCAGACTAGAGAGGCACCTCAATAACAAACAACCTGCCTCATGGAAGAGCATGGCGTATAACTCTCAGGACACATAGCTGTCGTATCAAGTATCTTTGGCGTTGGTGGCGTGAATGTAAATCAAGCGGCACTCACCTAATGTGCTCGCTTGCAAAACAAACCATTTCCATGTATTGCCGATTTTTACTATCTAGAAGGGGATGGTCGCTCCCAGGAAATGGAGGGAAGAAACCATAAGAGAGACCACACTCGTTCGATATATCTGATTTGTATGTCTCTGTATCAAGCTCAGCTTATGGCTACACACTTGTGCACATAGCGGGATGGTGCGTGGGCCATATTTTGCTAGTTTGTTTGCCGCTGAAAGTTGCCTTATTCAGCTGTTTACGTCACCACCATCATCATCATCAGCAGCATCGTCGTAATAGATTTACATTTTGTGCATGCAATTTGAGTGCATTTACTTTGGCTCCATCTCCTCGCTGCAAATCGGCAGAATCTAACCAAACAGCAAGCTTCCTCTGTCCTAGCTGTAGCGAAAGCAGTTGGCATCACAACTGTATTTATATTTTCTCCCAATGAGGAGCAAAATTAGTTACAATGATCACTTTTACCTCTCTAGCTAGGAGAAAGAAAATTGTGCACCGTCTATCGTCTCCTTGCTTTCCACCTGCACCACGACTATCATCGAATGGATGGTGGCTAGGTTGATAAATAATAAAAATGTGAACTAGAAGAATGGTGGGCGTCCTTTGTAGCAAATAGCGTATAATTTATTTATTTATTTATTCATTATACCTTACAGGGCCCAGAAGGACACTGAGTAAGAGGGGCAAATAACAGCACATTGTGCAAAAGAAACTAATTAACACAACATGAGATACAAAAGATTAAGTAAAACTATTTTACAAGGCAAAACTAAAGGCGAAAATATACATAGGGGACAAGGTACTTTGTGGCATGAATGCCGGACATGCAGCAGATACCATTCGTAAAAACAAGAAAAGAAAAAAAAATGCAGAAGCACTAGTCACTGTAAAAGTCATAAGACGCACAAAGCACCAAAACAAAACGCAACAGCAATGAAAAAAAAAAATACACTGCGACAAAGAAAATAAAAGAGAAGAGAAGAAACGATGTCATGTGAGATGTTTGCGTAGCTGATACTGGACTGGTTGATGGTTGCAGATGCATGCGATGCTGTCAGGAAGATCATTCCAAAAAGCGATGGCGCCTGGAAGTGCAGATGAATTAAAAGCTAGGGTTTTTCCGTGTAAGCGTTTTATGCTGTACTGGTTATGTAGTCGGCGTGAAATGCGTGTAGGAGTTTCAAGAGGTAATGGAGACGGCCTTGCGCTGTATAATAGTATCTATGAAATCAACACAAAAGCGCAATGGAACGGCGAATGTCTAAAGGCTCGAGGCCGATGTCAAGTTTTATCGCTGTAATGCTGCAGTCAGGGCTGTAGTTGCGTGTAATGAAGCGAGGCGCTCTGTTCTGGATGGATTCTAGCATGTTGGTTAAATATTTTTGATATGGAGACCATGTAGGTGACGCAAATTCTAGTTGCGGCCGTACGATTGTTAAATATGCCAGTTTTCTTACGCTGTTAGGGGAGGTTAGCAAATTCCGACGCAGGTAACCTAACGATCTGCAGGCTTTGGTAAAGATGGCTTGAAAGTGTGTGGCCCATGAAATATTATGCGTCAGATGATGAATGCCTAAATACTTGTACGATAATGTCCGAGACACTGTTGTGTTATGTCGTACGAAAGGTTAGAGTTTGTATGCTTGCGGCTGAAAGAGATAATCTTGCCTTTTGTCGAGTTAAGCGTCATTTTCTGTTTAGTACACCAGTCCGAGATGAGGTTCAGGCCACTTTGGAGAGTAAGGTGATCTTCCGTGGAATTAATAGAGCGGTAAATGATGCAGTCATCTGCAAAAAGACGCAGGGAGGAAGGTATGTCAGCGGGTAAATTGTTAATGTATATTAGAAACAATAAAGGACCAAGAACACTGCCTTGAGGCACACCAGATGTTACGTCACAGAGTGAGGAGAAGAAATTGTTAACTGTTGTGAACTGTTGCCGAAAAGAAAGAAAGTTGCGAAGACATGTCAGTGTTAGGAATCTAGGCAAAGAGCAGATAATTTCGAGAACAAGCGGGAATGTGCAACGCGGTCAAAAGCTTTAGCAAAATCTAGAAAGATGCAATCAGTTTGTAGGTTAGCGTCCATGTTGAAGTGCAGGTCAGTCGTGAATTCTAGCAGCTGCGTATTACAAGAAAATCCTTTTCGAAAGCCATGCTGTTTAGTGAAAAAGAAAGAATTAAGTTCCAGGTGGCAGTAAATTTGAGAGGCGATAATATGCTCAAGTAACTTGCAGTAGATGCATGTTAGTGAAATGGGGCGATAGTTTTCTGGCGAATTTCTATCTCTGTTTTTGAACACAGGGATGACCTTGGCAATTTTCCAGTCTGCGGGGAGCAAGCCAGATGATAATGACTGCTGAAAGATATATGGCAAAGAATTTGACTAGAAAACGATACTGTGTTCTTCAATATTTTTGAATTAATGTTATCAACACCAGAGCTAGTAGAGAGCTTGAGGTTTGTAATGAGATGAGCTATACCTTCAGTGGTGATGTTAATAGGAGCCATATATGGATAATCATGGTCAGGAACACTGGGTATGTTGGACATACCCAGTAGCGGCACATTACCGGTAATGTCTCTTTCCCATCTGCGAAGAGCACGTGCACTGATACATTCTCATGTGGGTAGGTTTGTACTTTATGAGTAAACCCTGAGTCTGTCAGCTGCCTGTTCACCTGTCGAACCAGTCCCCTTATACATCTCCTTCAATAACACGACACACAAGACATCATCGTCCTGACTTACTGATACCTTATTATGCCCGAACTTTCACGTTTAAATTTTTCTTTTTCCCTAGGCCAATATCAGACTGGAACAATATCTTACAGATGGCTATGCAGTGCGACTAATATTGTGTAAATTTGTATCAGTTTTTGTTGTTGTTTGCTCTTGTTCATATGCATCTATGCCCACCTGCTTGGGCCCAATGGTCTACAGTATATAATAAATAAATAAATAAATAAATAAATAAATAAATAAATAAATAAATAAATAAAATTTTTATAAATAAATGAATGAATGAATAAATAAATAAATAAATAAGCAAATAAATAAATAAATAAATAAATAAAATCTGTGCATGCGCAAGTGCCACGTTCTAACTGACATGGTGGAGACCTCATTTCCGTTTTTAAATCTGTGACAGCGGAACCTTCGAGTATTATTTCCTCCTTTTCATGCTCTGAGGACAGTCTTGTCAGAACCGCGCTCGTTTAAAAGATTCACACATAACGCTTGTTTATTCGACTACAGTGACAGCCTTGCGTGAGCTAGGAAGTCTTTTTAATATGCTATAGAAAAGAGATATAAGAAACAGGTTCCGCCGTCCGTTCAGTTTTCTTTTGCTTATTAGGTTGAAAGTGTCAAAGGGACTCAGGCTGCTAGAGGTGCTGGTATAAGGGAGGATTTCTGATGAATTTCGACCGCCGGAAGGTCTTTAACATGCACTTACACCTTACAGCACATGGCCACCTCGCTTGCCTCCATCTGAAGCCGGCCGCCGTGGCAGAGATTCTATCCTGCACCCCTGTTTACAGCAGTCGACCGCCCAAACCTGCAGTACCGCGGCACGTGTCTCGTTCTCTGACGAACAGATGATAACTTCTGCATGTAATTTTCTGCATAAAAAATTGGTCTTTATAACTTTTAGGCAATGGTGGAAAGCTTAAATCAGAATGAAAATTTTTCATTAATGAGTTATAAGCAAAAAGCACCCAGCAGTAAGGATGTTACTGGCGCAGAAAAAGTGCGTGACATGTTTCTGATTTGCCTGTTTAGTCCTTACTGATAAAAGCACGCCATTTTGCTTTTCTGCTTGCCCACAAATTGCAAGAACTTCGTACTATTTTAAATTGAAATGCAAATACCATATAGAGTGTAAAAGTTAAAAGTGAGACCAGTACGGTCGCTTCCCCGGCGCGCTTTTTTACTCGCAGAACAGAAATTAGCCGCACCTGGTTTTTTCACTACGTTGAATACGTATTGCACGGGGTAAATCAATGAAAGTGAGACGCCTGTTTTGCCATTAAGTTCCCTTTTTACCCTCCGCTTGCGAGACGGTTTGATTCCACAGAACCCAAGCGAGGGTATGAGCAAAAATAATGTGCAAAAAAAGCTCTTAATGAAATGGAATATAAACTAAACTACCGTATCACCACTCGGTGAAAGCGGATAAAGAAGTGTCATATTTCTAAACGATAATGATGCAATGATGAATGCCGTTACAGACCCAGTTAATTCCGAAAGGGTGCTTGAAATGCGCCTGTTAAAAAGGATGTTCCCTAAAGAAGAGCGTCGAATTAGCACAGAAATGCAATTGGCGGTAGCTCCCTCACGTCGCTGCCAATTTCTGTCCCGCTACCCTTTCATTATGACGAGGTAAACGCGATGAAATGGATATCTCCCACTGGTACACTGTATCTGGTGCGTGACGGGGGAAAGTGGTTAATCCTAAGCAAGGCCCGAACCATTCTCGTATACGGATACCCGCTCGGGTTGTGTGCTAGTCAGCAATGTTAGCGTGCCCGTATGCAGCACCCCTTCCTCGTGACTTGCTTCCTCGCCGTTTCAGCGCGCTCCAATTCCTTTGCCTGCTTTCCGCGAATGGAGTGTAAACACACTCCCTTCCTACACTGCAGCGACTGGAATATTTGCCCAATTTAGTATGTCCTATGGAATAACGATGTTTTCCGATGGACTTCGTAACTTAGCCTCTCTGGTGCACGTGCTTCAAACACGATGGAATTAGGCCCCATGCGAAAGCAAAGCTAACTTGTCGCTGCCGCCCATAGCATTGAACGCTGCCGCTCACAGATTGCATATTTCCTTTACCTATACTAGGGAGCCGAGAAATATTCTGACGTACTACAAGGCTTGGAGGCAGCTGCCATGCAGCTTTCAAATCCGTACATGGCATTTGCATGGTGCCATGTAAATGGACGGTATTGAATTTTTTCGCTTTGTCTATTGGCTCACAAAATAAAAGTCTGTTTTTGGACAATAAGAAAAGAAACAAACTGCTGCCTTCTAATAATTTTCGCGAGTTTAATAGCTTATATTTCAACGTAAGGCATGTGTACCCATTTAGTATACGGGAGCTATGGTTCTTTCTCATTGCAAAACAAAGTTCATATCTGGCAGTGAACACGAGATGACACTTAGCGTGGAAATGCGTGCGTGAATTGCTAATGTCTTTAACCTGACTGTGTGTGTGTGTGTATATATATATATGCGTGTGTGTGTGTGTTTATGACTAAATTTCAAGGTAGTCGCCCACCTGCCGCATTGTAGCAGTGAGGATATTTGATGATATTTTGCCCTCAGAGGACGACATACCCATCAAGCACTTAAATTTCATCTATGTTATTGCGTGATCAGAATAGAAGAATATGTATAATGTGTGTGTGTGTGTGTGTGTGTGTGTGTGTGTGTGTGTGTGTGTGTGTGTGTGTGTGTGTGTGTGTGTGTGTGTGTGTGTGTGTGCGTGCGTGCGTGTGTGTGTGTGTGTGTGTGTGTGTGTGTGTATTTGTATTTACTATCAAATTTCAAGGCTGTCGCCCAACCGTGGCATTGTAGCAGTGAAGATATTTTGCCCTCGGAGAACTACGAACCCATCGAGCACTTAAATCTCACCTATGTTATTGCATGGTCAGAATAAACGAATATACACGATTGTCCTTATGGTAACATTAATATCCGGCTAATCGTTCACTTGCAAGTCTATGAAAAGTAAAATTTACCCCTTCAGCTTCCGTAGTGTGTATATTGGTAGTGAGTACAATTCCCCCAATGTTATCAAGTCTTTTGTCCTGCCTGCTTGCTTGGTGGGGATTGAACACCTTGAAAGCAAGTAATAAAACAGCAACGTTAGATTGTTGCGTGTCATGTCTTTATTTTCCTCCAACAAGCGTCTCTGTCCTTTAGCTTTTGAGCCTTTTTCGTCGCTTTGTTTTTTAGTCCAAGATCGGCACAATATCAGTAATTATTTCCTCACACATTTCAAAGGGCCCTTTTCTTCGACTCTCCGTTAACGACGCAAAATATCTTGCATTTGGAACAAATAAATGTTTTCAGTTTGTACGTGCCAACACCTACATCAAGCCAGTCTGACGCTCCAACATGTGTGCTTGCCAAATGTGCAGTAAAGAAACAGTTTCGTTCCTCTCCGATCTCTTGCTCAGCAAAGTGCTGCAGCTAAAAAGCTTGGCGCCTTGCTCGACATTCAGTGTATCTGCCATTAGGCCATGTTTCACGCCTCGGTCGAGAGTTGCTCTCCCGAACGATTTGCCTCGGAGTATGCTGCAGAGCACGCACTTTTGACGCAAGGTCAGTCGGTCGATCAGGACAAGAATATGCGCGGAGCAGAATTGGTGCCCGTGCCGCAGCTGCGTTGTCGTGTGGGGTGCCACTTGGTGCATCGAAGGACGCCAAGGGGCCCGAAATAACCGACCGCGGGAGGGACGCCGCTTCGTCGCCGACCAAAGCGACGAGCGGCGGTGAAGTGGAGAAAGAGAAAAACACAAACAGAAGTCAACAACTGGAGAGCAAGACGACCGAGGAGGATGCGTCAGGAAAAAAATATACGGACACCACTGCGGAGGCGAGGGTCGTCCCGCTTTGTAAAAGTTCCGGCCGGTTAAATTGCCTTTTTTCCTCTCAACATCCTGCTATTTTTCACAGCCCTGGGAAATGGAATGCGATGACGGGTTCTAAGAGGCAGAATTTAGAAGCAGCTCGAGACAGTCTTTTACTGCCCTGCTGCGCTCTGAAGGCGAGTCGAATGTCGCTCTGATGATGGTGCTTCTCAGGATCAGCGGTAGTGAAAGGTTGGCAGAAAATAATCTTTCTATCAAAAAAGAAACACTCATTGTCTGATTGATTATGAAGGAAAAGTGCTCTGCTGGACTAGCTGTTTATTTTCAATCATTCCGTGGCATGCAGCGCCAGCCCATGACTTACGAAGTGGAGGAAGAGATGCGTTGACGTTGACTTGGAAAACAAGCGGTCCACATCAGTTGCTTCCAAGCTGTAAAAATGGGCATAATTTGGAGACAGAGAAAAAAAGTAAAAGCGACGAAAGGTGGCCGAAGTTGATCAGGTTCAGTCGCAGAGATTCTATCATGTCAAAAATTTGCCATAGCTATCAGCGCATATATAGGGTGTCCCAGCTAACTTGCGCCAAGATTATAAAACATACGGTTAACCCTAGCACAGTGAAACCAATGCAGAGCTGTCCACTCACCTATGCTCCCCTGTTAAATTTTTTCGTTCACTAAAATAATAGTTACTGACGACCAATTAGCGATTTTTGTAATTATAGGCTTGAGAAAAGTTTGTCAATGTAAAGGTTGCAGATCTCGAAGAACAGGCAGCTACGTTATTTCGATCAAACTATCGTTTACGCAGCCGAAAACAACGCCTGCGCAAAAAAAAAAAAGAAAAAAAAACGTCCTCCTGACTGCGGAGTCGCTTTAAAGCCCACAGGCGCGTCCTATATAACAAAACCCGCTTTTCTGGGCTGTGCCAACACCACCTAGACTATTACAAGACCTGTACAAGCTTATGTGGTGTCATCGTAGTGAGATCATACTGAAAGTCGGCTTCACCCTACAGGGTACATTCTTTTTTTCACCGCTGCTTTGCAGATACTTCTTGAAATTTTAGTGCTACTTTGTGTTACCTGTGTTTCTGTTACCTTTTGTGTTACCTGTGTTATCTTTTGAAGTATATGAGAAGATTGACACAATCCTGCTGGTATTTATTTCAATGGCAAGAATGAAGTTGCGAGGAAATTTCCGCCTTCATTCATAGTTACTTGAATAAACATTAAGACAGGCACAAAATTCATCTCAGAGTACATTTATTGTTAGTTGGATAGATAAAGCTAAAAATGGTAGGCAGATATATTATGTGGCACGCTAGGCGGCACTCGGTGTAGCTTGTCGTCAATACGAGGTCGCTTTCACGGAAGTGCTGGTCACAAAGCTTGAACGTAAATATGAAAAACGCTGCTTAGGCTGGGAGCAGCAATTGCCATCAGTATATTAACGCAGCGAGCAGCAAACTCGGCTTTAAACCTGTCATTTACTGCGGCAATTACGATCACGGGGCTACTAGCGAAATAAAATTGTTTCCACAAGAAACAAATTTAGGTTGTAAAAGAATTTTGTTCCGCACTCAAAGCGGGGCGAATTTTACTCGATTATTAGGAGCTGTGCTGTCCAAATTGTGTAATCAATATTGGCATGCCTACGCTTTAATACACTGTGCTAAATCAAATAGTAGTGAATAGCAGCACGGGTATCAGGAAGCAAACAAGAATTCTTTCCTACCACAGTGCACTTCATCGGTAATACGTTTTTCCACGGCAGAGCCTTTGTACACGCTGCATTTTGAGCCGAGTCCGACGGAAACTTGTACACTTGCGCTTTGCATACATTGGCATAGTTAAAGCGACAGTTTAGCGCACGACAACACCCAGTTAATCTTGGATGGGAAAACAGCGCAAAAGGACGAAGGGCAAAGTAACAAGAGCACACAGACGACGCTCACTCGCAACTACATTTTTATTCAGAATATGAAAGCACGCATATATAGCATCACATGACCTTTCCTTTCCAGCGCACATGTCCAGAGCATACCTCAGAACGCCATATCATAGGAAAAAACAAAACGCCAGCAAACCGACATCAGGAAAAAACGCAACAAGCCACACAAAATACAGAAAAAGGCCAAAAGAACAACAGTAAAATCTTTATAAACATACATTCACTTCAAGGGTTGTCCAGAAAGGTGATTTCTTTATGAACTATCATTTACGATGGCTGGCTAACACATTCATATTGTCTTTTGCGAATGTGGTATGCTTCTATTAACTCCCTTGTTGTCATATCTTTATGACGGAATAAAATACGCGTTTGCGCGAATAGTGGTTTGCATGCTTTGTCATTAGCAATTGGTGCAATCTTGGCAGTGCTTTTTTAGATGGGAATACGCTCATTCGGAGAGTGATCTGAGATGTTCCTGAGCCAAACATTAACGCACCAACCGGTCTGTCCAATATATAGTTTCTTGCATAAAAGGCGAAGCTCGTAAACTATTCAGCATGCACATTTTACACACTTTGGCTTTTGTTATATCGGACAATGTATTGTGGCTGTTTCTTGTCAAATTCTCGCACCGGTTCCTTATCATGCTGCAAAGCCACCCCCAACCTTTGGGGTGCAGAAAACAACGCCCACGTCAAACCTTCCCGCAACCTTTTTCAGATTATGTGCAGTTCGATGCACATACGGAATTACTGCAATTGTTTTGTCTTTATTTTTTAATCTTGCATTTGAGAAGTGTTCACGTATGGCTCGCAAATAACTTTTCGCAAGTTGGTGCAATCACTACTTTTGGATAACCGGCGGCTTCTAACCTTCACACTTGCAAGTGTACACTATCTGCTCATGACAAGAATTAGTCAGGCTTGGACGTATTTTGGTCACTGCAATTCCATTTTTCACCAGTTTCGAATGCGCGAAGGAGAAATTTAGGATTGGTTTTTCGGATCTTGGCGAATACAACCAGTATATGTGTCCTTCCTTAAATGTTAACCTTAAACCTAAAAATTAGAAAGTATTTTCAACCGATAACTGAAATGTGAAATACAATCCTTTGCCACATTCCTGAAACACCTTAGAATGTCATTTACTCTCGCATGGTTTGATCCGGTATCCTTGGGTACAGCAGGTGTGCGCCCTAACAGCTGCACCACTCCGCCTTTCTTTATACTTATTGTCAGGGGAAAGAATAGGATCTATTTTACGTGCTTAGATATTAGATGGAAAAACAGTGCGACAAACGAACACCACAGCAAAGGAACACAAGACGAGCGCTGTCTTCCTTTGCTGTGGTGTTCGTTTGTCGCGTTGTTTTTCCATCCAATATGTTCCACCAACTCGCCCGTTTGGCTATAGTGTTCAACATAGATATTAACCATTTTTAGCAAACCATTCACTGAGGTATTTAGCAATGCAATGTCATTACGGAATCGCAGATTACTGATATTTTCTTCCTCAACCCTTATCTCTAACTGTTCCCATTCTAGGCTTATAACTACATCATTTAAGCAAGTAGTGAATAAGTACTAGGGAGGTTGCGCCTCCTTGTGTAATAAATTTCTTTATGAGAACTTTAACAATTTTGTATTCAGGATTATGGCTGCTATAGAGCCCTAAACTAGTGCATTAACACGCAATTCATCTATATCGTGATTCCGCAATTCTTATACATACGTATACCTTGTAGGTAACCTTGAACGGTAACTTTAAATTTAAACCTTGCACGTAGCCTGTAGTTAACTTATCAGTTTATTTTCAAGTCGTTGAAGAGCTCATGCAAATTCAGGAAATATATAACAGTTTTCCAGAGCTTTCTTTTTTTTTCCAAATTCTAGACCCCTGTGTTATAAATAGCCTAACTCTCATTATTTTTTTATAAAACCTAATGTCTGTAGGCGTATAATTTCATCTCAGTGAGTATAGTACAAATAGGCAATGGTTTGGGGATGTGCAGATTATTTCTACATTTCTTGAAAACACAGAAGGTTGGTCGCTGAATGTCTATAACCAAACGTACTCTCCTTGAGCTCGTAAGAAGGAGCATCAACTAAAATGCCACAAATTGATTCCTTTCTTGTGGGCGCAAAATTATGACTTTGTTCCCGCCAAAAAAAAAAGAGAGTATATTACGGCGGCTACATTATTGCAACTTAGTACTGGCAAGCTTTCTGACAATAGACGTCCCGAGTATCATGGCATGAAAAAAATCCTTTGTTCGGCTGACGTGCGCCCACAAAGAGGTTGTCTGACAGGCCGCGGTGATAGCAACAAGGGCGCTCCGTGGACCTTTATTCAATGCTGACAAAGGTTGGAGATAAGAGGCGGAAATTCGCCTACGACCACCCAGAACAATGCAGGATCGTTCACGCATGGCGGTAGACATCGAAGATTAACCTGGTGACATATCTTGTCATAAATAAAGTGGGAAGGCAGGGGAAGCTCAAGCTACCCCGAAAAGTAGAATGCGATGTCGCTTATAACAAAAGGAAGTGAGAGATTGGTAATGCTAATTAGTTGAGTGCTGCTGCAATGTACTGCATCCTTCTATGTTGTTTGAGATATGTTTTTGGAACTCATATAAGCTATATGAAGGTATATTTATTATTATGTGAGGAATGGCTGAGGAAATGGGACAGTACTAGTGGGCAGCTGTAGTACTTAAATACCATATCTAAGAAGCATTTACTCACGAAGGAGGAAAATAACTAGGAATTTATGCAGTAAGGTATGTCGGACGCAAGAACGGAAAACTAAAAATTTAGTAGGTTATAACCACAGTAAAAAAAAAATAGAGTAAAATTTACATACATTCAATGTAAAGGAGCAGAGTGCAAAACAATATAAGAAATAAACAAGGAATAAATCTTTCTTTGATAACTCAAAATATAGTGCCATAATCCTTGATGAGTACTGCGGACTTGCTTTTATTAGGGGTAGGGTAGGGTAGGGTAGAACTTTTATTAGGGTAGCTAATCGCTCATGTTGTCTTTTCCCGTGACAGTTCCCATTCCTTTATACGAGAATTCTCGGTGACTCGGCTTCCCAACGTGTTTTTTCTACTGATTTTGCTAAACGCCCTTCTTTACTTCGATTTTTGGGGGATTTTTTGCAGTTCGATTTTTTAATGAGTAGTTATGCTGTGTTTGGCGTAAACGTTTTCGTAGAAATCTCTAATTGCAGTTTCCGCCTCCAGATATTAATCCATCTGTACTTGTATGAAGGGTCAAGATGTGTTAGCATTTGTGCGCAAATTTCAATTTCCTCTTGCTCTAAACCATTATTTCTGGAATTACGCACAGAAATTCCACCTTTTAAAGTGTTCCTTCATATTGGAAGCTTCTTCGTGCTTTAAGTAAATTAATGTCTATGTGATACACCGGAACAAGACACTATAAATCACTCTTGCAAGGAAGGCATGACGCAGAAACACTTAAAACAGCCACATGTTGAAGCTATTGACTGCAAATAATGCTTCTATATTATCTGTATAGGTTGTTCAATTTTAATAATAGATCTTGAAGTTTCTAGATATTGAGCGTCATCACTATTAAAGCAGCTGCCATTCGTCCACCCTTGGCTTTGACTTTTGTGAAATAAGAAAGTTTTCATTGATTGATTATTTATCGATTAATAGATTGATGAACCGGTCGAGCATTGCTTTATGGACTGCAATGTGCAACTTTATTGGGAATTGTCTGCGAAAAAGCACTGAAGAAAGACCTGGTTTTGAATTTACACAACGTGTGGCAACTTCTGGCCGCTCAACATGATTACTGAACTATATGACATGATTCTGTACTTAATTGGTCTGTACAAAGCGCCAATGTTGGCCGAAAAGGATCCGTTTGTCGTTTCCTCATCAATGCATTTCGCCCAGATCATGGTCCACTTGAACGGCGCTTATAATGAAAATAATTGCCAGCCATAATGTTTCCCATGGCTGGCATGTTGTCTTTGTTTGGCACGTGTTTTGATGTTTCGGGTCTGGTTGTCAGTTTGTGTTTGGTTGTTTTTATTGCCAAGATAATTAAACGCAGTCATAATGCCGGTTCTTTTGTAAGAAAAAAAAATTATTCACTGTATATAGCCTTTTCTTGTACATAAACGAGCGCAGAAAATACCGCTCGCTATAGAAAAAAAAAATGCTTTCATCGTGTGACAGGTTCGTGTTCTGCTGTTAGACTTACGCAAGAGTAGTCTGGCGATCGATAAGCTGTGCCGCTGATGGTTCTGAAGTACTACATGTCGGTGTAATTTCTTTAAAAGTATAACTGAAGATCCCTCAGATTGCAAAAAAAAAAAAAAATCATCGTTTCACTATAAATGGTAATGCGTTTATTGCCTTTACCGAGTTTCCCAAGTGCCTTGAAATGTCAGGCTGTCCTCGCTGAGCAGGCATTAAGGAGGATTAGCGCCCTTTGACACAGTTTTTCACTTTTCTTTGCATACATGTGGGCTTATTGGTGGAGTCCGGACAAGCACAGTTGTTCTTCCATTGCAAAGCTTTGGAAATTGGGATAAATTTCAAATTTGTCTTTGGAGTGAAAAAAAAAAAAAAAGGGCACATTTTTTCAAAGTATACCCATTGAAATTGGCACCTGCAGCTCGCGAAAAAGCTTTTGCAAAATGGAGGGCCGTATTGGGCGCCACATTCTTCTCGCTATGGAAGGAACTTTCGCGTTTCCTCTCCCACTACAGGGGCTGCCATGGTCAGCGTTAAGTTGGTACGTGGTAATACCGCTATTTCAAGAATCGCCTACCGCTGACCAAATGCTATCTCAACTGCTCTTCTAATAGGGGAAATAAGGAGGGCAGCAGTCGGCTATTGCCGCATCTTGTCTCTTAAAAACTACCTAATAGACATTTTGCACTAGGCGTTAGAGTAAACTGATGAAGACAGTTGAGTTAGCTGTAACGTATCAGTGAGAAAAAAAAAACGCAGAAATCGGAAAGTTTTACCACTATGCCAAGGATGAGTATTTTTATCCGGAATTTCACATGAGGGATGCTTCATAGCGCAGTCATAGGACATATTTCATAAAGACGGCTCTAATATGTGCTTTGTGCGCTATGAAGCAGTTCGTTTTAAATCATGATACAACTTCGCGTAAACAAAGCCTTCCCGCCTGTTGAAAAATCGCTCTAAAGCAAATATAGAACAGAAGAAATTAGTAAACATGGGTAACTAATGCTCCTGTGTATATGGTTGCACTTCCGAGATACTGATAGGCAAAAGGTGATTGCCTAAGCAAAATTTTTACTGGTCAGGAGAAGGCGCCTAACCTCGGAATTTGTTTAGGCGATCTACTCTGTTTGGAAAAGAAGTTTTTTTGCAAACATTTGTGGCGTACTTTAATCCGGTGGCTGGTCTGCGCGAAGGGGAAGGGCACGAGGCGGCCCCCTTTTTCTCACTTGGTTGAACGCGCACCCCATCTGTCTATAACGCGAAGCTCTGTTGGGTGTTTGTCAGTGATGGCGCAAGTTCCGAAATATTTTTTGTTTATAAAGGGGCGGATGGGAGGGGCTAGAAGAGCTAGTTAATACCACACCTATCACCACATAGCAGTCAGATATTCTCAAGAAGTGTGTTTTCTGAACGAGAAGGCGTTTTTTGAAATGTTTTCTCGTGTATCGTAAGATCGCCCCATTGCAATCATATATATTCCTCCGCGCGATCACTTATTATTCAGGGCTCGTGACGTCAAGCCTGAACACATGGGGACTCAGTTGTGGCAGCAGGTTTCAAAAGTCAACTTAGAGGGGACATGCTAGGCGCCTGTGAATTGCGTGATACCAGTGAACGTTAAAGAACCCTGAGTGGTATAAATTTTCCAGAGCGTCCGAATACGACGTCACTTTAGGACCGTAAAAGCCCACATACCGCACCATAAAATTGTTATATCCGCCGACCTTTGCTCCACACATTTCATACATGGATTAAGAAATCAAGAGCCTAATGAGGGTTACAATGTTTCACAAGAAACATAGCACGCTGGGCTCCATGCCACCGATCTGGATAATAATATTATCGTTCTAGTTTCCGTGCGACCTTATCATGATAAGTTTATTTGGAAGGACTGTCCAGAGCTAGAAAGACTCAAGCGAATCATTTCATTTCATTTCATTTATTCATACTGTCAGCCCTGGGCGGGCTATTACAGGAGTGGATATCAAACTTGAAACAGAACAAGAACACATCAAACAAACACTGAGATCAACACTAAATTTCATACATAATTGTGTTTGCCACTTGAAAAAAAAAACAAAAACATTGTCATAGAAATCAAGCAGTACATAAAACATTATGCAGTTTATCTAAAAATTCGCTAAGTGATTGTGACGTGACAACGGAGTTTGGTAACATATTCCATTCCTTAATGGCTCTCGGGAAAAAACTAAATTTAAAGCAATCATTTCTGACAGGCGGCATTCGTTCTAGCGGAAGCAAAGCGTGAGCCAGGCTTTCTTTTCAGGCCTGAATTAAAGCCGGCAAAATTTATAGAAACGTTGATCCAATCAGTAATTAGCGACATAAAATCATCTGGGGAAATAAAACCTGTGCCGATCTTAGCCCTGTGTGAGGGAGGGAGAAGGTGGAGTCATCTGCTCTGTTGAAGCTCCATCCGGGAGAAATTAGCGGATATAATTGGTTTTTAAAGTATTGTAAATCGTATTTTCACTATACTCGTGGCTTGATTTGAGAAAGGCAGCCTGATTTCAATCTAAGTATTATTGCATTTTTCCACTTTGGCTTACATATAGCACTCGGCGCTGCCAGGGATTAAGTTTTCCTTACTGACTGTGCTGCGAAAACACTCCGTCGTTAAGCTCCGACTTGAAGTATTACATAGTGAAGTACAGCTCGCGCAGCAGCAGTTTCAAATATTTAATAAAAGGCACATTATTCAGTCCTTTTTGATGAAATATATAGGCTGTAGCCCTATCATCTTTACTTCTCCTGGTTGAAAGACACGAAAAAAAAAAAAAAAGGAAAGACCGCACTGACCGTTTTAGCCCTGCCGTTACTTTGTCATGGCTAAACAGCGTTTTGAGCCAACGTCATAACTAGGGAGGGGGGCTCTTAAGCTCTAATTTGAAGGCATAACACGATTGAGCCTTGGAGCGATCTCTAATTACGCTCATATTCATCAGCATGAAGTCGTAATATTACCGCGTGGCGCGATAGACTATACACGACATCCACATAAACTTCGCTCGTCCACAAGCCCTAAAAGCGAGCTTGGTGTGGGTAGTCGGTTTCGTCTCTGGCTGGTAACCCAAGGGCCTTGGGATCGAATTCCATCTCAAATCTAGAACGCTTGAACTATCCAAATGAAACAAAATTTTTCCGAAAGTTCAATCATTCGAGACATGCGGTAGCTTTATTATTCGTGCTACCATGTCATGTTTTACTCACTTGATTTAAACTTGTCTCGTCACAATTAAGGTGAGCAGTGATGACGTTACTCATTCACACATGGGCCCATGTGCCTGGGATAGTGTGCCACTGTCAGCCAAACAGCAATTTTCTGCTCATAGCTGACGTCGCCGGCGCTGGCTTTTCTTGGACGCGGAACCCTGAACGCGATGAGGTTATACCTTTCCACCAAGGCAACCATATCTCGCGGTGGTTATCCTGCGCTCAAAGTAGACAAGTGCAACAAAGAGGAGAAGGAGAAAAGGAGGGCGGAAGGCAGGGATGTTAACCAGAAATAATTCCGGTTGGCTACCCTGCACTGGGGAAGGAAAAGGGGGGGATTAAAGGTGGAGAGTGGAAGAGGAGTGGAGGTGAGAAAGTGCAGCCAAGTGCAAAATTGAAACTTCGCTGTGGCTTATGATATCTACCTCTGTTCAGTGTTTCTCCATAAGGGTGTTGCACACGTGAAACTATATTGAGGGCCGTGCTATGCCCTGCTTGTTGTAAATAGTATCACGGGCCGCATGACTTGCGCGCTCATATGGATCCCAGTGGACGTCCAGCAGTAGTCGCTATCAGGTAAAAATATATGAGCGATTCTTTCCACAACCACGATGAAACGAGCAGTGCTTTAAAGCACCGAATATTTCACCGCGCTAATTTGGTTCTTGTGAATGATTCGAGATGCTCTGGTGCGTAAGATGTGCCTCGCGCCGCTAAGACTAGTGAGAGAAACGGGAAAGCTCCAACATCTGCGGACGGCGGCTTCCGATTAAGGCAGTCCGGCGCCCGAATGCGTCCCGTGGGCGTATCCAGCGCTGGCGGGTTCTCAGTCTTGAGCCAGCAGGGAGGGAGGCTTGACTTTGCACGGCTAGTAGCTCTCTCGCATCACGGTCGCTTGGCTCGCCGCCGTAGGGTTAACGGCGCTTGTCGACAGGCGGGAAGTGAAATCACCGCTTTGCGTCGGCGGCTGAACATTCAAGCTGCTCGGCCGTGCTGATTAAAGGGCAATGGGGAAAAATAATACGAGCTAATATAGGCCCACAAATCTTACTTGCACAAATTAATTGCAATGCTCAATTTATACACCTATAATGGTAATGCTCTCTCAGATCATTTCTTTGCCGCCAGCTTTGCTTCAGCATTTGTTTGCCACAGTATTATTAAAGCGATGTATATACGAATTCCTATTAATTTACGAGGTCGAGGTTGTTGTGTTGAGCTCGGTTAGGCCTTCTTTTATTAAGTGGCAAGACATTATAACGACTGGCGAATTATTACGGCTATCAAGCTGTGCGGTGTTCAATATTTTTTGTGGTAATTTTTAGACGTTTGTTATTTCACAAATTTTGGCCGAACATACTCTCTGATGTTTTTCCCTCTATAAACCTGACCCCTTCAGGTTAAGTTTTTCGGTCCATGGAAAAAATGAACATACTAATTGCTATCTCTCCGCAGAACACTAACGTGATGCGCAAAAGGAGTATCAGGACCAGCACTCCGGATGCAAAGCGTGAGAAGCAGCTTTACCTTAGAATTATTTAGTTTTACACTCAGATAAATGAAGGGGAAATGAGGGTACTCGTTATGATACATGAAGGAAAGAAGCCAACAGTCGGCGAGGCTAAGGAAAGCATTGGGGATTGTACTTTATGTCTTTTTTTTTAACTTTTCCTTCGGTAATCACACAAATTAGTAATGTAATCTGTTTAGGGGAAAGATAAACACAAAGTAGAAGGAAAAACAACGTGCCGATGGTGCAGACCGAACCCACAACCTCCGAATATCGCGTCCGGTGCTCTTTCAACTGAGCCACATCGGCCGCTGTCCCACCGGTTCACTTTTTTGCCTGTATGTACATCTGTAGTTGAGTTTAAATCGTCGTGAGCTGAGCACGTGCCTTGTTCTTCGCCATCTTTCCGCGCAGCAAGTTGATTCGTTTGTCTTGATTGGGAGTAGAGTTATAAATATATATTTCTCTAAATATAGCAACACCAGTTGCTACTCAGTGCCTGTGTTGTATTCTCGATGTATCCTGTGTTAGCGCCTCCTCCTAACGCCTTTCTTTAATAAAAGTTTGTTAGTTTTTTCGTTTACGTAAATCTATCGTTGCTGTGGAGCCACTATAAATATTGTGACATATATGTCTTCCATTACTTTCACATACGGCTCGTCTACACCCTGATTTCGTAATACCGGTATGACTGCGGATGTTTCGTAAAGGGCTGGTTATATTCCGAGCATTTTTCTATCACCTGGTTGATGGTATGGGTATGATCGAGAGCAAAGTACCCTGTCTGAAAACCTGTTAAGATTGTCCTGTTTCTATTAGCGATTATCTTAGTAAACAGCTTGCATGAAACAGACAGTAAGCTGAGTGGCCTGTAATTTTCCAAGTCCTTAGCGTCCCCTTTCTTATCAATTGAGACAGCGTCATTGTTCTTCCATGACGGCGGTACCATCGATGACACCAGTCATTGCGTATACAGCGTGGACAGTGTTTCTAGCACAATATCCCCCCGTCTTTCAACAAATCTGCAGTTACCTGATCATCGCCGGCTGCTTACCCCCTTTTCATAGTTTCTGAAGCTTTCTCAATATAACAGTTATCCAAGTCTATGCACCGACCACTACTGCTGAAGAAGCTGACGTTGAGAGATTTTATGCGGACCTACAATGCCTTTTAGACCGCACCCCATCATCAGACGTCGTTTTTCTCATAGGAGACTGGAATGCTAAGGTCGGGAGTGAAGAAATATCCGGAATTATAGGCAAGTTCGGTTTTGGAGAGCCAAATGAAGTTGGGCGGAGGCTAGTAGAGTTTTGTCAAGAAAACAACCTGACCATAGCGAATACTCATTTTCAACAGCACAAGAGGCGCCTGTACACATGGACTTCACCGGACGGTCTGTACAGGAATCAGATCGATTATAATCTTTGCCGGCAGAGATGAAGCGCTATACAAGCAGTAAAAACAAGGCCTGGGACCGATTGTGGCACCGATCATCAGCTTCTTGTTGCCAAAATTAAGCTTCGATTGAGGAAAACGCAGAAAACTAGAAGGCCTTTCAGGTATGATCTGGATCAAATTCCATTAGAATATGCTGTGGAAGTGAGAAATCGATTTCAAGAATTAGATCTAGAAGACAGAGAGCCCGAAGAGATGTGGACTGATGTTCGTGATATAATACAAGAAGTTGCTACTGAGGTAGTTTCAAAGCAAACGAAATGCAAGAAAGCAAACTGGTTATCGGAAGAGGCTTTGCAAATAGCTGAGGAAAGGAGGATCGCAAAAGTTATGGGGGAAAGAGAAAGATACAAGGTTCTCAATGCGGATTTTCAGAAAATAGCAAGGAGAGATAAGAATGCCTTCCTGAACATACAGTGCCAAGCAGTTGAGGACAACAGCCAATTAAGGAACACAAGAGTTCTGTATAATACAATCAAAGATATCAAAGAAAAGCTTCTGTGCTAAGCTGGGCGTGATAAAGTACAAACGAGGCAAGGACCTCACTGAAGCCTCAGAGATAAAGAAGAGGTGGCAGGAATACACAGAAGAACTGTACAAGAAGGACCCGAATGTGCAAACCCAACATAAGACGGTTGTGATTACTGATCTCGAGCCGGGCATCCTGAAGAGTGAAGTTGAATGGGCCTTAGCCAGCCTTGCTAGGAACAAAGCTAGCGGAATAAATGGTATTCCAGCTGAGTTGCTTCAAAACCTCAACCATGACGCTGTTAACATTCTGCATCCATTATGTCAGAAGATTTGGACAACCCTGCAGTGGCCACAGGATTGGAGGAGGTCAGTTTACGTCCCCATTCCACAGAAAGGCAGTGCCAAAGATTGTTCCAACTACCGCACGATCGCGCTTATTTCGCATGCTGCCAAGGTGATGTTGAAAATCCTCCAAGGTAGGCTGCAGCAGTATGTGGATCGGGAGCTTCCGGACGTGCAAGCTGGGTTTCGCAAGGGCAGAGGAACTAGAGACCAAATTGCCAACCTTCGCTGGATCATGGAAAAAGCAAGAGAGTTCCAGAAACCTATCTACGTCTGCTTTATTAATTATGCGAAAGCGTTTGACTGAGTAGATCACAGCAGATGTGGCAAGCTCTCCAAGAGATGGGAGTTCCAATTCACCTCATCTGTCTCCTCAGGAACCTGTATGAAGGACAAGAGGCCACAGTCAGAACTGGGCATGGCCTTACTGATTGGTTTCCGATTGAGAAAGGAGTGAGGCAAGGCTGCATACTGTCGCCCTGCCTATTTAACCTATATGCAGAGTGCATCATGAGGAAGGCCGGTCTGGACGAGTCTTCAGCTGGAGTGAAGATTGCTGGGAAGGGTATAAACAACCTTAGATGTGCGGATGATACCACTTTAATGGCAGAAAGTAAAGTGGAACTCAAGAGACTTCTGATGCGCGTACACGAAGAGCGTGAGAAGTTTGGGCTTAAACTGTCAAAGATCATGGTGTCTTGCCCTATCACGTCCTGGAGCATCAAGGGACAAGAAGTGGTAGCTGTGACAGATTTTCTCTTCTTGGGCTCCAAGATTACCTCGGAAGAAGACTGCAGCCATGAAATTAGGAGACGCCTGCTGCTTCTGGGAAAGAGAGCAATGGTTAGCCTTGACCGCCTAGTAAAGAGCAGAGACATTAGTCTGCCAACCAAGATCCGTATAACTCGTGCTATGGTCTTTCCAGTTGTGATGTATGGATGCGAGAGTTGGACTGTGAAAACGGCTGACAGCCGAAGAATTGACGCGTTTGAATTTGGTGCTGGCGAAGACTCTTGAGAGTTCCTTGGACTTCCAGTAGATCAAATCAGTCAATATTGTCGACCATAAACCCTGACTGCTCATTGGAGAGTCAAATTCTAAATTCAAAGCTCAGCTACTTTGGTCATCTGATGAGAAGAGAGGAGTCGCTGGAAAAAGATTTGATGTTGGGAAAGGTTGAGGGTCGCCGGAGAAGGAATAGGCAGCGAACGCGATGGTTAGATGGCATCCTCGAGACAGTGCAGATGAAGTTATGTGATGTTAGGAAGATAGTGAGAGACCGGAAAGCGCGGCGTCACATGGTCCGTAGGGTCACGAAGAGTCGGACACGACTGAACGACTGAACTGAACTGAACTGAAGCTTTCTTAGCCTCGAATTCTGTGGTTGGCGGAACGTCTGACTGTTTTTCCCTGCTGCCTATCCAGTTATTGTCTGGAGTACTTCGGCTACCATATAGATGAGTATAGGACTCCTATCCTGTACTCATGGCTATTCTGTCTATATTCTTGATTTCATTGCCCGCCTTGTTAGCGCATACAACTGATTTCTGCATATGGTCAATTTACTGTTCGCCGCTTTAAGGCTGGCTCGTTATTTAGAGCGTGCTCAATTCTCCCCCTGTTATACTTCCTCATGCCGGCCACCCTTATGTAGTCAGTCATAGTCATGGTAAGTTGTGGTCAGTTATATTCAGTCATGCTCATGGATGAAGTGTCTGGCTTCTTAACAGGTGAGTATAGATGGCTGCACTCCATACCAAAACATATCTGTAGACGTCAGGCGTTGTCATAGTAACCGTGGTGGCACCACTGCTTGCCCAGGAGAGAAATGGTTTCTAATGCCGCACTTAAAGGGTTTCTGCAACACTTGTCCAATATGCTTTAGTTGAATTAAATATTGACGCAAATACCTAAACAAACCGAATTACAGGAATCGGATGCACTAGAACGGGAGTTATTGAGGAATGAATTTTGAAAATACAAGTAAGCCAACAAATGCCCTCAACTCAATTTTCCCGGTGCTTCGTTTTCCCATTTCACTCATAAAATGCGACACCCTTCGGGTACAGTCGAAACCGCTTACATGAGCTCCTCACTACAACGTCGCGAGAGATCGCTGCTCATGGTTTCCTCAACGCTGTAACACGTTTTTGCTAAAGTTGACGACCTCGAGCTCTTCTATGGCTAAGACCGTGTGGATGCCTTGCAGAATTAGAATGAGAACAACGAGACCGAGAGCTGGCAGGGAAGGACACATTCTATTGTTACCATGCACCCCAACTATTGTGATTTCCATGTGAGCCCGCTCCTTGGCTACAGTGACTATACTTTGACCGCCTCTTTATTTCCAACCATATTCAACGAAGAGCGAGTGGCGAAGTCGTTCAATTCCTCCCTTGCTAACTTTGGCAGCATAGCTACAGGCTTGCTTTGCTGTGCTCTTGTGTAAAGCAAGCATGTTGGATTCATTACCGTATTATAGGATACAACAACGCGACATATTTTCCCAATGACACAGTTTGCAGTGCATTTGTTATTTTCGAAAGCCCCAAACGGTTTCCAGTTGTGAAGTCATATCGGCTGCGAAGGATCATCATTATGTGCCGGCACCATCAGTACCATAATTATAGCTCTGGAGCAAATCAAAATATTAGATACCGAAATATACGTGTTACGACCAGTGATAATAGCATCGCTATAACTCCGCAGTTGCAGCAAACAAGCAAAACCACGCACTGAAATCGTGTTGCAGGGCCTCATGTGCCCCCTTCCCCAGGAATATTTTTTACGTCGATTTCCGCAACCTCTTCGGGCACAACATTAGGAAATATTTGCGAGGTTATGGCTGTAGTACAACTGCACAAAATCATATGCGTTTAATGGGAGCATTTACCTAACAATACTACAAAGACCTTTCTATTCACATTTATTGCTTTAGTACTTTTATCGTACTGGCTGGTATTCAATATTGCTTCCCCTATACACATAGGTCTACTCTCTTTTTGTATAATTTACGACACGAAGAAGGTTGCCAATGTCTCTTAGTACCTTTAGTGCCTCTCATGTTTAAATCAAGCTGCACTGCTCTTTCATTGACGACAGAATACGCAGGTGTGCGTGCAACGTACAAAAACAATATTCATCACCCACACGCAAACGAGATGCGTATCATACCAGATAAACCGATATTCCGTCCCGCTTCTTAGTTGTGCAAACTTTGCAGTTTAGAATTGAAGCGCCTGCGCTATAACAGTTGAAGATTTCCCCATCTTTGCGAATATGGTGCATTTTGAACTAGAAGCAAGACAAAGGTCTCCAATATACTCAAGGAACTTAAACTGAAAGCATGGTTTAATTAATTTTATCAGATTTATTGCACATCGTAGGCGTCATCCTGTGCAGCGAGAGGAGGGGTTCTTATGAAGCATGCTTGTATTAGGCATGTATGTTTCTGTCCAGCGTTTTGAAAGTGTTTATTTTTCGGTGGTTATTGCACTTCATTGTAGCATGTAATGGCATATGAGAAGCTTTTTTCACAGAAAATAAACTTGACAAAAATTGAAATTCATCGCGGACATACCGGACGACTTGTGAGTTGCGTTATCAGGTGACGAACCACCAATTAGCGCCGTCTCCGTTAAGAAGTGCGCTGCCCTAGTCAAACGCTGATTGCTTGAGTTAAGCCATTCGTTATGCGAGAAGCTAACGTCTACAACGAAGCCCATTATTGTCTTGTCTTTCTTGTCTCTGTATCGCCAAAGTCTTCATAACGCACAGGTACGAGAGATAACCTGCGCACAAGATACGGTTTTGCGGACGTGGTTGTCTGTGTTTGGCGGCGAAGCGCGTGCTATAGTTTCCGCTACGACTTGATGCCAGGCTCGCCATTCGGTTGCGTAAAGACCGTTCTCACCGATGCGTGATGGGGAATTTAGTTTTCTTTGGCGTACGCGTTAGAGCGTCCATGACACGGGGAATAAAGCGGTGACTGTGTTCAACGGAGTGTGATGAGGCCAGTGTGTGTCGCCATCAAGACACCCCGATGCAGGCCGCCAAACTTGAGCTAAGGCGAGGAGAAAGGCAAACATAGTGAAAAGGAAAAGAGTAAACAAACTGAGTGGGCACGTCAAGAGCGTTTACAAAGCACGGCTGAAGAAGAAGGAATCAGAACTGAATGCACTAAAGAAAAAAAAGCTGTGATTACGATACCAAGACAGTTCAAAGATACCTAACGTTAAGATTGAACTGGACGCCAATGACGGATATTAATCCGAACAGCCTCCGGCGTATTTCTGGATTCCTTCGAAAAGTACTAACTTTTGGTGTTTTACAGTACGTTTCGCAGGATGACGTACGTTAAGATGGGAAGTTTTCAATCCTACCACTTCTAGTGCCGAGAAAGAGAGTCACTCAGAAAAGTAGACCCGATAAACTTTTTTATGTGTGAAAACAAAAAGGACGAGGTAAATCTAAACAGCTTTGCAGGACTTGGACTCTAGACGCCAGAGCAAATGAGCTGGTCTGTACACAGTCAGAAGTATATTTGTCTTCGGTTTCGTATGACGCTGGTGCAGTGTCTTTAGCGTATCACTACTGATCGTAATTACTTTTCTCTCATTTGCTGCACTAGGAGCGACATTCGCTTCACGACCGCAGCCCGTTACTTTTTCTGAAATAAGAAAAGCGATATTCTTTGATTACTGCTATGAACTTCGATGAAGTCCTCATTTGGCAGCGCCCTCTCTCTTCTCTTACATACGTACTATCAGTGTACCTGCCTTAGTCGGTGGTACTGCCACGACTGTTTTAACATAAATCTATTCACTACAGTACAGTTAGGCAATAAAGGCTTAAAATATGCTTCTGGCCTAAACGCGAGCAAAAGCCGCGCAGAGAATTCGCCCCGCACTTTCCATGCCGCACTGTGATATGATGCCACATA
Source organism: Amblyomma maculatum (assembly GCF_055883805.1). Lineage (NCBI taxonomy): Eukaryota > Metazoa > Arthropoda > Arachnida > Ixodida > Ixodidae > Amblyomma > Amblyomma maculatum. The sequence goes on from NC_139347.1 coordinate 132,118,586, forward strand.
AAATCAGGATTATATAAGCTTTCGAATTGAGAGCATACTCGAAAGGACTGAATTAGCTGGAATGTAGCGGCTGCAAATAGAAAAAAAAAAAAGTAAGCTTAGTCGTACATGCATTTTTCATCCCTGCAGCCTGCAGCAAAAATGGCAAGACCAAAAATTGTTGCTGTTTCGTTTTCATTTCAAAACAACTGTTCTTTCAGTGACACAATATCTGCGGCACACCTCTCACGTTTTTCGAAGCGACATTTTGCGGCGTTGGAGACGCCGTACAACACGCTAACAACATGAGGTCAGCTACGTTGAATGTAAAATCAGATGGCTTTCTCACTGACCACCAATTCACTGTCCTACTCAAGCTGAAGATAATCTAGCTCTACAAACTTCCAAATATTGTAGGCATATGCAAATGTAGCGCTCCCTGCTACATTCACCTTCTCTTAGAGTCGACTGTATTGCCCATTATGACGACGAACGACCTATTCTTCACATTCATGCTTTGTTTTTCTTTCTTTTTTTTTCGAACAAAACAGGCGACGTGAATGCCGGGCCCGCTGACCAGATGTTTTTAATGTTAAATCCGCGTTTATTAATTTGTTCGTGATCCTCTCTAGACATCGTTGCTTCTACCTGCTGCGGGCTAATATTGCGTTTGTGTGTTATTGAAAGGCCGTGTTTCGACCTTTCGATTGTCCCTGTGGTTATCTCTATCGCGCGTGGTGCTCTACTGTGCGCAATTATACCACTCACCCTTTTTAACCTTAGAACAGCTCCTTTATCTGGCAATGTGGTATCTATTCCAAACCTCAAATATATATTCTACACAGATAACCTCTCATATTTGTTGCGCCCGTGGGTCTCCTCGGGCTGTGAAGGACATCTCAAAGTAAGACATGGATGTAGTGGCCAGTCATCTTGGCACAGCGGGCCTATGCTCCGCACGTGTCAAATACTACTTTTTGCACAAATCTGCTATCAACGCCCCCCCCCCCCCCCCTTAACGCGAATCTTAGCGCTCTCATCAAACTTCACATATTACTTGACAAAAAACTGGCTGAAATCAGGAGACTGGACCTACGGAAGACGCGAGCGCGCGCACGCACACACGCACGCACACGCACACGCACACGGACATGCACATACACATAGATACACACGCGGGCGCGCAAGCGCACCCCCCCCTCCTTCCCACACACACAGACGCACAGACGCAGCACGCAACTCATCAGTTTACGCAATTCATCCGCCGCATCGTCAATGACGATGGGCTTGTCGAGGTAGTCACGTCAGGCAGGTAATCCTAGCATGAACCCATCGCAAGATTCTTTTTACTGTCCCGTATTTTAATTTAACCAGTCGCCAAAGACATCATAATTAAGTTGCGCTCCTTTTATTGCACAAGACTGCCCTTAATGTTCCAGTGCATAGGCCCCCTGAGCGCTTGTGCTATACGTGGCTGCTCTTGCCACTGGGGCACCTGCTGCAACAACAAGATCAACAAATTGCTCTTATTTCAAGCACAAAGCATGCGTACTGATACTTACAAAAGCTGTACTCAATCCTGTAGGACGCCTTATTATTACCCTCCATGTCTAGCTCCTAGATAATATTCGAATTGCCTTATTGGAAAATACGTTTCAGTCGGTACCAGCATAGGCAAGTATTGTTGATGCATTACCAACCCATTTCATCCCATCGATTCGTCCATCGTCTACACAGACGCATCGAACCCTGATTGGAGCCGCTGTTTTGTCTTTTCCCAATGGGAAACAGGCTATGACACACACACTCGAGAATCTTTACACACTTCTTCCTCCTACAGCAGCCCTAGACGTGTTCTCAATCGTGATTAGTATCCAGGGCTTCTTAAAATCAACATAACTCAACAAGATATATCATATACACCCATTAAATATAGGCTAACCATTTCATACATATGGACAATATGGGCAGTCAATAATAATATCTCAAACGTCATTTGTTTTAAAATTGACCATGGTCAGTGACCAGTGAATCGATCAACAAATAATAATATCTGCAACAAGCTCTTCAATAACACCTCAGCTAGACTGCCCGCTTGAGCACACATTCTTTTTCGACTGAATGCCAGTTTTACAGCCAAAAAGCAGACTTTCACCAAATGACATGGGCTAGCCAAGAAAACAAAGCCACACACGAGTGAACGTGGGCCGATTGGGAGGAAGCCTTATAGGGTTCAACGCGGAACAAAGGTCATTATTTGAAAGAAAGAGAAAGTGGCTTCAGTCAACGGCTGACCGAACTGAAGCTCCAACTAACCCCGCACCGAAAACACTAGCTCATTTTTCCCAAACAAATATTTCCTACTACTACCCCTATGCAACCGCTAAACTACGCCAGGTTTACTCAGAACTGCAAGGGTACGAAAAGTTTCTGTACTGTTGTCACAGGGAAGATTTAGCATGGGGGTTCAAGGGCGAGACGATGCAACACCTGTTTACGTGGGATTCCAGCGTGACCAGGAGTCGACGAGAAAGTTGAAGAAACAACCCACATCACCTGCCGCCACAGAGTGTTTTACTCTGAACTATAGAGGGAAAGCTGGGGGCATTGCATTTCAGCCAACATGGGCGCACTGAAAATTATGGACCGGTGTGCTACTTGGTGCGGGGCAGTCGCATTTTTCAGGAATGCAGAGTGGCTTTACAAATATATGTCCTCTTCATCATTACCATCATCTCAACGTGCCAACGTAGAGTGCAAAAACCAGAGTAACGAAGGCGCGAAAGGAGACAGCATCATTTAAAAGGTGTCTGTTTTCTGAAATGTCACTAAAACATGTTAAATTATTCACCAACCATGTATATTTTTGAAAACATTTTCTTCTTTTAAAGTGCGCCTATTAGATTTGAAATATTGGTTTCCATGCTGCTCAATACTTAGGCAATAGGAGAGAGAACCCCGATCGCTTATTTTGGAAAAATGTTATAATTACTGCTGTTCCGTTCGGTTTTTGCAATACTGTCTGTACGTGTGCGATTGAGGAATAAGTTCAAGAAGGTCACTTTCTTTTACAAACTATCGAATATTTATATATAGTAGTCTAAATTGCAATGTCAGTGCACGTTAAAGAACCCCAGGTGGTCGATATTTCCGGAGTCCTCCACTACGGCGCCTCTCATAGCCTGAGTCGCTTTGGGACGTTAAACCCCGCAAAACCAAACCAAACCAATAAAAAAATAAAAAATAAAACGCCACGATACGATAGTTATAAAAGACGACTAGGTAAATGACAAGAGCAAGACCCGACAATGAACAGAACACTGCGATGAAATGAAGACTATAAAGATGACAAAGAAAGTATTCCAGTTATAATAAGTACGAAATGGGTTACATAGAAAACACATCGTAAAGATACTAAGTCAGATCAAGATTGACAGTGGCGAAAACAATGTTCGAATAAACAACAGTCTGTGGCAAGAAAAAAGAATTCTCACGGCTTTCTTGTTAGTTGAGGCGGCGAAGGTTGGGTTTTTCGGTAGCGGCGGCCGAACGTATGAGGAGAACGATTTGTTGGTCGCGGGCTCGATCGGTGAAACACAAGACTCTTTCCCGGAGCGGCCGCGAGAGGGGCTCGGAAGACTGAACTTCCTAGAGCGCACTGCCGCGGCGTGCTGCGGTCTGTCATTTTATACTCTCGGCTGGCTGCGCAGTGCCCGCGTCAATGACGCGCGCTCGCTGCCTTGAACTACACGTCGAAGCCTGTTCAGAGGAGCGGGGAGATACCGTGAGTTCCGCTCTATACGTGAAGCAGGAGTTCCCGTAACTTCCGCTGTATAGGTGAGGCAGCGTGCGACAAATATATAGTCGAGATATTGAATTTTGGGGCATTTGTTTGTAGAAGAATATTTATTTTTGAATTATTTTTGCTCAAACGTTGTAGTTCTTCATACGGTAGGCATCCGCCCCATGATCCTTTGGGCGCCCATGGTGGCTGAAATGGTTGTCAGGAAGCGCCATGCATTATATTATAAATTGCGGCACAGTTTTTCCTTTAGATAAGAGTAGGCGGCATGTGGTAGTTTTCTCGTTTATCATCAAATTTGTTAGATTTATTATTTCATATAAACATAAAAATTCCCGATGTTCTTCTTGGCGTCAGCGGCCGTTGTCTCCGTTTTCATGCCTGATCGTGTGGTCAATGGCAAGTGAAATCTAAGGTTGTTATCATTCTTCGGTTATATTAAAAAGGATTGTTTTAATACCTTATATGTAAAAAAAAAAACAGCTGATCTGCATTTTTTTTTAATCTTTCACGGCTCCTTTATCATGTATGAAGATAATCTTAGCGTTCTTCCTAGACTGAAGTACGCTGGAAGTCATAAGAAATTTACGTTTGTAGGGTGACCAGCTTTCTAACGCTACCACTGTTCTTAACGCATTTTCAATTGAAGTTCAGTTGCAGATGACAGTCAAGTGAACAAATTGCCCGGCCGATTTGAATTCGGAGGTGTTTTGATGAATTTCATTTGCATTTTTTATAAGAACTCAGCCTCTTTTCTGCTCAAACGTTTACAGTGCGTCTGAGGTATACGCTCTATTTCTAAGTTTTCTGCAGCCCTTTATCATTTCTTTAACGTCATCTCTATAATTTTCGTTTACACAGCTCTCTGCACAGTTTGCAGCTTGCGCTCATGAAATACGGTGCAATTCTTTTGCAAATGGAGAAAAGCGTTAATTAACAATATCCAGGTGATAGGGCGCACTCACATTAACATTCTTAGCGTGGAAGCAATGCGCACCGCTCTGCGAGATAATTTTTACTGTTGCGGCTGAAATTTCATATCTTCATTTGATGGTTCAGCTTTCAATCATGGGTATACAAGCAATAATATGATGCAGCTGATGCATGGTTTAGTGCGTAAATCTTGTTATGCACGTGCCGCTTTCTGCTTCTACTAGTCATCGCATTCTAATGTAATTAAAAGGTCCGCTCTGGAGAAAGGCCGCCGTTGTCAGCGTTATGAGCGACGAATCACGGTCACGACTTTGGATGGTTGATAGGAGGAATGGCCGGACACATAATAGTGGGCGCGATTGTGCGATACCTCGATACCACATGGCATGGCAGGAGCTGCCTACTCGGTCGCCTCGTTTGAGATGGGTGGATGAGATCAGAGTAGAACCCTGCAATACCCTCGCGGAATAAGTAATATACGCTCCTTTTGAATCAGAAAGGCATGCTAAAATGGATAAGCGCATATACATGGGCGCAAACTTGACAAGCATATGAAACGAGGAAGCAGAACATGATCCCACAAATTTTCATCATTTCAGAACCTCCAGCTGTAGCAATTTTTTATCCAATTGAATGTCCATAATGCTTTGATTAATGCAGGGCTGAAGAGATATCCATGTCGGATGATGTTTCAGATGTCTACATGTCTTACGACGTTTATGCTAATGGACGTCTACTTGGTAACATAAAATAAAATTAAGAGCTTATAGCTTATAGAAGGAGAAAAATTGATACACATGAACGAGTGTCCGCAAGAGGATCCGCATATAGTGCCGTTAAAGCTACCACACGATGGCCTAAAAGGCAAAGCTTAAGAGCGCCGCCGATTTCAGCCTTTGCTTTTGGTTTCATCGTTGAGAATTTGCTTTTGAAACCTCAATCCGCTAGCTAGTGCATTCAAGGGCGTTTAAAATTTCCGAAGTAAACACAAAGAAACTTTCTTGATAATGCATTAGGTGTAGTCGAATATTATGAAACATTTTAAAGTAATATGCCTTGAGTCAGTGGTTAACTAATAGCTTTCCACATGCACATAAGCAAAGGAGATGAATGTCTGGCTAAGAAAACCGGTTCTTGAAAGATTGACTGCGTTCAAAAAAGAGCGAGTTTCTTAACGAGAGTTGGTTAACAGCCTATGATTACAGTTATTGTGCAAATGAACCCTACAGGGATGTATCAGAGCTCCGTCATCACGTTTAATCTACCTGCTCACATGTTGTCTCGGATACAGCTTAACCTGCTCATTCATTATGGCAGCACGGAAGGAGCGTTTGTTTCTTTGCGGCCCTTGCAATTTCGGAAGCCATTTGTTTTGGGCTATGCTTATATTTGCAGTTTTAGGGTTAATAAATCAGAACCAGGGAACGTAGACTATGGCAATATTCCGCGCAAGCACTCTCCCTCTTCTCTAAGCAAGCTGAAATTACCTGCCAAGTGGGGGAGGGGGGGGGGGGGGCGGGGTGCTTAACGAAGACGCAAAATGAAAATCACCACTGATGGGCTGGATCCCCGGCGAGGAAAATACGTGGCTCCTCGCCTGTCGCCAGATTTTTTTATACCTCGAACTGGGATGGTGAAACCGTACCGTGTAGCAAGCAGCAACACGCTGTCGACACGTCACTGCAATGCCTATAGACTTTAGCAACACATGACTACGACAATGAAGTGACACTGGCGAGTACGTGCTGTTCTCTAACAAGATCATGACTCAGCTCATAGTCTATTATCATCCCCCAATCATCGTTGGTAAGTTTGAGAGCGACGGAATTTTACTGGCGTCCCCGGGTGAGCGTCTATCCACAGCAACTGCAGTGAATGATGCTACCGTTGCACAACGAAGAAAAGTGAAGGATTTAATTCCACGTCCGCGTCGACAAGCGGAAATCGTGTGTAAGAAACATAAGAAAAGAAAAAGAAACATAAGACAAGTAGAACCGCATCATAGCAACCTCTGATATAGTAAAAACGCAGACACAGTAAAGTGAAATTAAAGTCCCAGTTCGGCCTTCCACGCAGGATTGTACACTTTTTCCTATTTATAGTAAAGACATTTTTGATAACAATCGGTTGTACTAATGCGCACCTGGCCCCGGCGACGTGCTTACCACGAACTGACATCGCCGCGCGCTCGCTACCTAGAATCGTGAGGTAAATGTTTCTTAAAAAAAACAAAAATCAATAACAACACCACTGAGTGTTTTCCTTTATGGCTTTACCACTGGGCTCAGCGGCTCCGGGAACAAGCAAACTTTACGTAGGCTTTGACTCCCTGAGGGAAAGCATGCGGTGGGTAGGAAAAAAAACGTTTTCGAGGCATTTTGGGCCACTAAAATGCGCTGAAGCGAAATCCTTTGCTTGAAACGCCGCAGATTCCTGATTTATTTTTGTCTGTTCCTGTATGCTGTGTATTTCGGCGTTCGTGAAAGCGCCAAATGAAAGAGCGTAGCACGGATGCCTGGATCCGATGGCCGGCGGGGTCAACTTCGTATATGCGTGAATCGGCTGGTGATGTGACCGGTCATGACCGGAAGTAAAGTCATGATGGCGTCAGTTTCGGTTAATTGACGTTACCGTGCTTGACGTCACGATGACGCCACATGCGGTCATGGCGCGATGTCATGACCGCGAGATTGTGATGTCAGCAGGTGACGTTGTCACAATCAATGGAATGTCGTGAAGACGTGTGCCACTTCTCGAGGGCGGACACTCATGAGACAATAAAGGCTTTCACCGTAAAAAAGTACAGCTGGCTGTGAATGTAGAAAAAAGGTGGCGGGTTCCGTTCGGGTTGTGAAAGGAGTGCTGCGAGAAATAAGGAACGAATGAAACGGCTGAACATTCGCAGCACTGTGCAATGCAAAGCGCAAGGTAGCAAAGGCAAGAGGTGGAGGCTTGGCATTTTGGTTTTGATGCGCTCCACTTAACGCACATTTCTCATTGATTGCTTCTTAAATGATAGAAATAGTGGAAGATATAAATTGCGTCAACGGAGAAGTTGGACGAGTTTGTAGGTATTCATGCTAAAACGAGCGCGAAAGAACAAACACGGAAGAGAAGACAGCACGACACAAGCGCTTGTGTCGTGCTGTTTTCTCTGCCGTGCTTATTCTTTCGCGCTCGGTTTAGCAAGGCTAGTGGAAGACGACGTCATGTTCATTGAATTGGTTTTCACATGGAATCAAACTCAATTGTATTCTTAGACATTTTACGTTCATGCTCAGGAGCTGCTGCACAAGATGTTGACAAAACAAATCACATAACTAAAACGAACTGCACAAAAAGACAGTGAGAGGGCTTTATATGCTATTTTAGTGTGTGTGGTTTTTCATCAAGCACCAAGACGTTGTTAGTAGGTAGCCATCTAATTATAGTCAGCATCTTCAGGGCCACAGCACCACCAACAGCTAATATAATAGAGTTGTGCACGTCCGAGTGCTACAAATGCGGTCTACTGCATCTGTGTCATACGTTGTCTCAGGACCCCCTCTGTCCCCACCCAAGAAACTAACCTTATCATATTAAATATGTAGGCGCCCCTTTTAATTAAATATGTATCATTGGTATGGAGCTTGAACTACGCAATCGAAATCAGGAAACTTGAAGCTGCGTTGAGGCAACCAGATCGCTTCATCTGTCGGGACATAGACCGCAGTTTTAAGGCGTAGCATTAAGGGTCCCGTGTCGCTAAAAGCAGGTATCGGCGTTTTGTTTGCAATGCGATAACCAGAAGAAAGTGAAGAGACAATAAATGTTTTGCGGAATCTCACGGCGCCGTAAACGGTTCCTTCGCAGTGCGAGGCGAGCACGCAACCACTCCGCCACAGAGCCGCATTGCTTCTCTCCAAATAAAGGTGGACCTAATGTATGCGTTGCCTTATGACTGTCAGCTAACGTTTAGTTGTGTCATGAGAAAGAAACTAATTACGTAAGTAATAGTTAAGCGAGAAGCAAATAACATTTCTGTTTTGCTTGCCTGCGATGCGGCGCTCACAGGAAAATTCAGTCAAGCGTACGGAGCTGCCGCAACAGATAGCGCGAGCCCCCGCCCGTTTCAAAGCCTTATACACCCATCCATTTTCATCAGAGCATTGGGGTTTAAGGACAGCGGAGAGAAAACAGACTACAGACGTAAAGCGCAAGGAAAAAGGAAAACGAAGGTTATCTGATTGGTGTTTAAAACCAAGGCAGGAGTGAAATTTCATCCTAAACTAGATACAAAAATACAAAATACAGTAATTGATGCGACTAGATGACGTTAGCCGCCGTCGTTCATCCATATTTCGTATGTAAGCAAACCAAGTAGATGGACGCGCTTCTGAAATACTCTGGAACGTGTCTGCGAACACTGTTGCGTTGAACTCTTAAAGGCCCACTGTCCACCCTCCGGTCGAAAATATCTTCTTCCCCGGTGACTGTGAGACTTCGCCCCTAGAACGCAAGGCCGCAAAATGTTTTTGAAAAGAGTAACTAATAACGCAGTTACAGCCACCGCAATCACCCGATTCTGTCATGCTTCTCTCCTTCCGTTCCCTCGCAGAGGTTTTTCACTCTCCTGCCCGAGGTCGTCTAGCCTCCGCAAGACAAATTCCCCTTCCTCCTCCGCGTTTGGCGGGAGGGGGGGCATGGCACTCAGCGAGCGCGAAAAAAAAAAAAAAAACGGCCGAGGGATCGCGCGCCGCTGGATTCAGTCTGGCCGTGGCGAGGGAAAAGCGCGCAGCGAGCGGTAGACACCCATCCTTCTCCCGTCAGTCAGTGAGACGGACTAATGGACGTCGTTCGCGGTACGTACGTCATTACTGTGGCCCGTCGGGCCAGCGCAGGAAACGGGGAAGCTGGCTTCCCGAAGGAGAGCATGAGTGAGCTTTGAATTGTATTTTCGGTGCTTTGCGGCGCGCGTGTCACTGTAGCATTTTGCACAGACTATCTCCGGTACCTGATCGAAACACTGGGCTCCTTTGCTTAAAAGGGCCTTCTCTGGACAGTGGCCCTTTAAAGGTAACCCCCCCCCCCCCCCACACACACACACACTTCTTTGTATTTTATTCGGGCAATTTAACACCTCTCACAAATTTGGTTCCACTGATTCCGGAAAGCTTTGCAATGCATTACTTGTTCTAAGTGGCGCATCTCACGAAAAACGTACCTAACGTTGGCCCTGAAAGCCCCATTAAGAAGCTATCGTCCACTACACATTTCACCTATATACTCACGGTACATTTTTAAACTATATAGTTTATTTTTTCCTCGAACAACATATGATTGCAAATCGTTTTCTGGCAGCACCCAGGAACTTCCACTAGTAAAACTTCCTTGACCCCAATAAAAAAGTTTGTGTATTGTATAAATGTGTGCATGCTTGCTGTTGCGCGTGCATGCTGCATTTTTTTGTCAATGTCTTGTGTTTAGGCGAGCACTTTGTAGGTGACTGGCGCCCTAAACTCTGCGTCCTGTTTGTGCCGACTCCTCGATATAGCCGAGAAATGGCTGCAGTATGTGCAAATAAATGCATAACGTCTCATCGTCGGAGGTTTCTTTTGCGTTTATCACGATCAATGTGCCGCTTTAGTCGACTCTGCCTAACATATACCTTCGCTTCTCAAGCCATAGCCGCCGCACACGGGAGAAAGTGTAAAATGTTTAGTACTCGGCTCACCGTTCGATTTTCATCAAAGCTCTCTTATATAAATATCACTTCGTTATCCAAATAACGTTCGTAAAAATATTATCCTCTGGAGTATTCGAAAGAAAGGAAAGGGCTGCGGCAAGAAAACACCTTGTGTGCGCTCTTTCTTCCAGTGTAGGATGGACCAGCGGGCTGACTGACTGAATAGCGATATTAGAGAGGTATAGCTTGCCAGAGACGAACTAACGCAGACGTATACCGATTTACCCTACCCCTCCCACGAATGCGCAGTGGCCGCGATTGCACTCACCCTTGTCAATGAAAGTGTGCAGGATGAGTCCGGCAAACCGGTATACGTCTACGTCAGTATGTCTCCAGCAACCTAAATCTCTCTTCCATTTATCTTGCCGCAGACGTGCTGACGTAGACGTAAACCAGTTTACCTGACCTCCAGTACGCAGGCGCAATGGTCGCGACTGCCTGTCAATGCTCGTGAGCAGGAGGCGTCCGGCCAATCGGTATACGTCCACTTTCGTGCGTCTCCGGCAGGCCATATCTGACTACTGATAAACGGATGGACGGATGGACGGTCCTCGTAGCCACGAATGAAAAATTAAGAGTGCCGAATGATTTGAAAGTGACTCAGATGGATTCTTGCAGAGCATGGGCGCTTCTATGAGACCTGGATGAGACGAAACGTAGGCGTTTGAGGTTCTTTTTGCATCACCAGGCCTGTCGCTCTCACACAGTTGCATTAACAGCGCAGAAAGAATGCCGAAACATTGACTGGAATGATGGAAGTTCATTATAAATTTTCTCCACAGGTTTGTGCTGTGGGATCAGTGGACCACAGTGTTCAAGCAATTTCACGGTTTCTCGATATGTTTAGGTTTGCTCGGCGGTAAGATTACATTTTTTTTAAAGGAATGAGATAGCACAGAACCATATGCGGTACCTAAATAAATTCCCTCCTCTGCGGCAATTTAAATCGCCCGCTTCAGAAAAAAAAAAAAAAAGCAACGTGATGAGAAGGGGCTGGATGCATTTGTTCGTGAATATTTCAAGGCAGTGCGGAAGCGCTTTTGTGGCGCCTTGCTATGGAGCACCACTAGCGTTCTCTACTTGCAACAAAATATGGCAGTGCATAATTTTATTTACCATCTTGCTGTGTTTTTTTTTTTTAACGAAGGCCGCCTTCACCGCGTGAAACGATAAACAACAGCCCGTGCTTCGGCCGCGTGGTGGACCCTTTTCAGAATTATACTTTCTGTTCCTTGCATGTCAAGTGTGTTTAGAGAGTGGCATCAAACGCGTTGTATCTGCTTAGGGAATTATTAAACATTCAGAACGTCTGGGGAACAAGAACACATTGCTGATGTAGCGGCTCGGCAACACCAGACTGGCTCACACAAGCGGACACATAAACAGGACGCAGAAACGACGACGCAGAAAACCGTCTGGTTTCGGGAGCGAAGCGCAATTGCTCTTAATCAAAACGTACTTGCACAGCTTGTCATGCTTATTGCCTGTAGTGGTGCACTTCAAAAGACTACTCATGCACGCGCATGCTGAAAACAGCGGTTTAGGGAGAAAGAAATGTCAAACGACATAAAAAGGATACTTGCTGTCATTTCTAAGCGGTCGCTTTTTGGGCGTTCCTAGTTTCATTGTGTCTTGTGTCACGTCATTGAGCAAAGCGTCTTTCATTTTTAGAACACTAAACAAAGATGAGGTTGTTTGATACCGCCACGCGTGATGCTCGTCTTTTCCTGTTCCGGCGCAGACCGGAAAAGAAACTGGTAATTTGATACAGCTAATGAAAATTAAAATATTCAGTTTATTTACCATCTTTCGCCATTAAAAATGCAATCACGCAAAAAAGAAGAACATGTATTTTGGCATTCTCTTGAGTAGAAGTTTTTGTTTAGGATATGCTGGGCATGTCATCCAATTTGATTTAACACTGCTCTGGGTATTATCGTACTAGTGAGTATTCTTGGTGGGGCATAAAAACATGCCGTCATTACTGAACAAATACCAGCCTATAATTGCTGCCAAACTAGATATTTTGACGTGCAATCTAAAATGTTTTACATTCCAGAGCGGGCTAAAATAAAACCAAGTTCGCACTGCCTGGAATCGAACACTTCTTGTTTAGCGTATTCAACACATATATTCTGCACGGCCGTAAATTATGCAGGAGAGAGGATTTTTTTTTTGCTTCGCCACACTGGCAGATCATTTCGTGCCTTATCGACAGTTCTTCCGGCACTTCTTCGCGTGCCGGAAAAACTCTATCAGTCGTCCTTGTTAAAGCCTCTTGTTCGCTGCATAGGAAGTAATCAAATGAATTTTCTATGTTGATGCAGATATTTGCACTCCTGGTTTGTTACCGCTGATAGTGCAAAGCCTTATCTTTGAAAGAGGTATAAATAACCCGAGAAACGCTCTTAAGTTAGGCTAAGGCTTCTCAAATGTATCACAACAAGCATCAATTGTAGACTGGTTCAGAGCCAGTTGCAAGGATTTGGAAATTACATTGTCAAATATGAAAGGGTTTAAATCATTGGGACCCTCATATAAGGATTGAGGAGCGCCGGCGATGCAGGTGAAACAAATATTAATGCAAATTTCTGGTCTTGTAGAAAGAAAGGAACGGAAGTAGGACCTTGCTCGGCAGGTACGCCCTGATCAGCGCTCAGTGTAGGCTTCTATAGCAGCGCGCACGCACAGGCACACACAAAAAGCACTTCATAAAAAAACTTGGTATCCCCAGCTTTACAGATAGCACAAAGAGACACAAAGTTGCATTCATAAGGGTTAGAGAGGAAGCAACACTGAGCAGGAGGAAGTCAGATGTATGCACATTTCAGAGGTCGGAACAATCCAGAACGCTAAACATCGAAAAGGGCCTTTATGTAGCCAATGAGAGATAAGTACGTTCGTACTGTCGGTGTCTATGCGGATAACCTTTGTTTACACATAATTCTACTGCATATCTGTCAAATGAGCTGGGATCAAAAGTACTTTATTATTTGAAGTACGCTAAATCGAGGAGTACGCTAACTCGCTAAAACGACTAAATAGATGTGCCCAGAGAAAATTTCCGAAATTTTATTGACTGGTGGGCATCTGCCCCCATAATCCGTCCTCATATGCCACTTGGACGCAGGCGCCTCATGATCGCACACTCCTTGACGTCTTTACATCAGCCAAGCTTTTCTCATTTTTGACCACACCTTCATCCTTCGTAACATTCATTTTATATGCCCAGAGGAAATTAACATCGCAAAAAACTCTAATTATTATGTCTCTTTGCTGTGGAGCTCCACTATGCGGTACTCTTCTGTGATCACGTGCAGAACTGTTTTATAGCTTTCCAGATGCAGAACAATTAGGTCACGTGCTAGTGAAGAGTGACGTCACAAGAAGCTCCCTCATAGTGACCCTGCTTAGCGGGAACAAGGCTGCCAGATACATACCAACGGAGCTAACAATCACTGACCTCTAGGAAACCACAGATGACCTTCGAGAGCAATAGCGGTAAACGTTTCTTTATCCAGGAAATCCGACAATTGTCGTTGTAGGCGTTGGCGTTATGAGCGAAACATCACGGACATAGCTCTGGTAGGGCCCCGCCACGGTGGTGCAGTGGTGAGACGCCCGACTACTGTGCCGTAGTGCCCGGGTTGCGTATTGCCAAATCATATCCCGTAGGAGCACTCGAGCAGACGACGTTAAACGGCCATTGCTGCTGAAAGGTGTCTCTCAACGCTACCTAAACGTAACACACACTCACTGTTGGTTGGTTGGTTGGTTTCTGGGGTTTAACGTCCCAAAGCGACTAAGGCTATGAGAGGCGCCGTAGTGGAGGACTCCAGAAATTTCGACCACCTGGGGTTCTTTAACGTGCACTGACATCGCACAGCACACGGACGTCACTGTAGACGGCTATTGCTGCTGCAAGATGTCTCTAAATGCAACCTAAAGGTAACATGTGCTTGCTAAAGGCAGGAAAATGATTACTGTTGAAATAATTGATTAGTGTAACCGTTGTCGTACCTATTGTTACTGAAAGATGTCTGTGAATGCAATCTAAAGGTTACATACAATCAATGAAGACAGGAACTATTTGCGGTGAAGGCAATTGCAAAAACAAAGCAATTCAGAAAAAAATTACAACGCAGATTCAAACACATGTTTCAGTGGCATCAGTGCTGATATTAGTAGTGTTAATCCATTGAGCCACAAAACCGATGAGAACGGGGGCCTTTAAATGCATTCTTATTCATTTAGACAATGTATCTATCCCCTATTTCTCTCCAGGTGACGCTGCTCAGATGAATCACGCCAGAGCGTCGTCTGCTCGAGTGCTCCTATAGGGGGTATTCACTGACGCGCTGTGCGCGGTGCATTGTGGGTAATTGAGGCGCAGTCAGCCATTTTTGTGTCCACGGAACGAACAGGGCGAACGTACGTATCAAGTGCTGTCGTGCGGTTCTACAAGCAGTGGCATCCGCAGCTATATGTTGTTTACTGAGCTATCGTAGACTGTAATAGGCGCGTACACAGTGTAAACAACGGAAGCTGAAGAGCTGCGCGAAAGACCTCGGCATTTTAAGGTTCCGGAAGTACATACGAACAACTCCACCCGAGCGAGACACTTCACCGAGATGCGACGCTACGTATGGCTGGCACGGCACAACCGCATAATTATCATAGAATATGAGAAATGTATGTCAAAATGGGCTGGACTGGAATCTTCCGGATGTGCCCTAGCAGCCAGCTCTTGTCACTTTCTGTGCACGACTGTTCTTCACGCACTCGGAAGACGCATTCCCAGTAAAAGAGCAGCGCGGCAATGTATCGCTTGCAGTCATGCGCATGCATTCAGCGCGCCGCCAACACCTCCTCGTCATGTTTTGTTGATATAAAATCCTTCAAAGAGGACTCGCTAAACTTTGTGCCGCAGTACTTGCCTCATTCGATCAGAAGAAGTCGGATGTTCACATCGTCTATGTCGGCTGCTAATCAAAGCAGAACGCATGCAGATTCGGCGAAGTAACGTAGGCGGGCAGAGTTGTTTTGCAGAAGGTTTGAAGAACTTTATAAACAAATTTATCTCTAATAACAAATCAAGTTTAGCTTGGTCAAAACTGCGCTGTATTTCAAGAGTTTTGTTGCAAAAAGTTATTTCGAGCCCGCAAGGCAACGAGGTGGCGCTACCGGTGTCATCGCTGTGGCGTGTGGCAGCGGCTTCTTTTGCTTCCTTACCGCCACAGACGATGCAAACATCCGACTTCTTCTGATCGATTGAGGCAAGTACACCAAACAAGTTTTGTATAAAAGATACTGACTACTAAACGCCATTTCTATGCAGAATATCAGCTACAAAAACTCAGCGATTTAGTTTGTATAAACGATGGACGGCACGCACGTAATTGCACAGAGAGAGTTCGTCTGCTTCAAGCGCGGCTCTTAACCCAGCCGCTTGTAACGTAGTTGCGTTCTTCGAGTGGTCAGTAGGCTTGCGATTGGTGCCTTGTGATGAAGCTCGTCTGTAGGACAAGGAATTCATGATTGTAGCACATAATTATGCGTGGGCACAGGCCGACGACGCTTACCGTGCAGTTGCGCATATCGACTGCACACGGGTTGGTACCAAAGTTTTGTTTCGTACAGGTCTCTGTGCGCATCGCGCCCACTTTGCTGATAAATCAAACTGTCACTCATGAAACCGATTGAGTTTTCATAACAACGGTGCTGGCATTAGGCAGAATGACAGAGCAAACGGACGCGCACGAAGAGCTAACCTAACCACCGCCCCGTACTAGTACTAGTCAAAACAGGACGCAAAGATGGCGTCGGCTGCATACTGACGTCAGCTGTGACGTCATGTGAATACCCCCTATAGGAGATATGGTATGATAAGTGCCCGAGTTCGATGCCGACCGCCGGCGGCTGCGTTTCGATAGCGGCTGCTGTTGTTTTGGCTGTAGGAAGAAGGAAAAAAAATGCACGGCCCTGCTAATGGCTCTGTAGCTGAGTCTCCACCGCTGCCTGGTGGGGAGAAAAGAAAAAATAAAGAAAAAGAGGAGGGAGAGAAAGACGCGCGCCGCAACAACAGCCCTCATCCCCCACCAAAGCAGTGGTAGGTGCAATGAAGGCCTACAACAGATAAAAATCGCTGACTTGCTAGCCCCCGCAGCAAGCGGCGTTGACCTACCGTCCCTAGGGGGCCTCGATGCGCGCCCGCTCCGGAGAGCGGGCGCGCATCGAGGCGCCCTAACCGTCCCAGCGCCGTAGGGCCAGGAACTGCCACCCTTCACTACTTCCGTCATCTCGGTGGAGGCAAAACGAAGAGGCGTCCGTGTGCTGTTGTTGTTGGGGCTGTAGAAAGAAGGAAATGAAAATGCGCGGGCCTGCTACTGGCTCTGTATGTCTTAATAATACTAATAATTGATTCACGGGAAGGGAAAGGCGCAATATCTGTCACACTTGTTTCTGTGGACACCTGACCCGCTTCGTAAGGGGAGGGAGGGAGGTGGGAGTGTCAGTGGAAAGAGAGAAAGAGGAGCCATTGTGGAGGGCTACGGAGTAATTTCGCCCACTTGGGGATCTTTAACGGGCGCTGACATCGCATAGCAAACGAATGCCTCTTCGTTTCACCTCCGTCGAAACGCCGCCATCGCGGTCGGGATCGAACTAGGGTACTCCGGCACAGTAGTTGGGCGTCTTACCAATACACCACACCGGCGGGGCACGATATCAGCGCACGTTAGATATCACCAGTTGGTCGAAATTACTCCGTAGCCCTCCACTACGACTCCTCTTTCTCTCTTTCCACTTTTACTCCCATCTTCCTCCCTTCCCTTACGGCGCGGTTGCGGTGTCCACAGAAAACAAGACAGTTACCGCGCCTTTCCCTTCCTATAAATTAATCAATTAATTAATCTCTTTTGTCTGCCGGAGTACTCGGGTTCGAACCCGACCTCGGCAGCTGCGTTTCGATGGAGGCGAAACGAAGAGGCGTCCGTGGGCTGTGCCATGTCAGAGCACGTTAAAGATCCCCAGGTGGTCGAAATTACTCCGTAGCCCTCCACTACGACTCCTCTTTCTCTCTTTCTGCTTTCACTCCCACTTTGCTCCCTTCCCTTATGGCGCGGTTAAGGTGTCCACAGAAAAAAGTGTGGCAGATACTGCGCCTGTGAACGATAATAATAATAATAATAATAATAATAATAATAATAATAATAATAATAATAATAATAATAATAATAATAATAATAATAATAATAATAATAATAATAATAATAATAAATATTGCTCATATTATTATTACAACTACTATTATTGGTAGGTGGTACATGGCAGGGGACCTGACCAGAAACAGATTGGTCATAGGGTTCGGTGACACGCTATCACTTGACATGACCGATTTGGCAGGAGTTACAAACTCGGGATCTTAGCTAAGATGGGAGGGTGAGGTGGAGTAGATGGCTGGTTTGGTTGGTTTGTGGGGTTTAACGTCCCAAAGGAACTCAGGCTATGAGAGACGCCGGAGTGGAGGACTCCGGAAATTTCGACCACCTGGGATTCTTTAGGGCGCACTGACATCGCACAGCACACGGGCGCCTTGCTTTTCGCCTCCATCGAAAAGCGGCCGCCGAGGCCGGGATTCGACCTGCGTCCTTGGGAACAGTCAGTACGGCCTGGAAATTCTTCTGGGATGCAGGGAACGTCCCTGGCGATATTGAGCTGAACGATTTCCTCAATGCTGACGCGGATGTGCTCGTCTACGAAGAGCTAAGTGATGAGGGCATCATTAAAAGTGTTAGTGAGCCGGAAGAGCCGCCATCCGATGCTGAAGACGACTCCGCCCACGATTCACCCACCATGGAAACCTCGTGGAACGCCGTAACCATTGCGCCACCCCGGCGGGGTTGAGGTGGAATAGAATTATTCAGAACCCTTGTATTCTTTTCCAGACAAAGCATCTCTAGGAATCCGCAGGCACGTTCGCACTACCTGGTGAAGCGGGCTTTATATCAATATCGAAACGTCGTTCGCATTATATACAGTAGCAGAATACAGCCCAATGAAGCACATTTGTGACAACACGGGCAAAAATTAAGGGACTAATGAGGGGCAAAGCAAATTTCCACAAACGAGGAGTTTCAGTTAGAGTCGCGAATAAAAGCCGTTAAGCGCTAACACGTCGTATCCTTAAAGGCGGTGCTGAAGTGTCCCTTGCTCGTAGTCTTTTTTTTTATATCTTGATCAGTGTGAAATAATATGTGTTTATCAATGGAAGTGATTAAAAAGTTGTGAGCAAAAAATAATCTTATGCGTCTGTGGTACTCAAATGTACGACAGAGAAACGTAGAGGTCTTCGGTTCGGATGCTGTCAGTGGCACATTCTTGTTATTCTCGTTTCTAATCCCTATTATTCACTTTTACTGAAAGCCTGAAATGATCCTTTAGGCTTTCGATGAGGATATTGTCGGTCGGATCCCTTTCCACGTATCTAATACGAGCCCCTCACTTTCCTTATATTTGTTTCCTGTCATATACATTCTTCCTGCTTGGTAGTGTAGCCAGTGGTGGGCATCAAATGTGCTGAAAAATGCAGATGCATATATTAAAACATCAATATTTCGTGTTTAGGCAACACTATACCACTAAAGCGTTATTAAAACATTTACTTCATCTGTTTGTTGTGGCGGATGTCATTAGAAGGCTTGTTTAATGCCTAGATCTGTTACTCTAAGAGTCCCGAAGGTTGAAGTCCCGAATCCGATATTGCGTGTTTGTTCATTTTGAAAGCCGAAAGTACGGGATTTAAGACTTGGTTTATGATGATAGATGCTATCAGTGTTCCGAACGGTTGCAGCTGCACGAAACTGGTTCTACATCGCTCTCAATCATATAACAAACTTACGTCCCTTATCGTGCAACTTTTGCGTCAGGCATAGCTGTAGCCCTGATAAAATTAGCAGGCATTCTCTGAAACGACGACCCCCCGTGTACACTTATTGTTGTGACCAGCGCAGCCGGGTTCGCTCCTGTTATTTGGCAATGTCAGCCCAATACGGAATTCATTCGAGTACCACGTTGATCGTCTCGTATATTACCTACAACCTTGTCACTACTGCCTGACATTTGGTGGCGATGCTAGCTGGTACAAACATGGGACGCTCGCAGCAATTCGTGACTCCAGTTCTTTGGGTTCGGCAACTGGCGGCCTTGAACCAGTCCATCGAGTTTAACACATCCACTGTAAAGAGCCCTCTGCTATGGCTTAGCAAGGAGCTCCTCTCATTGTGCAGCATTCAACGGGTCACTAGGTGAAAATCCCGCGAAGTCACCCGACGGGCTCAAACATGTATAGTCTATTCAGCGACAGGCATGAAACAACTTGAGTAAGCCACGGTTTTTGTTTTTGCTCTTCTGACCGCAATGGCTCGGCGGACTGCTGATCCCTAGTACGCAGCTTGGATCCCAGCCGCAGTGGCCGCGTTCGATGGAGAGAGTAAGCAATGTACTCGTATAGCGCGCATAAAAAACCACAATTGATCGAAGTTTCCGGAGTTCTCCAGCACCTCTAGTTGCCGATGTTGTGACGTTGCACTTCACATATCATATATACTAATTTTTGTTTGTAGCAACCCGATAATGACGTTGTATGAAAATCATGTAGTTTCCCTGACCACCCGGATATTCGTTTGAACTGGAAATGCTAAATGTGTTTACTACCAGTAAAGACACAAAGCTCGCCGACCGAGGATTTCCAGCGTGTGCTATCTCAGAAACTCGCGGAGAGCTCTTTAAAGGTTGCTAGAGTAGGTTTTGTAAACCCAGAAAACGAAAACGCAGATAACAGAGCAGTTGGTATTACATAGCTACACTGAATAACGGGCCATTTATAAAATGTGACTGGACATCTTGACGTTTGCGTCGTTTTTACTGCTGCACATAATTTAAAGGGGATGTCCCGTGTCATTCTGAACTGTTATGGCAGGTTGCTGGGAGTCAGAGTTGGCGTCGTTATAGATTAATATGTTCATTGGAACTGATGTGCAAAACGACCAGAGAAATGTTTTTCTGCAGGATTTGGTTTGGAGGTGATTTGAGGATCTAGTTCTGGGGAAGTCATTTCAGGCACTAAGAACTTTAACCTCAACGTCATGGAAAGGAGCCTTGCCAAGGTCACTGAGAAGAAGAGGCAGGGCTCCATAGCGTAGAAGAACTGTGGGCTGGACAAACTGGTTACCGATAACTTTTTTATCCAAATGAGACATAAATGCACTAGCATGCCCCATTATTCAGGTTGCTTGAGCACTTATACTTTTTTGGCTTTTGTATCCTTTCGCAACTTTGTTTTGTCTGTATTTAAGGTAATAAAATATGTGTGTCCTATTACTGGCGGTTTGAGTTTCCACTTCCATTACACAGCAAATGCTGGCGCAAATATAATGTGGAAGTGTTGGACGTAACTTTTGCTACGGAATATTCGACAATGCCAGAACTGCAAACACACTCAGAACATTACAGTTCTTGCAAATTACTCGTACATCGTAAACACTGTCTTGTGTTTAGTTAAGCAACTGAACCCACAGGATTTAGGGTAGAATTACAGAAAGAAGGTGGCTAGAGAGTATGAGAGAGGCACTGAACAAGAGTTAAGGGGCAGCTTCAGTTACCAATCCGACCGAACGTTTCGACAAGGGATCTGCCTTCGTCCGGGCGTGATACTTAGCGAGCAATGAACACATGGGCGGACTTTTTTATGAATGGAGCATTTAACGCTTTCGCGTAAG
Source organism: Amblyomma maculatum (assembly GCF_055883805.1). Taxonomy (NCBI): domain Eukaryota; kingdom Metazoa; phylum Arthropoda; class Arachnida; order Ixodida; family Ixodidae; genus Amblyomma; species Amblyomma maculatum. Next base: position 132,139,803 of record NC_139347.1, read on the forward strand.
GTTACTGAATGGAAATGAAGGACAGTGTAGCGAGCTTTGGACTTCAAACTCTGCACAAAGAGGGAGGGAGTTGACCTTTGGTCCGGCTGTAAGGTCCGCCGCCATGGCGCATTGGGTTTGACACCCTTCTTAGCTTCGGAAGGTTGAAAGTTCGAATCCCACCGCTGCCACCAAAATGTTACGAAGTAGGGATGACACTCGGGAGACCCCAGGCAAATTCACAGAGATAGTCGTTGTTGTTGTCCAAATAACATATGGCACATACCCACAAAGGGGGATCGGCCAAGAATTGGGTAGCAAAGAAAGAAAAAGAAAATGCCGAACACCGACTTCTTCGTTTTCTTCATCGCGATCTCCTTTCCACGCACTTGCCCCACGCGCTAGCGCCGCAGTTCCGCCGCTTTCATACTGTAACAATATGCACCGAGAGCGTTAATGGCGGCCCTGTGCTGCTCCCCTTGCTGATCGTTGTTCGCTAGTATTTTCCACTCGATTGATCACTAACCGTGTAATTTGTGCCCCGTTAGCTCAGATGTTGGTAATGACTAGCACGCAGTCATAAGCTGCTACATTTTTTGGGAGCGCAGCTGACAAAGATATAAATCGACACATTAGCCAAGCCGTGCGAATGTGCTTGCGCGGCCTAGGGTCAGCGCGTTCGATTCAAGAATCGCGAAAGATTCGTTTCCCACTTCACACTCCAAACTCAAAGAATCATGTAGTCTCGTGACGATCGAAAACCCGACCGATACAGCAAAGAATTATTGCCCAACCATGTCGCGTGCCAACACCTGCCACAGGCGTGCGTCCTCTATCTTTCTCTCACAAAGCTGACGCCGACAACTCCAACACCGCACTTTCTGTAGAACGGCACATTTAAAGCTTCGCCTTAAAGAGTATGGTACGCGAGCAGAGTTTTTCAGGGAGCAATAGTGAGTTAACAACGAAGTTCAAATTAAGACTAACAACAAATTAGGTGCGAAATTGCAGCTCAAAAGAAAGGTAGTCAACAGTCCACAAAGGTAGCCAAACAATTCTACGAGAATTGCCAGGGACAAAGAGGGCGAGTCAGGCAAGGTGAGGAGACGAGGTCACTAAGTTAGAGGTGATAAGATGGCTGCGTCTGGCACAGAACAAGGTAAATTGAAGGGACGTGAAAAAGGCTTTAGTTCTGTGGCATAGCGGAGATAGTGAGGATGAGTCGAAATTTTTTTGGAGGTTCGGGCCATAGAGACGAGGAGATAAATATAATATGCAGACTTCTGTTTTCTATGAGTTTTCTATGACGGCCTGTCCTACTTTACTGTTGTAAAATAGTGATTGGTATTTTCGGCCATGAAAAAGATTCAAGTAATAATGAAAACGAATTTTCTGTTTTTCTATTTGTTGGCATCGTCCCACTGTATGTTCCTTGCGTGCCTGTTTTAGGCACAAGCGCCAGAGTCACTTCATTTTACGTCGCACTGAAACTTGGATCACGTGGAGTTATTTGTAGAAATGTGAAAATGTAATTTTGTTTTTATAAAAGGAAATACGTAATATCTGCAACACGTTCTCAGTGGAAACTTGAACTGCGCCGTAAGAGAATGGAGGGATGTGGGAGTGAAAGAAGCAGAGGAAGAGGTGCCGTAGTGGAGGGCTCAGGAGTAATTTCTAGCATCTGGGGATCTTTAACGCGCACCGATATTGCACATTTTATGGAAACCTTCGTGTTTCGCCTCCATCGAAAGTGGCCGCCGCAGTCGGGTTCGCATCCCTGAACTACGGCTCAGTGTAGACTAGCATCCTAATCACTGAATCACCGTGGCAGGTTCGCGATAATTTGATTTCTCACTTTTTGGCTCCCATTGTCTGAAAGATGCACTAGATTCCGGAAAATCATCATTCAGTTCTCGCATCTTCTCAAACACATCGGTCAGTATCGGTGGTTTGGTTACTGACGTACTGAGCAATCTGACCAATATGAGCAATATGACCCGATCACGGGAAGTCTGCAGCCGCCCTAAGCATGCAAAAGCCGCAGTATCTCGAAGAACAAACTGCGTGCTGACCACTACGAATAAAAAAGAAAGAAGTTGGACTTGGAGCTGAATGCATTGGGTTGAATGCTTATTTTGAAACACATCTTGGAACTCGTATAATCTGTGCGAACGTTTCTAACTCTCCTGTGTTCTGCGTGCAGCCCCACGTTGAACTAATATCAACAAATATACTTCCTACGTTTTTGTGCATTGAATTCTTGTTATTTTATGCGGCTGGGCTAGTTGGTTTTATTCGTTCATCGTGGAATACATAGCGGTTTTTGGCGAAAACATAAAAACGACAAGCCGTTATTTGTGTTGTCATAAAGTCTTCGTCTGCAAGCATTGTGGAATGCATGCCGATTTTCTGCACCATATACGAAGACATGTGTATGTCTGACGGGCTAGTATTATGTGTGTGTACGCTTGAGAAAGCCGAGAAGTTTCAATAGGAACAGGAGACTTCACTTCTCAGACTGCTATTGTATCTTCGAAGAAGCAGCCATCTGAACGGCACACCGAGCACAAGTGTTATTTGAAATAACCCGCGCTTTCTACAACTGCCTCCTGTACTGTTTGTATATACTCGAATCTTGAAGCATAAAACTAGTATCACGCCTTATGTCGGCACCTATAGTCGCATACAACACAAAAACGCAGCGGCAAATATCCATAAAAGGAGGCCCTCAATCCAATGGCTTCGACCGGCTCCCGCGAGGTGGTGGTTAACCACGTAGCGCGAAATCATAGTGAATACTATATTCGAGGACAACATTCTGTGGCTCTACTGAGAAGGCCCGACATGAAAGAGAAGGCGACGGGAGTTTGTCTTCGTCCCGTGGAGAATGGGTGCTGGTGACCACCTCTCCAACTCGCAGCTTAACATCACCGCATACCTACACCAAATAATACGCGCCACAACAGGGTGACAAAAGCGTGTCTCTTTCCCCTTTTCTGCCTAGCTTCGTCTTTAGTACCACAGATATAAGGTGCCTGCGAGATTAACCGCAACTATCGCGGTCGACGCCATTAGATGGAGGGCCTCCTTTGATGGGTATTTACCGTTCTTTTCTTAAGTTGTATCCAACACAAGTCGGGAAGAATCCTGCGGCAAATAAAAAAAAAACACAAAGACGAAACGAAGGCGAAGTTAAACGTCGACCACTCTCCTGGTGCCGGCATGCTGCGCTGCCACTGAAACAGCGCATGCGCAAAAAGTGTCGTTCTTAACTTCACACTGGTTTCGTGGTGTGAATTGACAAGGCGCAAAACTATATACCTACTGCAGGGCGAAGGCCTCTCCCATATTTCTCCGATTAACACGGTCCTGTGCTAGCTGCATCCACTTGACTCCTGCGAACTTCTTAACCTCAACCGCCCACCTAATTTTCTGCCGCCCCCTGCAACGCTTATATAGTCAGGCTAATGATGATGATGATGCTGTGGACAAGAGCTGATGTTATAACGTTCTCGTTGTGAATTTCTGCGCACATCCTTCTCGGGGAGAACCCCGGTTGTTGACATGAGGAAATGGAAAACGAAAACGGCACAGCAACTGGCGATCTGATAGTGATTTAGCCGCTATGGATAAATAGTCAATGATTTTTGCTCATAATTACAGGTACCTGCATAACCAGAATGGTGTGGTAGGTTGCAAGATAAAATATGTTAATACAACCCAGCTTAAATAAATGACTGGGATTCGGCCACCACGTAACGTGTTAGACATGCGTGTGTGAAAATACAGCTGCTGGATAGGCCAAGAACTAAACTCAAATCAGGACCTCGAGGGATCGCCCACCGGAACCAGCAGCATTTAGCGTTCATTAAGTAAACAGGGGACTGTATGTTTTAATGAATAAACAGTGAACAGCTTTCGTTAAACGGCGCCAACATGTGTATCTTGCCACAACATGGAGGCTAGCATAAAGGTTTAAAGCTGAAGGTAGAACAACATAACGAACTTTGGAAAGGAATGCGCCATGAATGGAGTCTGGCGACAGAGAGAAGGCAGCGCGTCATAGGGAATACGTCCTTCCTAATGGTACCTTTCATGTGATGCCATCAATAAGAAAGGGATTTCGCTGGGGCATCCAATACCGAGAACGGGAAAACTAATGGCGTGTCTACAGCGGCAGAGTTGATTCTAAAGGAAGAAAAATGTAGCTGAGATCCACATCGTAGTGTGGGGATATAACATCTCGGGGTGTACTCGCACAGGCTGCTGCGGCTTTCGGGGGTCAAGACAAATCCAATATCGCCTTTGCTCTAAGTGAGAGCAGCCGAGCTGATTGTGACAAACACTGGCACTCGTTACGAAAGAAGAGAGCAAATGCTCTTTTGTTCATCACTTCACACGTCTGTTGGTTATGTGTGCTCTTCGATTTGTCTATCTGCTCCACTTCGCTTCATTCTCTCCTACCATCTCTCCAGATTTTTATCCTGACTTGTTTATCTCTCCATTTGTTTTGATTATTTTTCCACTACTCTTCTGTTATTTTAGCGTGAAACCTCAAGTGAGGGATTGCTGTCAAAATAAATGCTCTGAAGCAAACCCAGTAAAAAAAAAAAAAAAACAACTACGGAAGGTTGTCAAAAATAGCCTAAATAATGTGTGCTATTGTCGCAAACGTCAGACATTTCTTTAGGTCTGCAGTACGTTTCTGTAGTTCTGTGCATTTTTTTCTATAGTAGTTTTGTGTTGTCTCTGGCTCTCCAGTACGTTTCTGGTGTAACAACAGAAACTTCTAATGTTGCTACAGAAAGTTCTGTTGTCACAGCAGGTTTGCTTTCAAAACCCGCACAGAAATTCTCTCGTAATAATATAAAATTTTCTATAGTTTTTTATGCCTGGGAATTAACTTCTATAACCGTTTATCTCATCTATACTCACTTATGTGGCTGAAACGGGGAGGCTAGGAAAAAGGGCTGTCGCTAAGCTGAGGACAACGCACAGAGCTATGGAATGAAAGATAGTAGGGGTAACGTTAAGAAATAGGAAGCGTGCAGAGAGTGAGTCAGTGATATAACTCTAGTCAGTCACATTCTACTTGAAATTAAGAAGAAATGGGCACGCGCAGGGATTGTAGTGCGCAGATAGGATACGCGAAGGTTGAAAAGGATAACAAGCTCATACTAAAGGAAGGAAAGCGTAGCAGCGGGCAGCAGAAAGTAAGACCCCTGTTACACGGGCGCTTTGACGGCCGTTAAGGAAAACGTCAGTTGGCCTTAACGGCCGTTAGGCTGAGTTACACGGCAGCGCAAAGGCCGTTGGAAATCCAACGGCGATTGACACCACGCAGCTCGCCGGTCTCCGTTCCGCCGCCGTTTCCGCCCGCTTCGTCGTGAAATAGGCAAGATGGCAGCCCCCAGAAACAACGTGGCTCCGCTGCAGTTGAGCGTTCCGGCGCAAAAACGCGTTGCCTGGACAGCGTCATTTGCGCATTTACTTATCAACTTGTGGCAAAATCACCTTGCCGAACTTCGAGCACAGAAACACAATGCTCCCGTGTACGCAAGAGATGACGGCGCTGTTCAACCAGCTCGAAGTGAACCGACCGAACATGGAAAATGCCGTGTGAGCGCATCCACCACCGTTTCGTTCTCATGGCCGTTACGGCGTTCGACTGAGGCTCAACTGAACTGCCGTTGAAAACGCCCGTGTAACAGGGGTTAAGGCGAATAAATAAATTTAGGAAATTCGCGGGGGTCTAGTGGTTGCAGCTAGCACAGGATCGAGGTAATTGGAAAATTATGGGAGAACCCTTCGCCCTTAAGTGGGTATTCCCCGCTTGATGGTGATGATGATGATAATAATAATATCCACAGCGTGCTAAACATTTTGTAATCATTTTATTTATATACATTTAATTGTAAACTAATATAAGTGATAGCTACTTAGCAGTGCCAACGTCAATAAGAATACTATATACTAGTTAGACAGTGGAACATAGGTATCAGTAAAAGTATCAAATATTATTTCCTTATAAATAATTGCGCCTACTATAGCAAGTATTTATGACTTCCTGGTATTATTTTAGTTTTGAACTTTGCAAAAGCTTTTTTTTTTTTTTTGTTGCCTTGCGCGCCTGTAAGTTGAAAAAAAGATATCGATAATGGAAGTTGAAAATATCTGAGTAATAAATATACTGTTTTACAAAATAAAAGTATCTTCTTCCTTATACAGTGATTCCTTTTGTGTGAGTTTTTAGCGTAGAACGAGGAGAACATGATTGCACAGAACCAAAGAGAACTAAACAAGGGTTGAGAGGAGGCCTCAGTTCACAAGCAGAGCAAGGGTTTCGACAAGACGACTTGTTTTCGTCTGGGCGGCTAAAAGAAAACAAGTTTCTAGGTAAAGACGATGCCTTTTTTTGGAACGCTGGCTTGACTTACGAACTGATGCTCCCCTCAACCTTTGTTCAGTTCTATTTCCTGTTAGTTAAAATAGATGGCTTTGGCCATGGAAATATTTTCTTCGGAACTGCTAGAAATATAAACAAGCCAGTCAGCAAAACTGAGCTTCTTGCTTTTACTGTTATATTCAAGAGTTTAAAAGTAGCACTGACATCCCTTTTGCACTGACATGTGCATGCATATTTATAAGGTTAATGCAGCCTCAACTTGTAAATTATTTGTTGCGGAAACCGTAATGCGCCGAAATGGCATAGTCTTTATTCTCATACTACTCATAATCAGGAGCAGATTGGCTAAATCCAGTGCAGTGTAAAGGCCTCCCAAAAACCCGCCAGCTAATCGAGCCCTGGAGCTGCATCCACCTTATCTCCTGTAAACTTCCTTATCTCATGTACACACCTAAATGTCAGCAATCCTCTGTTATGCTTGCTTTCCCTTGAAATGTAATTTGTTACCCTTAGCGTCCGTCGGCTATCCGTGCTTTGCATCACATGGCCTGCTTATGTCCGTTTCTTCTTGATTTCTACTAAAATATCATAACCTTTAGTTTTCTCCCAGACCAATTGTGCGTTCGTGTATCCTGTGTTAAATTACATCGACCAGTTTCCTTTCCAAGCTCCTCTGCATTGTCCATAATTTAAGTAGAAGTTTTTTCGTTTGCCTCCACGCTTCTGACGCCCAGGAGAGTACCGGTAAGATGAAGCTGTTACATAGTTAAAAAAGTAGACGCTTGGGCTTGCTTGTACACGACATAAAGAGATAAAAGAAGCACACGACCTTGTGGGAACCATTCCCTGGACTCTAACCATAGTGCTTTTTCTCCGAAAACTATATAAAACAGAGCAACGCACTTAATAGACGACGAAGGGACGACTCCTGCATTTATAAAGGATAGCTGAATGACGCACCTCATGTAACGAACATCCGGCTGCAATAGGCGTCATACTAGATAGCAACGGCCATATAAAAAAAAATATTTTCTAACGCATCAAGGGGGACAAAGAAGTGCAAATAAAACCGTACTACACACCAAATTCGATAAAATAACCACGTCATCATTGAGCAGATGCTTTCGACCCGGGTGTAAGACCTGCAAATATTCTCAAAGCAACTCTGCTGATGGAGGAACAGCAATCGGCTTTATCTTCACCGTATAAACTGCGTCGTTTACCGTAACCAGACTGAATAATTCACTCCTCATTCGTTCAGTTGAGCCTATGCGCCTTATCTGGCTAACAATTGGGCCCGACAGGTTTTCTACCTTTTGCGGAAATCGAGATATTCAGGAAGTAAGCATAAGTGCTCAATTACACTACTAAGAACAAAGTGCTTGGCTACTCTAAGCATAAGTGCTTACTTACACTACTAAGAACAAAGTGCTTGGCTGCTCTTAGCAAAGAAGGCATACGCCCTAATGCTTTTGTTCTTAAGGAGAGAAAATAAAATCAATAACCGCGAGGCTAAATTACCCTTGTGCTAAATACCGACCGTCCCAAGCGCAGTTTGAGAACATTTTAATCAAAATGGGTGTCACTTCCATGCACTTATGCTAATAATTCCTCATTTGAGCTTCCAATCTGCAAGAGATAAAAACTACAGAAAGGCATTCGTAATCCATTCGTAATGTTCAAACCGTCGATCCAACGCAGGTTAAAACCAGAGAAGAAAATTGTACTTTCTGAGGTATGTTCTGTCCTGCCACTGCCGTAATCTTGTACCATGACCTTGAATCTAGTCAGTGGCAACAAAGCGCCAAAACAGAACAAAAAACACTACACCTGACTATGTACAGCTTTATATCCGCTTCTTATCTTCCTTATCCATTTTTCCTCAACTTTTTCTTGTTTGTTTGGGCTGCTCAAATTACATATTCTACTCCTAATATATTTCTCTGTTCTGTTTCTGCTGGAAAGTTTGATAAAAAAAAAAAACATACTACATGTGACTATGCACAGCTTTATATCTGCTTCTTATCGTCCTTATCAATTTTTCCTCAACTTTGTCTTGTCTGTTGGTGCTGCTCAAATTACATATTCTACTCTTAATATATTTCTCTGTTCTGTTTCTGTTGAAGCTTTTGTTTAATTTTTCTGTTGTCTTTTTCCTCACGTCTCTGCATTTGGATTTGACATTCTGCTAGATATATTTTAATCGCAATTTTTCCCGTCAACAGAAGCCAGGCTGCCACTCTACTACCACAATATACCTTCAGTTTCACCTAGCCCACCCTCAGCTGTCTGGAATCCATACTGCTGAGCTATCCTGTTTCCTTATCGCAGTTTTTTTTTTTATGTGAGCCTGTCTAATCCTCTCCGAAATGGCACTTGTCGTAAGCCACTCTGCCTAGAGAGCAGATTTTCAAGTTCGTATGTCCCATCCACATCAATCCTTTCTTTTCCGAACTGCTGTCTCCTCATAAGGGCAAATGCCCTTTATAAACTCTGCTACTGATAACAATTGTGTCCAAACGAAGCGATAACCATTTTGCCTAAACGAAGCAAAATTCTCTTTGGGAAGCGATTTCGAGCAGACTGACACTGCCTCTTGACTGTTCGTTTATTTTTTCTCCCAAATTACAGATTTTAAGGATGGACGGCCCAAGTATAATGATCAGGAAAGCTGTAAAAAAACGACTTGTCACGATGACACGAACAAAAAGCCAGATAGGCAGGTTTCACAAAAATATCTGTCATCATCATCATCATAATCAGCCTTATTATACCCACTGCAGGGCGAAGGCCTCTCCCATATTTCTCCACTTAACCCGGTGTCAAATATGCAACAAATGAATAACATGTGTATACATTAGAGCGAGCTAACCTTCAAGACATGTCTAAGCTATAACGAGAAACTTTCACTGGCCAAAGGAGTAGTACTGCCGCACGAGAAATACCCTCAATGCTGAAACACGTATGCAGATAGTTCCTGACTCATTTGTTAGGAACTATACTCCACCTCGAGAGATTCTTTTGAAGATTTTACCAATACCGCTCCCACTTGGACGTGTTGATTAATTCGGGCCTACCGTGCAATCTGCTCTGCTGGCCGTCCTGGCTACCGTAGATTGGTAGAGCGACTGCTCCATGGAGTTGGTGGTTCCGATTTCGAGCCCAGTACCAGACCAAAGTTTTCACCAACTACGGACAAGCCGAGAAATCTGCAGAGCTTTGTTTTGTAGCCGCGCGGCTCAACTACGGTGGTTTTTAATGTCTAATTACTGTACTGCTAGAAGGCAGAAACGCTGCCAGGCAAAACTTCCTGTAATTCGTAGCAACAAGTAAGTTTCAATTCAGTCTCCTGTTTAGAAGCTCATTGCCCCTGCTTTTAAACCCCACATATTGTGCACGGGAACAATAGCGCGACGATGATAGTGCAAAAGAGAAGACATGCGCGCGTTACCATCCGTGTATTGAAAAACGATATTTTAAATTTATGCACTCCCACTCAGGCTATTTACAGCTCTCATCATACAGAAGCATTGTATAACCCGCGCATAAAGCTAATCGACAGATGATTTTTTTTCAAATTACTAAGAGTTTCTTTTAGCATATGCAGTCGCAACAATCGAAGCAAAATCAGAGTAACACATTAGTTGTTAAAGCCGAATCATGCATTCAAAGTACAAACAGTCAGAGCACCTGAAACCTTAAAAAATAACAACAAAAAAAGATCTACTACAAAACCATCGATTTGAACAGCACCTGTTATTTGTCTCTCGAAGGCTTGATGTGACAAGAATAATATGCGCCCGTGTCATCTTCAACTATGAAGAGACTTTTTATGAATAGATGGGCCTGGGCCCAGTGCCATCCTGTCGCACCAAGCCTTCGGGGTCCAAATGATAGGTGTTGTTCATTGTGATGGTTCTTGTTGTCGCTTTGGCTTTTGGTTCAGTTTTTTAGGTTTTGACGATTTTTACTGCTCTGCTTTGAGTGTATGATTCTTCTGCTACGAATGTGTGGCCCCGTTTTTTATTCCATTATAGGACACTAGTTTTGCGAAAAAAATTGTCATTTTGTATTTAGAAAAATGCTTTCGTGATTAGCTTTGCGCTCGGATCATAGTACTTGTATCATGAGAGAGTAATAAACACAGCAGTACTAGTTAGTTATGAGAAGTGCACTAAATATCGACCGCATCTCTTTAGTTCACTTTGTTGTCAACATCGCCAAGATGACAAGAAGCAGCGGCAGGAAAAAAATGAATCTGTTGTCCCGCTCGAGCGATATATTATTTTGATAATTACATTTTATACTGTGAGTCAAGCGATATTGTTAGAACTACGTGGCTTCTGCAAAATTCCAGGAAAGATTGCGGCGAAAAGTTATAAGGGGCCATAAAGGAAATTAAGCGTTTCTCTACGGTTAGCAATAGGTAACTCAAGGCTGGAGTGCGAAACCAATGAGGTGTGATGAAAAAGTTTCAGCCCTTTGTTCCAATTCTGTTGACTTGGAACTTCAGCCTGGAAACCCAATATGGTCACTGAAACCATGCATCTTTGTCTACACACACCGCTCGGCACAGACACAAACAACACGCAGTAAAATAAAGTTTGTTACAGGCCGCCCCATTCAAGGAAGCCTGCGCTTTTTAAAGCAGGTGAGACTTTCACTTTGGCCAGGCTATTTCTGGCATCGACCGCAAAATGCCTTACTGGCGACGTTCCGGTAATTAACGATTAGGTTGATGGAGAAAAAATGAGGCCATATAACTATGCCAACGAAGTCAAACGAGCGCAGAGGACAGGCAAACGATGACAAGGAAGCAAATGACTTCTGAGGAGGCGTTCTTCCGTGCTGGCATGATGAGCAAAAGCGCGCAAAATGGCGGACAAAGCTGTACGTTTCATGTCAGTAGGACTGCAGACGCAGTCATGTGTAGGTGTTTAACTCGCCGCCATGGGCAAACTATGGGTCAGCATGGAAAGCTGTGCAGATATCAGTGTGTCGATGGCGGGGATGTCCAGGAGTCATTAGCGTCCATCTAACAGGTAATTGCGTAATTGAGCATGCCACTCAGAATGAAAAGTTGATGGGCTTGACGGAAGAGTGCTTGGAAAATGTGACCGGTAGCGAGAATCCAAGTCTAGAAGGGTGGCGATCCAAAGCTCGTTGCGCTGCTCGGTGGTCATATCAGCAATGGCAAGCGAAGACAAATCTAACGAAGACTAGAGTTTTGCTCCATAACGTCTGGGATGGTTCAACACGGTATTGTTCCTAAACCCGTGAGAGATCTGAGAGGCTGACATTTACGGCCCTGGCCACAACCAACGAGATGAATGTGCAGACCTTGCTGATAGGGCATCAGGAAAAATCTGTTTTTCATCGCCATCATGTGTTTTCAAAGACATGATTACAGCCATTATATGTGATTACCGATAATCATAACTTGCTTCGTAAATTGATTTAATGCGCTAGGGCGTACTAACTATCGGTAGAATTTCTAAAAACAGCCAGATTATTTCCACGACAGCAGATAAAAACACTACGTCCACATCATGGTCAGGATTTTACACATTCGTCTTTGCAATATGCTCTGTTCTTGGATAATTCATCCCAATTTATGCCTAAATACAACACGAAATTACATAGGAAAAGCAAGAAAGAAGTTTTAGTTCTGTTTTAGTATTTCGAAAATGTTTTACATATGAATTATTCTATTAATGTTAACTACTTATTGCATCGATGCGAGCTTTCTTTCGATGAATGGAGGAGATTCAAGCCTAGGGTGAGGTCAGCCTCGACCTGCCTAATGCCTACGCCAGCATAATCTATTCTCTTCGTAATGGTTGCTAGAAAAAAAAAATAAAAAAGAACTGGTGGAGAGCCACTGCTCCCGTAAGAGAGAGAGAGGGAAAGAGGGAGGGGGAGGCACTGAACACAGAGGTAGAACCGGCACCGTGGCATATCGATTTTCGCTTTACTGTTCCACATCTAGGCACTCGAGTTGGATTACGACTGATGCAATCCTGATATCATAGCGGCATTGACAAATTGTGCGTTTGGATCGAAAGAAACATCCAGATTGCGCCTTGCCGACAGTTCGGCTTATCTCCTTGCCGATTGAAACCATTTGGGTTCACGCTATGGCCGCTCTCTGGAAGGGTCCTTCTAGGCGGTGTTTAGGTCCGTTTATTAAAACAATCAGCGAACTGTCTGTCTTTCGTCTGATAAAGTTAAAGCTTGCGGGAAAACTAAAACAATACAAAAAAACATGCTGACCAGAAAAGTTGAGAACCAGGATGTTCGCCGACTACCTAGATTTTTTTCTATTTGTTCTTTTTTCTTCTTTTTCGTTAATGGGAAAGGGTTAAACCCATATACAAGGTTTAACCCAAGGGCTAAAGTTAAACCCACATACAAAAAAGGCTATCGAAATAGGCTAAATAATTATCGCCCGGTTTCGATCTTACCGATATTTTCTAAGGGACTTGAAAAGCTAATTCTTGTGCGTTTTCAATCCTACTTTGAAAAAAAAACGCCTTCATTACTGATGCTCAGTATGGATTCCGGAAATGTCGCTCCACACAACTCGCCCTCTTGGACCAGAAGGAATACATACTAGGAAATATGGAAATCAAGGTACTAGGTATCTTTAAAAATTTCACCAAGGCCTTTGACTATTTGAACCGAAATATAAGTTTTGGAAAATTAGCATCTTACGGTGTTCGTGGTAAATCACTTGATCTTATTAAATTGTATCTTTCAGAACGTTTTCAGTATGTTGATGTCAACGGTTTTTTTTTCGTATAAAGCACAGGTACACCTTGGGGTTCCCCAGGTAGCATTATGGGACCTTTCTTGTTCAACATATATTTGAATGACATTGTTAGCATCGATGATAGGGCTAAGCTTGTAATCTAAGCCGACGATACAAGTATTTTTTGCACTGCTGATACTTGCGAAGAACTGTTTTCATTAGGTAATTCGTTGTTATCTAAACTGGGTGCATGGGCTGATCACAACTGTTTATTAGTTAATCACTTAAAAACAAAAGCTATTATCTTTCGTTCCAAAGGGAAGCATGTTACACCAGATCTGGCACTTACCCTAAACAATAACAACATAGAAATCGTTACCGAATTTAAAACTCTGGGAGTTATATTTTCAGAAAATATGTCTTGGAACATGCACGTGGATTGTGTATCGTCGAAACTTGCGTCAGTGATAGGCGTTCTTTACAAACACGGAGATTTTCTCCCAAAACACATATTGCTCCCTCTGTACAATTCCCTTTTCTTATCCCACCTAAGCTACTGCGTTATGGTCTGGGGAACGACTACAAATAACAATATACAAAAGCTTGCCAGGCTACAACGTAAAATTATTAGAGTCATGACATACTCGCCGTATGATTCCAACACTAATGAATTTTTTCTAAAGCTGGCATTAATACGAATAGAAGATATGTACAACTTTAATTTATGTGCAACACTGATAAAAGAACGCAAAGCCAACAGTAATATTCTAGCGAGCTTAGCAGAACTTTCCATCAAAGAAGCCTCCCGTCATGACACGCGAAATCCGGAACACTGGAAGATCCATCCCTACCGCACAAATTTCGCTATGCAAACTGTACGTTATAATATCCCTCACTTACTAAACATGTACCTAAATAATAACATTGACATCTTCGAGCTTAGCCTGAAACGCCTTAAAGATACTTTTGTGAAGAGTGCTGCGTTCTAACTTAAAATGACCCTGGCGACACAAATGACTGTTGTCAAACATTTCAATTTAATTTTAAGCATGCCTGACCACCTGTTTGTTAAGCTATTTTTGTGTTTTTCCGAAAAACTACAATGCTCATTAAATTTTCCTTTTATATCATGTTTCTTAGTGTCATTAACTTATTTTCTGTACCATCACTTTGAGAGCTCTCATGTTATGTATAGATGAGTAGAATTTTCATTATTTTTTTAAATTTCCTCTGTGCCTGTGCATCGTACTTCCTGCGTTATTTTTGGCATCATTAAGAAGTGTCTTTGATACGTTGTGCCCACACACTTTCGTGCTGTATGTTAGGTTGTGGCTGTGTATTGTGGCTGGATATGCACCGTACTTCTTGCGTTATTTTTGTCATCATTAGAAAGTGTCTTTGATATGTTATGCCCACACATTTGTGTGCTGTTTATCAGGTTGTGGCTGGGTATTTTGTACAGCGTGACACGCTGCTGTTTGTAGGGGACGAGGTCCAGTCAAGCTGCGAAAAGCGGCTTTTTATCTCGTCTCCACAATGTTCAATGGAAATAAATATTTATCTTTATCTTTATCTAACTATGAGCGCATACAAAGCAGAAACAAAAATTAATATGCACACTCGTGGCAGGGTAAGAGGTTATTTCATAAAGTGGTGTTCACCTCTCGTGGAAATAAGCTGCCTTTGTCATAACCATGCCGTATAGGTCTCATCGCCTTCGCAGTCAGAACAGTTTCGCGAGCATGTTTGGTCGCAATAAAGCACTTAACATGTCTGCTCTCCCATGTGCCATGAGCCAATAGAATAAACTTCCTAACAACGTTACAAACATCATAATAAATTCATAAATGCGTTCAGAGAAGCGTTAACCAGCATAATTGCTTGTCTGTTGGTTCTGTGTGCCTTTAAGCAAAATACTTTTATCATTGTATAATGTACATAAATGCACTCTCGATAGCGTCAATTCTTATTCGTGTTTCGTTTCCATGTAGCCGTATGGTAAAGTTTGGATAGCTACTTTGTTTTTGTTTTTTAAATGTTTGTGTTTTTTGCTCAATAATTCCTGACAACCATTGTCTAAAATATTTTTTTATTCGTTGTGTTTGCTTTTACACTGTGATATTTCATTTGCGTGTGGTATTGACATAATAGTCCTATGTGAAAGCAGAATATGAGTTTTTGAATAAATAAATAGTTAAATGTATGTCTACAAAATCAGTTAAAGCTTGTATAGCAAGGAGACCGAAATCCCAAAGAGCAGACTTTGGTGACGATAGCTTGCTGAAGAACTTAGGCGTTAGAATATAAAAAAAAAAAACACTTTTATTTCTCTTTCTGGTTTGACTGTAGTATACCTTGTATTTTCAATCTAGCGCTATCGTGACCATCTTAACATTTTGCTCATACTGTCATATCCTGTTAATCTACCAATCACCTTCGTGTTGGAGTATTCATGGCCTCAGACGATGTTTCCTGCAAACGCAGCCATGAGTGCCTTGTCGCATTGCCTGGTTCATTTCCCTCTTTTATTTCGTGTGATTGCTAAAAATTACGGAAGGTGGGGTCGATGATGAGGGAAAGGAAGAGGCTACAACAAAATCAATAACACTGCGCCATTGTGCCATTTTCGTGACAATTTGCAACAGGTGTAGTGTATGTGAAATGATGCAAATGGCTCGCTTTTGCATTTCTTTTAGACTGTCTTTTGACGCAGGATTCAGATCCTTCCAGACGCTGAACGGAAATTTAACGCTGTCATTCCTAATTTGCAAATACAAGTTTTTATTGCACTGGCTTATGCATAAACCTTTCCATCACATTAACGGCCATGTTTTATAGTGTCCGAATTGAATACTTTGTCTAATCCCGTTCCGAAGACTGCAATTTCTTCATCTGCTAAAGATGATGTTGTGCAGTGGCGGGTCTTCAAACGCCGGAAATGAAGACGTTCAAGCAGCGGCTATAAGGTGATTATTTGCTTTGCCCACGAACGAAAGTGAATAAAAGATGAAAGATAGGGAATAATAGGAGAAAGGCATTTGCCATGCTTGTAACAACATGAGGGCTACTTTCATCAGCCTCTTTTCTCTCCTCCTCCCCTTTCTCTTCCTTTTCAACTTCTTCATCATCATAATCATTTGTACTATACCCACTGCAGGGAAAAGACTTCTCTATACCTTCAGTTAATCATATCGTCTGCCAGCTGCATAGACTTGACCTCTGGAAACTTCTTTATCACCACTTCAAGCATTCGATCCTATCTCGTGCCGAGTAATAAAAAAAGTGACTCCTGAATAGACTTAACATTTTTTTTAATTCCATTGGGCTAAATTGGCCTAATGTGAAATATGCGCGTAGCGCGTGGCGTTTCATTTCGCTTTCGGTTCCTGGCTAATGTTCAAAGTCAGGCTTCAGGCAAAATAAGTGATTGTTGAACTTCTTAAGAGGGAGATGCGACAGCTGTATGTTTGAATCCACTTTGCACAGATGAATATTGTTAAAGACGGCGACATGCAACGTTGCGCGAGAAGGTGGCTCCTGAACACGAGGGGTGATCGGTAAAACAAAAACCTACTAACGCTGTATACCTTGACATAGGTTTTGGGGTACCAACCGAATTGGCGGGGTTTTTTGGTCGTTGTCGGAGCAGGGAGTGATGAAAATTGCAGCGATAGTATAGGTTCCATATGCAGGGGTCAGCGAGGCGGATCTGCTTGCGACGACGCTCGATAAAAAATCAGCCGCGGCTAAATTGAGATATTTATTTGAGTTTTGGGGGGCATCAGAGGGATAGTCATAGTCACAGACAATGGCTCTTCGGAGGAGTGGATGCCCTTAGAGCTATACGCCAGGTAAAATCACCATACTCTGATTGCAGTGTTTGTACAAAACAACGTTGAAGTCATTCATGTTGGTTCTTATTTCACGCTATTTTCAGTAGTGGTATGTTTCATGAAATCTTGTCGGCGCTATTAAGTGCAGGAAGTATTATATCGAAATAATTACAAATGAATAACATAATATAAGTGCTTAGAATGATATGAGGGGAAATAAAATGAGGAATATTAAAGCAATGACGTGCGTAAGAGTGATAAAAAAGAGTGGGTTTCTTATAAATCGAAACTTTGCAGAGACCCCTCGTACTTTTTTTATGTGCCAGAGCGAAAGCGATACCCTTCATGGCCGCAATTTTTCCGTAAACGTTTTCACGTGCATTGCCATTTCTTCAGCAAAGTCAGCTGCTTGCATTTTGGTTGTGAACCATATGGATAATTCGTCATTTGTTTCCAGAAGTGTCTTGTGAGCCACCTGGGATAAAATGCTGTCATGCCGGCTTGAGAATACCCAGGGCCCTATACACAACAGGCTGGACATACCGTACAAGGTATTGCAAAGTAAATATTGGGTAGACTAATAAGATACATAAATTAATAGCACAGATGTGAAGCACGGAAAATTCATTGAAACAAGGGCAGGTATGCACGCTTGCAGTAAAATATAAATATAGGATGACTTCAAATTAAATACTGAAAACATGTAGCAAGAGTCCGATACAAAGTAGACCAAGAATGTTATACAAATAATAGATGCATTAAGCAAGGGAATTTTCATCAATGAATGTTCTTAGCAATAAAAAATTGGAATAACACGACGTATATAAACATCAACCACCAAAATCGAAAGGGGGAAAAAATATCTCCTGCAATTGGTTAACGTTGGGACTGGTAAAGTGACCGTGTTTATTGAGAATTAGCGGAATGTTAAGCTTAATTGGATTGTAATTAGTATGGAAAAGGGGACCCTACTACAAATCAGTGCTGCGTGTTGTACCATTACTTGTACTGTAAGGATGTGATCGGCGCAATAACCTGCTTGAATAATGCCCACAATCGTTTTTTGCGTCAGATCTGCCTAATGTTGCATTTATTTCTTGTTAACCACACCCAAATACAATAGTTTATAATACAGGGAGAGTTTCTAATATATTTGTGGTTTAGTACGCATTGGAAGGATTGAGTGGCTGAGCAATAGGGCACCGGTTGATTTAGTGAGTTTTGTGGATATGTTGGCGGTGTGTCAGTGCTATATTAATGTATCGGGAAACGTCCGTTCTAGACTCTTATGTTCTCTTACAAGTGACATCTCTTCCCCGTCAAAGCGAACAGCTATCGCCAAGTTTACACTTTTATTTCTCGGCCGAAAATGAATTACTTTCGTTTCCGCTGTACTAATCTTCCGTGGGTTGCTGTTTGACCCTTTGACCAGGAAATCAATATTTCGAACATGTCATTACAGAAGGTTATAAGGTTGTTTTGCGCTGCGTCTGATAAGAGCTTGCTAATATCAACGGCATAAGTATTAAGGCTAGCCTCCGAATCAATCCTATTGTTGTCATTAATAAAAAGTTAAAGAGAAGCGCCGTTAAAGGGTAGCCGAAAAGCTTTTAGAATTCGACGAGCTTAAAGAGAAAAAATGTGTAATTATTGAAAGCAAAGAACTTGAAGTCTTTTTATGCTAGCATCCGAATCGCCGATACAATCGCCGAATACTGTGGCGTAGGCGTTTAGAATCCTCCGCAGTGCCCGCACCGGACTCGGGCAGCAACGGTGATGTCACACATAGCGGCACTACGTTTCAAGCGAAGAATCCGTTGATTGAAGGAAGATAACCAACTGTACGAAAACTATAACTAATGAATAATTGTTTGATAGCATTTCATGGCTCACGATAGCAAGTGGATGAAGTGAGCTGACATTTGAAAAAGTCAGCAAAAATGATGTCATTATGCGTTTGTCTCTGTACTACTTCAGTGCACTGAGGAGAAGGCGTAGCATTTAAACTGTTAAGTTGTTATTTTAAATGATAGCGAGAAACCAGTTCAAAGGCTTTATTGCATTATTCATACACTGGAATCAGTGTATATCATCCAAATGGGAAAAAAAAAGAAACAATTTGCTTATGGCCCACCGCTTACACTGGACAAAAGAGAGGATATTAGGATATTCGGGTACACCCGCTGGAAAGCGAGCTGTGTCGCCAAGCTTGCACTGCTTGGCAGCAAGCCGTAGCCCAAGAATTTTCGAGGGATTTTGGAAGGAGGAGACTGCCGATATCTCCCTGTCACGCCCGGTTGCATTTGTATGAGCTAACGTTTCTTAATAATTCGAATGAACCACCAAAATTTGAACTGCTTCGCCGCCGTGCAACCTCCTTGTCTTCTACTCGCCTGTGAACTCCCGCGCTGCAGGCATAGAGAAATGTTCTGATTGGTTAAGTGCCGGTATATGCCACCGAAAAGCAAACCGTGTATCTGGGAGCCCTTCACCACCCCTCTTCCTGTTTAATACATCTTCAGCCTTTCACTTTTCCAAAATAGGTAAAAGCTGCAGACCGCTTACAAAAACAGACAAAAATACGAATACTCACATTTTATATCATTTCTTCGGCATTGGTAGCTGTCGCAATGCCGACAAAACAAATGCTGCGGCCATCAATTCTACCTTTATGAACACGTTTCATTTGCACTAAAATACTGCACAATAGGAAATGTTATAATAGGCTGCCTTGTACGGTTTTCCGTGATAATGAAAATGATAATGATGAGATAAATGCGCTGAGCGGCTTCCACACACACCATCTTCCGAGCAAGAATTCTGATCTTCATGACCCTGAAGTAAAATGCATTCCCGACCTAAACTAGACCACAAAAACCTTTGTCTCTATTTATTTATTAACTTTCGATATAGTGTGTGTGCAGTTTACGTCGACTTCTCGTTGAGCGTCGGGCGTGCTGCAAGTACACTTGAATCAGACAGAAATTTCCTCGAACTCGACCGTAAAGGAAGCGCGTACGTCTGTCGGCTACTTTGCATATTTAAACGAGGTTTGCACAATTCTGCGAGGTGAAGCGGAGCGGTTCTGGTAGAATTAGGGTAAGAAGATTTCTTTGTTTAAAATAAGCTCTCTGCCTTCCTTCTCGAACATGGTCCTCAAACCGCATACAGAGTTACGCGCAAAGCTGCCACCTTTTAATTATCCCTGTCATGCATTTAAATTAGATGCATGCAGCTGAGAGGGGGAAACGGTGAAGCCTTTTTTTCACGTCACTGAATATGGCCTGCATTAAATTGGTTTAGATCGTTTTACTTCGTGGAAGGGATATCAGTGTCGTATATTTCCTATCATGTCTTCACTAGCGTAATAATAAATATGTGCTATAAAAGATTGCCACGAAATGGATTAATAATGTCTGTGTTGTTTTGGTTTACTTGGAATAGAGCCGTAATCAAGAAGGCGCATATGGAACAGGCGCTGCGGTGTATATTTCACTCCCAAAAGCGCTCAATTATACAGGTAAAGAATATCACAGCGTGGCGCGGGAGAGGAGAACCGCGGACTTTTTCCTGCCGGAAACTAGTGGCCACCTGCTTCGACGTGGCCTCCAATATGAGTGCGACAATAGGTGTTTTCGATTTGCTTTACACTAACTGCAGATGATTATAACAATGCGGCAGCAGTGCCAAACGGTGCTGCGAGTATGCAGGAACGTTTCGGCAGCTACGGTACCTGCTGCCGGAACGAATACAGCAGTGTAGCCCTAGCTTATCTCATAGCCGCAAACGAGCGAGCAGTGGGTTACAAGTATCGCTTGCCCTAACCCAAACGATACGGCCGGTTTAATGCAGTATCGTTTCTACCTGCAGTCTGACAAAATCGATGTTTGTGTGAAGCTGGTTTACCTTCATAAACAGCAAAATTAAAAACAAAAAGAATCATTCGTTGCTATTTCGAACCCACGCCACGAAAAACAGATCACCTTCACTCGCTACGGTGCCAGACCACTGGGCCGCAACTTATACCTTGCTCATAATGAGCCATTACCATGAGTGAAAAAAACTCTTTGCACTCTGTTTCAGAAATGTTTTAGGTCTCCACCATCTCAGCAGCTGGCCTATTCAGGTGCTATGGAGCCACTCTTTCTTCCCTTCTCTCCTGTGTACTCATGGCAAATACCCACAATAGGGATTGGCCAGGGTTTAGCGCAGTTTTTCAAGCTGTGCTTTGGATGTCGTCATCTTCAACGCCTTCATCTCACTTTACAAACCTGCTCTAAAGACCAGAATGGATGCACGATTCACCCCACGGCGGACGGCAGTGGTTTTGCAACCCACCTCTCCAGCCATCCCAAACTCTAGCTTCAAGGTTGCTATACTCAGGGAAAACTTTCTGTGACTGATTACGCCAGTCCCAACATTTCTGATGCTGCAGTGTGCGTCGCAGTTTATTTAGTTTTACTTCAGGATGGCGTCGCGTCGTCTTAAGGCCTCCTCATATATTTCTCCCTTGCATCCTCGTACTTCCTCTGCTCTTCGAGTGAGCTGAACCGTCGTGCTTTTAAGATGCTTCGTCACGCAAGAGACAATGCGTGAAGTATCTTTATAACGCGAAGACGCCCTTTGTTAAGGGACACCACTGCTACTGTTCTATGCCGTCGCTCTGTGAAAAGGGTGGCGGTGATACTAGTGATTTTGGAGAAATTGTTTCGCCTTCCCGAGAGTTTTCTCAAAAGGAAGCACTTGGCGAAACAGCGAAAAATCGTCGATGTCGCATAGTTTTTATCTCAACTGCACAAATAACCTTATTCTATGTGTTTCTTAAATAATATTGCTGTGATGTATTCAGGAGATATTTTAGACGTAATTGATAAATAACCCTTTCGGATAATTGGAACATCTTTTATTTTCGAGGGCCTAGTTAGGGAGATCTTAATCCATTCCAAAACAAAAACGCTTCGCAGTGCCGACTGTGCTGTTGATATTTTTTTCTCTCACGATGTCCGCTGCGTTGTCATTATTCGATTTGTACCGCAGCTCCCCGTTTACCCAGTTCTCAAATGTCCCCCTCTTAAAATATTCTGGGGAGAACCCTAGGATGGTATCCATTTTTAACGCGTGGCTATATTTCGACATCCGGCCTCAAGGCGGCGCCAGATGAAGAGTAGTTTGTGTAATACATAAAGCGCGGGTTTGCTCTGCGAATGTTCGATGTCCAGGCCGCATTGATAGCTGCACGTAGAGGAAATGCGAAAAAAGGTTTATAGGCTCCCCAAGCATCGCTGGGTTGCGCGGCAGCTCCTTTGGGTAGTGCCATCTGTGACAGAAAAGCACAAACTGGGACGCTGCCGGCTAAGCTCGCTACCTTCGCAGTGTGGTGCATGAGCTTTCTATGGCACGTGCACGTGCCTGACGCACCCGCGGAGGCGCATCGTGACATACCGTCTGCATTCCGTCTTGATGACTGGGTAACCTGCCGCGGATTTCCATGAACGAAATATAATTAAAGGCGAGAGACTTCTTATTCTTATTCACGTCTGAACTGTAGAGCAAACTACAGACAGCGATGAGTAACTATTGATCGTGAAATGCGCTTCCCACGTGAACGAGAATATAGTGCAGGAAGTGCATCTCGAGGTACGTCCGCTTTGTAATTATAAAGCAAATAATGTTTAAATTATGCAAAAATACTATTAACACTCTGAGACAAAGCAGATCGCTGGCTGACCATCCTTGGGTTGCACCATGGAATCTATATACAGTTTTGTTTTTATATTGCCGCATTACTAAAGTAAGCCTTGTAGTCGAAGAATAAGTATACAGTATTTGAAACAGGTGTTTCTTCTGAGGCATGAATGCTAGCAGACTCAAAACACATGCGTGCTCTTTGCGCTGCAGGCGACATAACCAGCTCGCTGGCTCGGGAGGCAGGTGAAATCCAAGCTTAGTGAAAGCTGGTGTACTGTACGTTCGTCTTTTATTTCGGTTCTTAATAAAAGGCGGTGCTTCATTTGTTATAATATTTGGTTTGCACTCATGAAACCTGTGGCGCGAATGACGTGCTCCGTGCGAGTAATGTTGATCGAGCCATAGGTGCGCTTTTGTATTAAGATTTTTACATATTTTCATTATTAGCCAGTTTGCAGAAATCTGTAAACACTTCTCGTCAAGGCATGTTTTCAACAAAAAGGCGTCATTGCTCGATATTTTTTCGGTCGTTTTAGAACTAAGTCCGGTGTTCCTTAGTTCACGCATTCACACATGCTAGTCGATCGCTTCCGTCGCGCACTTGATATCTGTACGTTTGGTTGGTTTCAGAGCACTAAAATGTCACAAAGCAGGGAGCGAGTGCAGAAAATCGGCAAAACAAGTCACACGTGGGGAGCGAGACGCAGGAAAATCCTCCATCCTCTTCATTTTTTAGGCGGGCTATAATACCATTGTGCTCTTTCGTTAACTCTTTAAACCGTCTTTTACAACCTGCAACATTTCCTAATCTACGGAGGAGGCGGAAAGTGTCTTTTTCTCGTTTCCACAAAAAGTGCGAGACATCTCAGAACGAGCCCGTGCAGTTCAAAAAAAGCTCTTGCGGAAACGCTTCCAAAGGAATCTTCATAGTTTCACGCGTGAGCCTCGTCTTTTAGCGATTCGACCGCTATTGCGTCTGTTCACGACACAATGCTACTTTGTAACTCCGTTTTGCATGCGCGAAAGCGTTTCTGTATCGCCAAATAAACGCCAGGTGCAACTCGATCGCCGCGCGTGCACGGGAAACTAGCAGAGCGCCTGCTCCGGCAGCGTCTCGGCGTTTCACGTTTCACCACCACGGGAGAAATGCGGCGCTTCCGTCGCACGGTGGTAGCGGTGAAAAGCATTTATTGCATTCAAAGAGAGGTAGCCTCAAAGCCGGCCCTAGTGGCCAGCTCCCCTTACCATACTATGTGGAGTCCCTCATTCCGGGACTCCATTGGTCGGGGCTGCCACTTGACCCCGCGAAACATGAGCTTGGGTTCCCTTTTGACTCTGAAGAGCATTTGACGTAAACTTTAAATATCGACCCTGGGCTCCAGCTGCCACGGCTGCAGCACACAACTGGGCTTAGCCGCCCAATTGTTCCCTGGATAGCACGGTATCCTATTGTGCTGGTGTCAAAATCTGTGTACGAACGACTGTTATCATTTTCTGACAGCCCCATGTTGTCTAAACAGGCTGTGCCTTGTTGTGAACGGGGTTCAGGCCTTAATCCCCTTGGCGCCACGGCGGCGACCGAGGGGAACCTATCGTTGTACTGAATGGGCCAGAGGCGCGCCACCGAGCAGCCTTGACGGTTGACCCCGCTCGCCGAATTCTTGAAGAAGGCGGGTGACCTTCTTTAAATTACGCGGGGGAATTGACCGCCGCCAGCGGGCGACTTCGCGGGATGTTTCATCTTGTTGCAGAAACTCCAGCGCCAGCACAAGATCGTCATCAACACCGGAGAAGTTTGCTCTCGCCACCGAAAGATGTGAGAGGAGGTTCGAGCACCACCCTCGGCAGTGGGCGACACCTCCAGTGATCTCTTGTGCCCCAGTGATTGGACTTCACCGACTGAACATTGTTTCCCCAGCTAGGGAAGTGGGGATAACCCACTGTATTTAAGCGGTGGAAATGGTCTCCACCGAGAGCTCCGTTTTTCCCCTCTTGACCTGTAAATATCCCATCATGTAAAAAGTTGTATAAAAACGTTCTGCCTCTCTTCCCTGGCTGCTTCTGTTCCCCCATCCCGGCTCCTCATGGTTCGACTGCGATGAAGCCTAGGCCCCCGAATCCCAGCCACATCAACTGAATGGCAGCTATGGGATCGTCCACACTTTGTCCTGACATCGGCAATATAGTGAGCGCTTGACTTACTTTGAGAATCTGCCAGATTTGACAACTCAGGGATTTTAACAAAACCAGTAGATTTTGTTTTTGTGTAGCGTGCGTGGTGAAGCGGGTATCACGCTACAATTTGAGAAAGTCCTCGTTCGAAAGTGGCCATGGATCTGAGAAAATTAAAGAAAGCAGAGTTGATTTTGCTTTGCGAAGAGTAGGGCATTGCAGTCGGGGAAAACCTTAGAGAGTCGCAACTTGTGAGGGCAATTCGTGAGTGTGGAGCTGAGGAGGATGAAATTTCCGAGACGAAGAGGCCCCCAGGATTAACAGAGCAAAATAAAGGGCATTGGGGATCAAAAGATTGGTTTTCCTAATCGCAGAGATAAATCGTACCAGAAGTAATGCGACTAGTAATTAGGCAAGCTCGGTAGACGCAAAAATCGAAATCAGGGATCGGCAACTACAACGAAGAGAATCGTAGCAAGAGCGCGTCCGATTCGGATCGAAGGTGGGCAGGCATAGTCAGGCGCAGTTTAATGCAAATGAGGAAGCCAAGATTGGCACGAGAAACGCGTCGACTAATGCCCCGCCTGAAGAGATAAGTGCAACAGGTGGCACAGAAAAAGAGGCGATAAAGGGGAGGTATTTTAAAGCTAGGAAACTGGTCGCCTGTTTCCGTTGCCAAGAACCTGACCATATTGCTACCGGTTGCCGTAAACCAAGAGAAACCTTTTCGTTTCAGTCTAATGGCGACAAGTCGCGAGTTATTCAGCCCTTTCGGGGAGAGGTAGCGAAAAAAGGAAAACCGCGTAAAGTTCCCCGTAACTCGGCTGCTAAAAAGGAAGTTGTGCGCCCATTAGACGTTTGGCCTGCGGTGTTACCAGGCGAGCGTGCCTGTGAAAGGCAGCTAGGTAAGGAGAGTAGTTTGTCCATTGCCCGCGACGAGATCGAGGAGACATTTGGAGTTCCTTAGATAGAGGAAGCCGTCTCGCAAAACCTGCTCAAGCATTATCTGTACGGGTTCTCTGATGACTCGGATATGTTGCTTAAAGTAAAGGGCTTTTGTTTTGGAGACAACAATGTTCGAGATCTCACCCGCTTGCGGCCTCAGGATAGCGCAGTGCAAGCAAGGTGCGGGAATGAAGATGGTAGACAGGATGCTGAAAGCGAAGGAGACTCTTATAGTCACGAGAAAGAGCGAGAGGTGTCCAAAAATGACCCTGCGAGGGAGGCTAGTAGCTTAACCTGTGAAGTCTCTGCGAGAACTAGTGACGTGCCAGTGGAAGTCACAAAAGGGCGGCATCAGATAGAGAAGGCCACACAGGATATTTTCAGAGCAGATAGGAAAGCTCAGATCATTTTCAAAGCCGAGTTGAAAACAAAGAGGCTACGTAAGCAATCGGCACCTCAGCGCTCTAGGTTGCTTAGGCGTCGCTTGAGAACACAGGGAATTCTCAGATCAGCGTGTTCAGGACCCTTCAGCAGTTCGAGTATGTCTTCCCCTAGCATGAGACACGCAGGTAGCTGTCCTTTGTCGGATGACATGTGTCGTTCGCTGAGAAGGGTGCGTTGCTGTCGCGCGATAGGACCACAGGAAAAGCGCGCGAAGCAGGTATCAAAGCCAGCTACGGCACTGACAGAGTCAGGCTGTAGAGGTTTTTGTAGAAATAAATGTTCAAAGAAAAGGTCTACTGGACACCACAGTAGTCTAATGAGCGGTGACACGAGGAGGCTGCGAAAAAGGGAGCTTAGCTGTTGCGTGAAAAGAAAGAAAGCTAAGCGCGCGCAGTGGAGGCTAAAGCGAACTTTGGCGCTAGCAAAGGCAGGCCGTAGGCGGTTTTGCAGATCTAAATGTCCCAGGCCCCTGGGCACTTGAAGCATGTCTTCTTCTAACATGGGACACTCAGGTCGTTGTCCCTTGAGAGGAAACATGTGTCGCTTCCTACGGAGGGTGCGTAGCTACCGCATGAAAGGCGCACAAGCAAAGCACGTGAAGCGTCGACACAAACCATCTACGGCACCATCAGCGTCAGGCCGTGGAGGCTTTAGCAAAAGAGGTACAAGGCCCTTAAAATCATTGAGCATAGCTATCTGTACGTCGAGACACTCAGATCGTTGTCTCTTGGCAGTTTGCAGGTAGCGCTTGGTATGCAGGGCAGGCAGAGCTCGCGTGAAAGGAGCCCGAGCGATGTGCTCGCAGCGAAGGTTAAAGTCAAATGAGGCACGATCGAGTTCCGACCGCAAAGTCTTTTGCAGAAAAAGTGCAAGAACTCGTGCTATTTGGAAGATGTCTACGTTTACATCGAAACCCCCAGGTAGTCGTTTCGTGAAAAGTGACAGGTGCGATGAGCTGGGAAGGAACATAACTGTCGCGTGAAAGGAAAGCAGGCCAAGCGCGCGCATAGGTCAAAGCCAGTTACGTCACCGGTAAAGGCTCGCGGGGTTTGGAAATCCAAATGTTTTAGGCCCTCCTGTCACTCGAGACAGTGCAGCAGTGGTCCAGTGACAGGTGACAGGAGTGGCTTGCTACGAAAGAGACGTCGCGGCCGCGTAAAATGGCACTGCAGAATGCGCGGCAGTAATAGAGAAACACAGCATGCAAACGGGATCCCAGACAGGAGGATCAACAAGCAACGCGTTCGCAGTCGCTCGTCACTATATCGCGTTCGGCTTCCCAAGCGCGGGCTACTTTTCGGAAGCGTACAGTTCCGATGCGGAAAAAGTCGCATTAGCGAGCTGACGCCTTCAATGTATTCTCAGACCTCGGATTCTAGTTCCGCCGTAGGATCGCGGCCGCCAAGGGTGCGGCTGAAGCATTGACTTGTGAGGGGTGAATGGAATTGAAAAAAAAAAAAAATCGGCCCCGGCTGGTCAGGTTATTTGGGGGTTCCTAACTACTTACCCTTCTGTGCTGCAGAGAAGAAAAAAAAAGCGAGTGAACGCGGTGTGCGGGTCGTCCCCACTTGACAGGTTGACAATAGAGGGGGAGCACCCCATGATGTTTGTGAGCCTGCAAGCAGTGCGTCCGAGAAGGAAGGCGCTTCTCTTGTTTCCGCTATTTGGAAATTGCAATGTTGTGTGCAGAGTTGTACCTGCTCGTAGAAATGGTCTTTTTTCATTTACCTGCCATACTGACATATATGCTTTACTGGAGGCTAGCTTTGAAGGAGTTCGCATCTGACGTGCGTTGGGAAAAAGGGCGTGATAATGCTAACGCTGGTGGCCTCAGCCAAAGTTTCCTTGGGCAAGGCCCAATTGTTTGGCCTCCAGACGTTAACTTCCTTGGCACATCCCATTTATCCCTTTTTGTTCGGCATTACCCTTTTTTGTATTGCTATTTGGTCACCTGCAGCTCCACCTTGTGATATGTTTTCGCAGGAAGTGGCTTTCTACGGCATCTTGTTAAGACATAGGTCAAAATTCTAGCTTGAGTGTTCGCTTTTGAACAGAAATTCCGCTCTATTTTCTTGTTTTCTCTAACATGGTTTCTTTCGAAAGAGGACTCGAAATTATCGGGGCAAAATTTGGTTTGTTTCTTTTTTCTTGTAAAAGCAATCTTGGTTAGAAAGCAGCCTGGCAGTTTTCAAAGTTGGTTTTGCGCTTGCTATTTGTTGTGTTTTTGGCCTTGCGTGGCTGAGACTGTTAAAGCTGTCCAGCGAGCAAGCAAGAACCAGAGGGCCAGGTATGATACGTGGCTGGACCGACCAGGCTGATCCGACTCCAAGCTTCTTCTCGGAGCGGCGTGGGCTGCCCCAAAGAGAGACCTCTTCAGGCAGCAGACGTGCTGTCGTGACCGGGGTTCAGGCCTTAATCCCCTTGGCGCCACGGCGGCTACAGCAGGGAACCTATCGTTGTATTGAATGGGCCAGAGGCGCGCCACCGAGCAGCCTTAACGGTTGACCCCGCTCGTCGAATTCTTGAAGAAGGCGGGTGACCTTCTTGAAATTATGCAGGGGAAATGACCGCCGCCAGCGGGCGACTTCGCGGGATGTTTGACCTTGTAGCAGAAACTCCAGCGCCAGCACGAGATCGTCATCGACATCGGAGAAGTTTGCTCTCGCCACTGAAAGATGTGAGAGGAGGTTCGAGCACCACTCTTGACAGTGGGCAACACCTCCAGTGATATCTTGTGCCCCAGTGATTGGATTTTACCGACTGAACATTGTTTCCCCAGCTAGGGAAGTGGCGATCAGTTCAGTGCAGTCGTTCAGTCGTGTCCGACTCTTCGTGACCCTATGGTCCATATCACGCCACGCTTTCCGGTCTCTCACTATCTTCCTAACATCACATAACTTCAGCTGCAGCGCCTCCAGGATGCCATCTAACCATCGCGTTCGCTGCCTACCCCTTCTCCGGTCACCCTCCACCTTTCCCAACATCAAATCTTTCTCCAGCGACTCCTCTCTTCTCATCAGATGACCAAAGTAGCTGAGCTTTAACTTTAGAATTTGACCCTCCAATGAGCAGTCAGGGTTTATGGTCGAAAATATTGACTGATTTGATCTTCTGGCCATCCAAGGAACTCTAAAGAGTCCCCGCCAGCATCACAATTCAAACGCGTCAATTCTTCGGCAGTCAGTCTTCTTCACAGTCTAACTCTCGGACCCATACATCACAACTGGAAGGACCATAGCACGAGTTATACGGATCTTGGTTTGCAGTGTAATGTCTCTGCTCTTTACTAGGCGGTCAAGGCTAGCCACGGCTCTCTTTCCCAGAAGCAGGCGTCTCCTAATTTTATGGCTGCAGTCTCCTTCCGGGGTAATCTTGCAGCCCAAGAAGAGAAAATCTTTCACAGCTTCCATTTCTTGTCCCTTGATGCTCCAGGACTTGATAGGGTAAGACGCCATGATCTTTGTCTTTTTAATGTTCAGTTTAATCCCAATCTTCTCACTCTCTTCGTGTACGCGCATCAGAAGTCTCTTGAGTTCCACTTCACTTTCTGCCATTAAAGTGGTATCATCCGCATATCTAAGGTTGTTGATACGTGTCCCAGCAATCTTCACTCCAGCTGAAGACTCGTCGAGACCGGCCTTCCTCATGATGCACTCAGCATATAGGTTAAATAGGCAGGGCGACAGTATGCAGCCTTGCCTCACACCTTTCTCAATCGGAAACCAATTAGTAAGACCATGCCCAGTTCTGACTGTGGCCTCTTGCCCTTCATACAGGTTCTTGAGGAGACAGATGACTGAATTGGAGCTCCGATCTCTTGGAGAGCTTGCCACAATCGGCTGTGGTCTACACTGTCAAAGGCTTTCGCATAATCAATAAAGCAGAAGTAGATGGGTTTCTGGAACTCTCGTGGTGATAACCCACCGTATTTAAGCGGTGGAAATTGTCTCCACGGAGAGCTCCGTTTTTCCTCTCTTGACCTGTAAATATCCCATCATGTAAAAAGTTGTATAAAAACGTTCTTATTTGCCTCTCCTCCCTGGCTGCTTCTGCTCCTTCATCCCGGCTACTCATGGTTCGACTGCGGTGAAGCCTAGGCCCCCGAATCCCAGCCACATCAGCCTGGTCCTCTGGGCTAGCATCGATGTTAAATCATTCCTGTTCGCATTGTCGGACAGAGAGTACCCGACAACGATAACAGCAGCGGGCAAGATGAAGGCGACAGCGAGATTTCACGGATCATGATGTGCTAGCTCAGCATAGGAAAACAAAAGTAAAACAGGATAATTGTTTCTGCTATATAATGTCTTGCGCTTAGTTATGCTGGTTTGTTTTAATCTGCCACGGATTTTCTCTTGATCTGCTGTACTCAGAAAGTGATGAATATTAGGCGGCACTGACGTTGACTGCGATGACGAGTTCTACGATGTGTGTATTGCAGTTTTCAGTGCACTGAATCGCCAAGATTAACTCGTGCGCATGATTAAGAGAATGCGTTAAGCAGGTTTCGCTGGTAGGAGTTGAAGGGACTGTCGACGCTGTTTTAGGGAGATGTTTGACTGGTTCAATGATAAGTTCGTAATTTTGGGCGAACGAATTGCAAGGGCGTCAAAAACTATCTGCTGAATCAAGACTTCCCTCATAGCGGGTAATGTCATTGGCTCCCAGACGTCATTATAAATTAACAGCGCAAACAGCCTAACGGGAACACAAGACAAGAGGACAGCACAACGAGCGCTCATTGTGTGATCCTCTTGTCTCGTGTTTCCGTTACGTTGTTTGTGCTCTTCACTTATAATGAATTACCAACAGTCCCAATCTGCTGTTATGGCTCCTAAACACCGTGCGGTAATAAGTCCCTGTGTGCATGCTTGAGGGATTTGGGGTCCCTCACTCGTTTCAAGCAGTCAGCGGCGGCTGATCGGTAATGAAAAGAGAATAGATCTTCGCTTGTTCACTGTGCCGGGGTTTAATGCCCTCAGCCCTGCGGCCGTCCTCTGCAGCGCGTCGACGCCATGTACTCAATTAACAGCGATGCACAATTCCCTTCATCGCAAGCGTCAGCAACAGAGCGACAGAACGCTGCACTAGAAATTTACCAAGCGTGGCAAGCACCAGTGCGAGAGTCGGGGTGAAGTTTGGTGTCATTCGAGGAGAAGTATATAATCGTGACTCATAATCATACTCACGTATCATGATTCGATCACCACTATCACACACATAGGGTATATTCATATGAGAATCAATATGATGCAGTGTATCATTATTTCATTCCATCATTTATTTTTAGTTATTTACCACCTTCATTTCTTTCCAGTTCGGCTATCAAAAGGCCAAATCCCTCGGATTTTCTTAGCAAACAGCCCAACACGTGTTAAGCTGTTTACTGTGGTTGAAGGTTGTGTCCTAACTAGAAATGTTTCCTTTTTCGTAGAATAACATTTTATCCTTTTACCAAAAAGAGTTTCGGCGTCCAACGACCTTGATTATTTAATTCGCGTCTTAAGTTGGAATACATCTGCTGGTTTGAAATATAGGCATGTAATACCGCTTTTCTAATTCAGCCAATGCGCATCTTCATGTAGTAATAAAATATATAAGAAACGGCGTCTAGCGAACATCTTTCTGACCACCTAGCTCTTCATTGCCTCGCCTCCTTAATTTAGAGAACACTATCTTCTATTTATGAAGAAAGAACAACTCAGATTACTTCCTCTTGCTCTTGTCCGCCCGAGTGCGCTAATCATATTCCCTGCAATATTACCCGTACAGGGTAGGTTGCGGTTCGGATAAACAGGGTCGGGGTCACCCTCACTCCTGCCGTCACTCGGACAGGCCCTCAGTATCGCGATCATTTTCCCCCATCTCGGTATCCAATATATAAATGCAAATTATATTGAAGCCAACATCAACCATTCGCTGTGGGACTGGTCAGCACTGAGGCATACAAAAAGTACGGCAATTAACAGCCTTGAGCGCAGATTCGGTTTCGTACAAAAAAAGTGTCAGATATCCTCGTGTTGCAGAGCTTGAGAAAATAAGTTTTTGGTTGTTTCAAAAACCGATATGGCATCATATTGTCCACGGCTTCTCACTGCTCATTCGAATTGCAACCGCGTCGCTGCGATGAATAAAATGTTAATGTGTTTTAGCTAATGAATTGCATAATTCGAAGTGTTTGACAGCACATTGTGTCCGCAGCGTTTGAGTCTTGGTTCCTGCAGTTGTTTTTTTTTTCAATTTTAAACTTAGAACATTAAATAATTTTTGAAAGTGTCCTCTGCAACATGCGGTGTACTTTTCTCACGGCCGACTTCAAAACGACGTTAGACATGAAGTCAGCCTTGGCCAACCAAGAAATGGGTGCGCTGGCGTATGCAGTAGGAATAGGTGTATGATGTATTTGCGGAGTTTATAGAGCGAAGTTATTTGCGGATCTACCGTACTCCGTAAACAAGACAGCAGCAAGTGGATGCTGAAGAGTCCATATCGCGAGGCTGAATACCAGTAAACTTTGTGTTATGAGTTTGTACATTGTATTAGTGTGCTGGCAATAGTGTCACGTAATGACGGTGCGATGTCAAGATATTTAATTAGCTCAGACATAGTAGGAAAGGAGCTTAGGAACGAGGTCAGTAGCAGAGGAATTCATAGCTTCATTGTGTAACAGGCATTCGACTTTGACGGATGAAGAAGACCTTAATATGGCTCAGACGATAGTATTCGGAGGTCAAAGAGACGTGCATAGTAGTATTGTTATAAAGATGTAAGCTGTCACAGGCGACAAAAGTTTTGAAGCCACATCAGCCAAAGCATTGTATAGCCTCTAAATCAACATACAGATTACAATTGGCACAGCTTTCAAAATTGATCAGTAAAAGATAGGTAGCGAGGTAAGGCAGAATATATACTATAGAGAAAATGGTTGGTTGGTTTGTGGGGCTTAACGTCCCAAAGCAACTCAGGCTATGAGAGACGCCGTAGTGTTTTAGCTCTAAAGAACGCCAGTAGCATAAAAGTGTTGAAGAAGAAACTGGGTGCAGGCACAAATTAGATGTATGTGCGAAAAGATAACGATGGGAATGCCATTGACAAATAGGATAAGACAGCCAACGTTGCTAAAAGCTTTGCTCAGATCCATTCACTAGCTAGCGCATGACGATAATGAGAGAGGCAATAGTGGAGAGTGAGTGAGTAACGACTTTATTTATCCCATAAGGGAAAGGAGAAATGTAGGGAGGGAGGGAGGGAGGGAGGGAGGGAGAGAGAGAGAGATACATTGCGCTGGATAGGCGTCCGCAACCTTCTGAGCTCAATCATATTGTAGATTTTCCCAGTAAAGAAAGATGAAAAAAAAAAGTCTTGGAAACGATGCAATGGAGCAAAGTAATTGTGGCGACCGCAGAGTTTTTGAAAGGCAGTAAAGAGCTCCTGATACAAAAATTAGTTGTAGTTTAACCTGGTTAACCCTAGTTCCCTAGTGAAAAACACCCTATGAGTCACAACCTCATACAGATTTCTCATAGTAAACTCATACAAATCTCATTACTTCTCATTTCTTATATGACGAATTAGTTTAGTATGAAATTATGTGGGATTTTTATGAGATTAGTATGAGTTTAGTATGAGAATTTATATGAGGTTATTGTAACTCATAGAAGTATTTCACTAGGGTTCAATTGCAAAGCAAAGGGTTCAACGCTGCTGAACCGAATGTGGAGCAAACGCATTAGCTGCGGGTGAACGAGCGTTCTTCCTTTTCTTCTCCGCGGCTGTTCAAGCTCATTCGTGACTGCCGCCGTGGACTACGCGACGGGTTGAAACCTGACGTAGTAATGCTTTCGCAATAAACAATGGCCACCCTGCATAAGGAATGCGTCATGGTGTCGAGCTTAACGGAATTTTAGAAGAACATCAATACAATCTTAATCCGCCACTTGAAAACTTACTGCTAATGTAAGAGAAGGTTTAATCTATACGTCGAGGACGGCGTCGAGGTCGGCAAGGAAGCGCACGATGATCAAATCCAGCACGATGATCTGCGCGATCACTATTCCACAGACTGTTTCCTCTTCATCAGCGTCCAGCAAAAAGGGCTCATCTTCTTCTTCACACTAACATTAATTGAATCAGTGGAGGCGCGATCAGGTCAGCTTCTCTGGGCCTAGCATTATACCAATACGCCAACACCTCAGTCTCACGTCGCCTGTTTTAAAACGCAGTCTCTCAAGCTGTGCTGTAGGTGTGATCATCATCAACTTCCATCCCAGCTCAAGTCGGGCCAAAAGGAAGAGCATGTGGAGACTTCCCCGTCGCACTGTTAACGGGCAATGGTGATTACGCGAATTCTACGTTTGCGCCTTTCCTGAACCTTTCTTGCTTGCGCTCATCAAATGCTAGTTAAGCAATAATTAGGGTAGTACTTATTCGTTAGCGTCGACATGAACAGAACAATACGGCGCATAAGACACCAATTCCAGCTAGAATCTCTGCTTCCAGTCGACATAAAAGTCCTCTTAGCGCTTCAGGAAGACATAGTTCGATAGGACAGAACTGCTCTCTTTCAAGACTATCCACAAATTGGACCAACAAACATCTTTGATAAGTGTTTAATTCTCCTGTGCATATTGTTACGAAGCGGCAAGCCGATGAAGACAGGAGACAGAACATGACGCGATGACGATGGTAGATGACGTTTAATGAATGTTCGCGGGCCTAGCGCGAGCGCTCCTGCCCGCGCCACTGCCCGCTTCTTCTTCCTTGTCGTCCGTAACATGACCCGGGGCCACCGAGCGATCGTCCCGATCGTGGACGAGGAAGTTTAGCGAAGTTATTGATTTTATGGCATGATGATGGGCGTGTCTGGATGCTTGAAGAAGAAAAGGAAGAAGGAAGAATAGAACGGCTTGCCGGTACGATGCCTGATGCGCGGGTGATCCGCCTCCCTTGGAGCTGTCAACCCGATGGCTCGAGGTCACGTCGGGCAGC
Source organism: Amblyomma maculatum (assembly GCF_055883805.1). Taxonomy (NCBI): domain Eukaryota; kingdom Metazoa; phylum Arthropoda; class Arachnida; order Ixodida; family Ixodidae; genus Amblyomma; species Amblyomma maculatum. Next base: position 132,175,009 of record NC_139347.1, read on the forward strand.
TTGGGCGGGGGTTGCGTGTTCGTGTCCATCGGTTCCTTCGGGTCATTCGGGTCTTTCGGGTCCTTCATCTCGGTTCTGATCGGTATGTCTGTTCTCCTTGTCTTCAGGTCCGGGCTGGGGGCTGGGCGATGGTAGTTGTTCAGGTCTGGGCTTGAAGGGCTGGGGCGAAGCCGCTCGGCGATGTCCCTGGGCCCTCGGTGATGGTCCCGGCTTGAAGATGGTGTCGATGCTTCAAGGCGAGGATGGGGATGCCGCACCCCGCACCCCGCACCTCCACCAAATGTTACGAAGCGGCAAGCCGATGAAGACAGGAGACAGAACATGACCGATGACGATGGTAGATGACGTTTAATGAGTGTTCGCGGGCCTAGCGCGAGCGCTCCTGCCCGCGCCACTGCCCGCTTCTTCTTCCTTGTCGTCCGTAACAATATTAATAAAAGAACATTTGGTTTGGTCAGTGTCTCTAAACGTCCTCAGTTTACCAATAACATATATGTTTCTGCGAACCCGAGACCTATAAAGTAAGAGAAAGGCCTTCTTTGGGTGTAGAAAGGCCCTCGACTCCATAGTAATTACTGTTAGCAGGATAATAAAACAGTGCATAATAGTTCATTATCCATGATTTTTTGCCATAAGAGTTAGGCGCCTGGTTCCGAGTACAGATCTGTAAGCGCCTAGAATGGCGGTTCCCTACAGACGCTAACGCTAACGTAAAACGCTTGGTGGCCAGCTCTGAACACGCGGATCGCAGGGGTTGTCGAGGGTGCACATATCAATAGCTCATACAAGTTATCTTTATTTTCCGAACCACTTATGTGAAGCCTAATTTGAACCTCGCGTGCTTTCTATTGTGGTGAGATGGATGCCATCATCGCTGACATAGCGTGTTCTGCTGATTCTGTAATTGCTTCCTGGGCTAGGAAATACTTTTTTGTGGTGTCAAAGAGAAGCCACGTACCCTACATATTACAAGCGTAAACGAAGAACTAAATTTAATATACACGTCTATTGATTGGCGCTCTTTCTTAGTGCCTATACGTTTCGATTCTCGAATCGCACTCCAAATCATTTGCTGCGAGCACGCTAGCTTGCGCTGCAAACGACCGACGTTTATTGGTTGCTGTTTATTGCCGGCGTTACCAGAGGCAGAATAGGTTGTTCCACTATATCCCTGTCATTAGTTTCCTACATTTGACATCGTTTGCAAGGTAGAAATGATGCTTGCACAATGGTACCTTGCATTTCGATCCAATCGTGAATCTGTTCAGTTACTTTGCTAGCGCTGCAACTTGCCAGAGCATTTTCTACATGAAAGCTGACGTTCGGCATTGGCGATGTTAATTTTCTGAATTTGGCTTTTCTTTAAGCGGCTGTTTTTGCTATGGAAGTTCGACTTTTGCAGGGGAAGCGGGGGGGGGGGGAGAGAATAAGGGGAAGGTGTGGGTTTTATATAGGCTATGAAATGATTCGGCGTAAAGTTACGGAGGTTTTAAAGGCTTAAGCCGAAAATTCTAATCGCTCATCTTAACTGCCATGGTGAAGAACTACTATATATTGCTTGTAAATGAGGTAATGAGATGAGGGGTGATTTCGTTTGGTTTCCGTGCAAGTCGATGGTCCTGCATGTAAATAGTTTTCAGCTATTTGATTATTTGTTGCAAATTATCAGACAACTTCCCTCCCGATAAGTGTGTCCTAGTAATAGGATGTGGCCACTAAAAAAGTGCAAGATGCCATCGCGTTTTGTCATGCATCCGTCAACCTTTCTAGATATATTATAAAATTGAAGCCATTCTATTTGAAGTGATGTCCTTTTATTTTAAAATGTTAGGTGTGGAGCTTGGCCATATGAAATTTGTTTTGAAAACATTATGCCTCCCGTGGTAGAATACGACTTCGCCATATAATTGATATAAAGTTTTATCTCTGCATATCTGAATTTTGTTAAGAGGTTTACTGCCTCGCTAAAGACTGTAGTTCGACGGCTTCTCTGGAAGAGAGCGGCAGTCGTTTAGCAGGCAGAGCAGCGCCCTCGGCGATGGCATTCCCTCTCGCACATAGACATATCGCCGTATTTAAAATTTATACATTAGCGCAATTATAATTTAAAATTTATTGAGGAGAGAGCATTATATTATTGCAAAAATTTGATGTTTTTACAGTATATCTACAAGTGAGCCGCAGCTGGCATGGCTTCGAGGAGTACCAAGGAACTGATCCTCGTTTTGGTCTAAGCCTGCCTCGTGCGCCAGGCCAAGGAGAGAACACTCGTCTTCCTCGGAAGACGGAGACGGAGAAAGACGATGAGTTCCCTCCTTGACTTCGGCCACGAGCCCGACGTAGACGAAAAAGAGGACCAGTTCTTTGGTAGTGGTCTCGGAGCTATGCCAGTCGCGGCTTTCTTGTAAATTGTGCATACATGAAACTTTCACATAAAAATATGGCTCACAAAACGCAATCTCTTAGGCGGGAATGAATGAAAAACTTTATTTAGACAAAGGTAATTAAGTCGTCCGCATAGCGTATGCAGAGAGCCTGCCCGCAAAATATGCGCATGAAAGTGGTCCTAGTCACGTGATCATAAAGTTGGAAAGGGGGGATGGGCTAGACTGCGAAAAAGCATGAAGTTAATAAGGCGTGTAGAATATCGTAACCAGTAATTGACGACGTCATAAATTCACATGATATAGTCTCATGATAATGGGACTTGTAAAATACGATCATGCAATTAGTGCCATGGAAAGTCAAATGACAAGATGAGTATTAAAAATAGTGGAGTAGCACGTCCTAAGTAGCAAGTGACGATGCCCTCGATTCATATAACAGGGTCTCAGTCATGACATGAATGCTTGCAAAAAGTTATGATGTGATAACTGTCATGGCAGTCATGTGACATGTTTGAGGTCTTAGTACAGAAGATTTGTTTGTCATAAATAAAAAGGAGACGATGTAATGAAATCACATGACCAAGATGACTTATAAAAATGCTAATGAGTCATATCATATGACCGTCACATGAGCAGCATGATTTGGGAAACGTGGTACTGACAAAGTCATGTGACAAAGTCAGATTACCAGGATGACTCGCAAAAGGGACGACGTTTTCAGATCACGTAATAAATTTACGTACCAGGGCACTTACAGCAAGTGATGACGTCATCAAGTTACATCATGAATGACTTCTAAAATATGACTGCGTCATCACTGAAGTGACAAAGTCACATGCCCATAGGCCATGCAAAGGTAAGGCCGTGTCTAGCAAAACAATTAGCAAAACAGACATGACGGACGTCATCACTGACGGATCTGAGCACCATTGTCCATAACATATTATGCGGCGCCTGACGCTGCTATCTTACCTAGGACTCTGTTGACAAAACAGGACTATAACCTGCATTGTAAATGCGTAGCACTAAAGAAAAGTTGTCGGCAAATCGCTGTACTTAACTGCAAGCAGGTATCCATGGAGGAAGACGATGACAAAGCGGTTCCTATCTAACAGGCGCTTTTGCAAACAGAATGCCAAAGCTGCGTTCACGATCGTACTCTCAGCGGGAATGAATCTAGGCAGCAACGGAGAATAATTGGTGGCTCCACCTGGTTATGGCGTAAAGAATCAGACCAATATCGTTGACTCCTGATAACAAATGCCAGATCTGGTTTACCAGGTGGAAAGGAGAGTGTATGTACTATAAAAGGATTGTGCAACATGTAGCATCTCCTCAGCTCGCCCACCCCGCCTGAGGGGACGCAGGTACTCACTGGCTTTGGTCAGACCATCGTAGCACATGGTAGAACGTTACGGGGCGCCCTGTCTAGTGAGAAAGCCGTGAGAGCGACAAATGGCGAAACGCGGATGATGATTCTGCAAAGCAAATATGATGAGGTGGACCGGCCTGGTCAGGAGAGAATACGACAGCACAAGTAGTAAAGTATTCAGAGTCGAACTATGTATGAATCAGGAGGTCCGTAGAGACTATCCTCGCGGCCGCTGAGTGAGCATCATGATGAATCTCTATCCTCTGAACTGCAGCTAAAACAGAAAGCGCTACCGGTTATTGCCAAGAACATTGAGCGTTATTTATTTTTTGATTTTCGGGGACAACATTGACCCACTGAAATCGACTATACTGTAAACAGCTTCGGTAATTTGAATGCTGCACAACAATATTCCAAG